>NC_136955.1:20551908-20619408 GCF_032717465.1 Coenobita brevimanus | reverse complement strand
TGTATACCCACTTCCGAATGTTGCACTACAGTACATGCCTGCATTTACTTCAGTGACATCATCGGTGGCCAATAGCAGCCGCGAATCAAACACACCCTACTATAGTAGGACTCGTCTACGTTTGCGGCTATGGTGTGGCCCGCACCTGTGTACAGTGGTGCCACGTTTTCTATACCGTTATCTCTCTCTCTCTCTCTCTCTCTCTCCTGGCGGGAGATGTGAGCCACCCTGAGTACTTTTGATTCTTTTATAAGTTGTTTATAATTGTGCTTTCATTTGTTATTTTGGTTTTCTTATATTCAGTGATATTTATCATTTTTTGTATACGGCGACAGATGACCATTATCTCTCTCTCTCTCTCTCTCTCTCTCTCTCTCTCTCTCTCTCTCTCTCTCTCTCTCTCTCTCCTGGCGGGAGATGTGAGCCACCCTGAGTACTTTTGATTCTTTTATAAGTTGTTTATAATTGTGCTTTCATTTGTTATTTTGGTTTTGTTATATTTAGTGATATTTATCATTTTTTGTATACGGCGACAGATGACCCGTTATTGCAGTACCATGATTGATTTTCATTCATTCATTCATTCTCTTTCCCCTTCCTCCATCTCTCTCTCCACACCACCCCTGAGGTCAAGGCCACCGACTGGGTGTGGAAGTGTTGCCGCTCGCGAGTGAATAATGTTTTTTTTTTTTTTTACTTCAGTATTGGCATATGTCTACTATTTTGTCCTACATATCAGCTTATGATTATAAATGTGATTATTCCTCGCCCTTAAAATTACGGTAAAAGCCAGTAAATGTGAGCATTTTTCCCTAGCAACACCTGTACAAGCTATCCTTGTGTCTACGGAGGGGTACGTACTTTACCTTAAGCCAGACTGGGTGTGTCAGTGCTGCCACTCACAAGAATTATATGAATTATTTCTTTTACTTTGGATATTGGCATATTTCTTCTTTTTTCAGGCTCATTCTCTTATATCCATAACTGTAATATTATTACCCACCCTAAAATTACGCTAAAAAACATTAAAAGTGACTACAATTTCATTTAGCAACACTGTACAATATGTATGCCTTGTTTCTGTGCTACTGTATAAATATTTTAGGCATAATAAGATTACTGTTGATTCATCCATCAAAATACACAAGTGTAAGTTTTATTCATCTGAATTTATCGTATTTGTGTTGCCTTGTACATAAATAGCTTCCGTTTCACATTGCAAGTTGGGGAAACGTGGCACCTTGTACACAGGTGCGGGCCACACCACAGCCGCAAACGTGCGCGAGTCCTACTATAGCCCCATACATCTCAGGTGCACAGGTAGACCAAATAGACTGTAACATCTCTTCCTTACCGATTTATCTCTGATTCTGCTCCGTCACTATAATCTTGTGTTATTCATGCAGCCTGTGTCAATACTGAAAAGAGATAACAAACAAACCAGGGGATACTTATAAGTAGTTTGTAAAATAAATCGGTAGGGAAAAGGTGTCAGAGCACCTTACCCGACGAGAATACGGCAATAGTCGATGTATACCAGGGTACTTAACGTAACGGACGATTTTACTCACTGTGGAAAGCAATAGGATCTTCAGTTTTAATGCAGTCACTACAAACCCCTTTAATGATCAGAACAGTTATAGTATTGTATTCCAGCTAACCCAGACGATTTTATTAAGGCGATTAATAGGAGCCTGAGACTGTTAACCTTTCTGTTTTAATTTGACCCACTATACGGTTTTCTTCAACTGAGGAAAGACGCTTAGTGATAAAGGCATTAGTGGATAGTATATCTCAATCCAGTTCGAAAAAGCTACCCTAAGCTGTTACGAGATTTTCCATGAGTACCAAACATTTAATACAATACTGATGTAATTAAAGACTGAAGGTGATGTTGGAGATGTGATTCAGTATTATATGGAGTACTCAGTAAAGTAAATAGGAAAAGCAACTTTTGGTAATAATAATTAATAATAGTAATAATAATAATAATAATAATAATAATAATGAACTAGAAAAACATTGTAGTCGTGTGTTTCTCCAGAGCGCCATTCTTTCAGAGGGATTCACTAACATTCGAAACACGTGTACATTTATACAGTCACATGAATTATGCCATTATTCACATACACATAAAACTATCTGCAGAGGAGACAGCAGCCTATAGTCATTTCATTTCTAAGAGAACTACTATCCATTTCATGGATCGTGTATCATGTTTTTTCTCAAATATCTTTCAAACTAATCAATTGATCGGTATGATCGGTATGATACTTTGACACAGTGTACATGACACCTCCCGCTAATTTTTGGTAATATACGGCATTGCCAAGTGGTGTTAGTGAAGGCGTTTACTCTTGACGTTTAAAGGCAAAGTCGCGTGAGCCCTGCAGGGCTAATCTACACAAACGAACGTCCGCTACCCCCCATCTCCTTCCTCTCCCTCCCTCTCTCCCTCCCTCCCTCTGTCTCACTGTTTCACTCTCTCTCTTTCTCTCAGCATTCCCCCCAGTACCTGTATGTAACATACAATATGCAATAAAATACCGTTTACCATTATATTATTCAGTAGTAGCAGATAACTGGAAAGTTCTTAATGAAAAGGATTTAGCGTGGTCTGACCTAACGACCATAATAGGCTAATGGTTAAGTTTTCCCAACGAGGGCGAGACGGTCCAGAGCCTTCGAGGATGAGTACTGGTGCACGGATAACATCCATAAGCGTGTAGATCCCGTAATTATCAACATCGAGAGTGATACCGAGGATGATTTGTTCCTTTATAGTGATGAAGACTGTGAATAAACTTTCTGTAATATGCTCAGTTGTTTGCATCACTTTTCTACCTGTTATGATATTTATTATGAGAGAGAGAGAGAGAGAGAGAGAGAGAGAGAGAGAGGGAGGAAGAATTTCATAAATCCATTACGGCCTTATTATGTTGTGTTGATTATATACCGTACCGTACTGGTTTGTAAGTTAAACTGTGTGATTTAATTTTGGATACCTTATCTTACCTGCTCGTAGTAAACACGTCGATATGGGGGGTAAAGGAATTAAGAGATCGTGATAGTAGGCACATTATATTGGGTGAATAAGGTGACGGTCATACGCTCTTTAGTCAACTCCCGTTTATATAACTTCAGGACATACAATAACAATGATTAAATGAACACAGACTCTACAAACAACAACATACTGTATTTATGATACCCGATACTAATCATTATAACATGATAGAGTGGACAGAGGGGGGGGGGGCACGGGGAGGCCAGCAGGAATGAGGGTTGAGGGGGGAAGTGAGGAGGGGGAGGGGGGAAATGAGGAGAGGGAAGGGAGAGGGGGGAGAGGGAGGGAGGTAGGGAGGGAGAGGAAGGGGATGGGGGGTAGTGGACGTTCGATTGTGTTGATTAGTCTGGCGACTCACGCGACTTTGCCTTTAAACGTCAAGAGTAAACGCCTTCAGTAACACCACTTGGCAATACCGTATATTACCAAAAATTAGCGGGAGGTCTCATGTACACTGTGTCAAAGTATCATAACGATCAGTTGATTAGTTTGAAAGATACTTGAGAAAAACCATGATACACGGTCCATGAAATGGATAGTAGGGTTTTACAAACAAAGTTTTCCGGATCCAGAATCTGTAATACGATCCGAATCGGTCCCAAAAGCTAAACCATTGTTCCTTAGGACACGGGCTATCTACCCACGAAATTTGTTCCAAATCTCCTTTTTAGTTTTTGAGAAATTATATTCACACACACACACACACACACACACACACACAAAGTGGGTGTAAACATACTCTCAATGTCAGAGAGAAATATATGCTAGAGACGGAAGAGACCAAGGCATTTCCACTTCTGGCTATCGAGTAGTATAAGTTTGCTTTATCCAGTGTAAGTGTTTTTCATTCGTTTAATTGTCAGCTATTATTCAGAGAAGATCGTTTCTCTCTTCTAGCCTTTTCTCATATTTGTAGTCTACTGTATTCTTTTCACTTGGTTAAAAGCTTCCATCCCTCCCTCTTGAATATAAAGTTGTAACGAAAGACCAGCTAAAACATGCTACTAATCACGAAGAACTGTTGTGGAAATAATACAGAGCCATAGTATTCTCCTATTCTGCCTTTGAGCTCTGGGAAATTTGCTGTCAACGGACGAAAATGTTTGCCAAGTTGAGGTGGAGGAATCATAGCCTACTTCAGTAAAGGATTTCATTAAGGCCAATAGGCTATCTAGTGTTTGTATTTCCTGCTTACCCTGCTCATATGTACTCTAATCTTGTACTTTCATCTCCTTCCCTTCCCTTTCTCATTTCCTCCCCTGGCTCTCTCCCTTTTTTCTCTCCATCTCCGGGTCTCTCTTCCCTCTTTTGTTCCACCCTCTCCCTTTTTCTCTCTCTCTTTTCCCCTCTCTCCTCCACTCTTCGCTTCGGGAACATTAGCAGAACATTCGAAGCCCATTTTGGCAAGTGGTGGACCTTCTCCGTCGGTGAAAAAAGACCTGATGGGGCTAGGAGAGAGTGAGGGAGGCAGAGTGTGGGCTAGTGTGAGAGAGAGAAAGAGAGAGAGAGAGAGAGAGAGAGAGAGAGAGAGAAAATGAGTGAGAGAGGGAAGGAGACTAGGCTGGGATATAGAGAGTAGGGGGGAGTGAGAGAAGGAGAGTGGGTGTGACAGTGAGAGAGGGAAAGAGTGGACAAGAAAGTGAGAGAGGGAAAGAGACAGAGAGTGAGAGAGGGAAAGAAAGTAAGGCGGAAGAGGGAAAGTGAGTGGAGGGGAGAGAGAGAGAGGGTGGGCGAGAGTCACAGAGGGAAAGAGAGTGAGACAGACAGACAGACAAACAGACAGAGTGGGAGAGAGAGTGAGAGAAGAAAACAGAGTGAGCGAGATAGTGAGAGAGGGAAAGAGAGTTGGCCAGGGAGTGAGGGAGTGAAATAGAGTGGGCGAAAGAGTGAATGAGAAAGAGGGAGAAAGACTGAGAGAACGCGAGAGTGAGAGAGGGGAAGAGACAGAGTGAGAAAGACTGTAGACGAAGCAATGAGCGAAAGAGAGTGAGAGATTGCGAAAAGGAGAGTGGAAGAGGGAGTGAAAAAGGAAAGAGATTGAGCGATAGAGTGACAGGGAAAGAGAATGAGCGAGGGAAAGAGAGTGAGCAAGGGAGTGAGAAAATGAAAGAGAGTGGGCAAAAGAGTGAGAGAGGGAAAGAGAGAGGACGAGTGTGAAAGAGGGAAAGAGATTGGGCGAGAGAGTGGGAGGGAAAGAGAGTGAGCGAGAGTGAGAAAAGGAAAGATATTGGACAAGAGTGATAGAGGGAAAGAGAGTAGGCGAGAGAGAGAGAGAGAGAGAGAGAGAGAGAGAGAGAGAGAGAGAGAGAGAAGGAGAGTCAGACTGAGAGTGAGAGAAGGATTGAGTGAGAGAAGAATTGAGTGAGAGAGGGAATGAGAGGGGGCGAGAAAGTGAGAGAGTGAGAGAGGGTATGAGAGTGGGCGAGAATGTGAGACTGAGAGAGGGAAAGAGAGTAGGCGACAGAGTTAAAGTGGGAGAAAAAGAGTGGGAGCGTGAGAAAGTGTGTGGGTGGAAAGAAGTTAGGTAAGTATGACTAGAGTGAAAGAGCGAGTGAGAGAGTGGACGAGAGAGAGAATGAAGGAAAAACAGTGGGAGAGAGAGTGAATGAGGGAAGAAGAGAGAGAGAGAGAGAGAGAGAGAGAGAGAGAATAAAAGTGAAGAGGATTGAATGCAGTTGTTTAGATCGAAAGTGACTGAGGAGGAAGCAGTGAGTCAGTGGGTGGTGAAGAATGACTGGGAGAGAGAGAGAGTGGGGGGGGGGGAAGAGACAGGAGGAAGAGAGTGGGCAAATGGGAGAGAAATGGAAGAAGTCGACAGGAAAATTAAAAGAGGAGGCAAGTGAATGAAGTGATTTGAAGCAAGACTTGCAAGGAATTAGGAACTGGGTGAAAATGAGAGAGAGAGAGAGAGAGAGAGAGAGAGAAAGTGAAGAGAACTGAACGCAGTGGTTTAGATCGAAAATGACTGAGGAGGGAATGAGTCAGTGGGTGGTGAAGAATGAGAGAGAGAGAGAGAGGGGGGGGAAGCAAGAGGAGAGGAAATTGGGTGAAGAGACGGGAAGCAAGAGTGAAGGAGTGTCTGAGAATGACCGAATGATTTAATAATTTATGAAGGAAGGTTGTAAAAATGTATATAGCTACTGGGAGGAGAGAGAGAGAGAGAGAGAGGAACTGAAAAATGAGAAGAATGAAAATGGGAGAGATTGAGATAGAGAGAGAAGCCAGAGACAGGAGAGAAAGAAAGGAGGGAGAAGGCTAGAGAAAGGGAACGAAATGGAAGAGGAGGAAAGTGAGTGGAAAGATTAAAAACGTGAGTGTGGAAGAGTTGGGAAATGACTGAGTGCTGCAGGAAGGGGAGGAAATAAAAATATATTAAGTGATTGGTGGCGAGAGAAGGAGAGGGATGAAGGGGGGAAGGAGTAGGAAGCGAGTAGAGAGAGAGAGAGAGAGAGAGAGAGAGACAGACAGACAGACAGACAGACAGACAGACAGACATACAGAGACAGACAGACAGACAGACATAGACAGTGACAGAGACAGACAGGTAGGAGAGAGAGAGAGAATAAAAAAGTGGGAGCGAAGGAAAGTGAATGAAGCGATTGAGAGTGAGGGAGCGTGGGAAAATGACTGAGCGATTTAGTGTGGGAAGGACGTAAAAATGGATGAAGTCACTGGAGGCGACAGACGGAGAGCGACGAGGAGAAGGAGGGAAGGAGATCGGAGGGATGGAGAGAAGGAGGGAGGTTGGAAGAAAAAGTGGGTGGGAGTGAGAGAGGTGGAGGGAAAAGGTGGGTGTCAGTGGGAGGGTGGTAGAGGGAGCGTGGGAGAAACGAGGAGAGGGAGGGAAGATGATGAGAGATGGAGAGGGGGAGGGGAGCTTAAGGGAAAAAGTGAGGTGAGAGAGAGAGAGAGAGAGAGAGAGAGAGAGAGAGAGAGGGGGGGGGGAGGAGGGCGAGGATTACACAGGATTACACAGGAAAGCAAACAGCAACAGACCTTATGGTCCTTTCGAGGCTGCTTGTTAGAGAAAACTATGACTACAAGATCTAACTCTACATGTTGAAGGATAAGGATAGGAAAGCAAGAAGGCTCCCCCACCACCAAACCCTCCAGGAAAAAGTGAGAAAAACCACCATGCAGCATGGAAAAACTGACATGGAAATTTTATAGGAAACACTGGAAAGGAAAAGTCACATTCTATAATACTTTATCTATAAGCTACCCGATAGAGTAACCTGAAAGAGAAAGTAAACAAATAAAATAATAGTTGCGGCATGACATTATAAACCAGTTACATTGAGTTAATGGGAAGTCTGTGGACATAACGTGGAAGCTACACACTGCACAGTGTGGATGTTTAGGGGTGGTGCAGCAGCCTTGCCTGGCGCTTTTAAGGTAGGCAGCAGTCAATCAGGCCCTAGCTCCGTTTGCTCCACTGAGACAAGGAACTCTCCCATGTGGGACAAGTACACAAGTTTCATCCTGAAGCAGTGATCCCTGGTATATTAAAAAAATCCCGATGGTGGTCACTTGACTAACAGGGACCCTCAGTGATCCACAGCCCATCACAGGTCGAAAGTAAGAGTAGTGACCGTTAACTCAGGGTTATCTGTGCAGCTCCTAATCTGTGCTTATATTGCTTTCTTTGCGCTGGGGAGACTGAAAAGTATATAGGACGGGTGTCTTAGATAAAAGGGGACTGGACAGTGCACAGTGTGGATGTGCAATGCACAGTGTGGATGTTTAGAGGTGGTGCGGCAACATTCCCTGGTGCTCTTTAGGTAGGCAGCAGTCAATCAGGCAATAGCTCCGTTCACTCCACTGAGACAAGGAACTCTCCCATGTGGGACAGTACACAAGTTTCATCCTGAAGCAGTGACCCCTGGTACATTAAAAAAATCCCGATGGTGGTCACTTGACTAACAGGGACCCTCAGTGATCCACAGCCCATCACAGGTCGAAAGTAAGAGTAGTGACCGTTAACTCAGGGTTATCTGTGCAGATCCTAATCTGTGCTTATATTGCTTTGTTTGCACCGAATAAATTGAAAATGTATAATATCGTGACGCAACACTATGTACGGGTACATTGTTTACAGGGTGTCTTGTAGACTAAGGGGGCATGAACTTACATGTACCGTAGCTATAAAAGCAAGTTATTCGGACAGAAAAAGAGTCAGCTGAGGATTTTCGTGCAAATACTTGTCTAATTTGTTTTTGAATGTCTCAATTGAGATACTGTTCACGGTATCTGAGGGTAATCTGTTCCAGATATTTACAACTCTGTTAAAGAAGAAGTATTTTGCTTCGTGGGATTGGAATCGTTTTCCCATGATTTTGCAGCCATTACTTCTGGTTTGACTAGACCGGTCTATATCAAAATATTTATTCATGTCTAAGTTGTCATATCCCTTCATGATTTTGAAAACTTCAATAAGGTCCCCTCTTAACCTGCGCTTCGTTAGGCTAAATAATTTAAGTTCTTCAAGGCGTTCCTCATATGGTTTGTTTCTAAGTCGTGGTACCATTTTTGTGATTCTTCGCTGAATTTTCTCTAATTTTTCAATGTCCTTTCTGTAGTACTGAGACCAGAATTGCACACAATACTCAAGATGGGGGCGCACTAGCGAGTTGTACAAGGCAAGTATGACTTTTTCCGATTTAAACTCGAAAGTTCTTCCAATAAAACCCACTAGCTTGTTTGCAATTTTTACCGCATCGGTACACTGCTTGCTTGGTTTTAGGTCATTTGATATTATCACACCAAGATCCTTTTCACTGTCTGTACTTGATAACTGAATATTGTTCATTTTGTAATTTGCATGGACATTGTTACTTCCAATATGAAGTACTTTACATTTTTCTGTGTTGAATTTCATTTGCCATTTTTCTGCCCAGCTTGCTAAAGTATTAAGGTCATTTTGTAACTGCTGCCACTGTAATTTTGAAGTGACTTTACTGGTTATTTTAGTATCATCTGCAAATTTGGATACTTTACAATTTAGACCCTCATCAATGTCATTTATATAGATAATAAAAAGTATCGGTCCAGTAATGAGCCTTGGGAAACGCCTTGATCACATTACGCCATTTGGATTCCTTTCCGTTTATCACAACTCGCTGTTTTCGGTCTGACAGCCAGTCTTGTAACCATTTTAGCGTCTTTCCTTTTATTCCATGTGCTTCTATTTTTCTCATGAGACGCTTGTGAGGGACAGTGTCAAATGCTTTCTGAAAGTCGAGGTAAATTATATCTACTGCTCTTGAGTCGTCGTATGATTTGTAAACATCATGGAAGAAGTCCAGTAGGTTAGTTAAGCATGAACGACGATGTCTGAATCCATGTTGCGAGTCTTTAATTATATTATTTTCTTCTAGATAATTAACTATTTTATCTCTTATGATTTTTTCCATTAACTTGCACACTACTGATGTTAAGCTGATTGGTCTGTAATTTCCTGGGTGCGACTCATTTCCTTTTGAAAATTGGTGTTACATTTGCTAGTTTCCATTCGCGTGGAACTTTCCCAGTACTTAATGATTTATTGAATAAGACAGAGAGTGGCAGCAGTAACTCATGTTTTGCTTCTTTGAGAATTCTCGGTGATATTTTATCGGGGCCAGGGGTTTGTTTATGTCCGTACTATTTATGGCTGAAAGGATATCATTATTATGGATAGCATAGTTACTAAGGACTGTGCTATTTGCTTGGTTTGTGGGTAACAGTAGGTTTCTGGTGGTGTTTTCTACTGTAAAAACAGACGCAAAGTAATCGTTAAGAATGTTTGCCATTTCGACCTCATTTTCAGTGTGTCTGCCATTGTTTGTTTCTAGAGGACCTATTGATGTAGTCATAACCTTTTTCTTTCTAATGTAACTGTAAAATTCTTTAGGATTTGATTTGCACGTATTAGCAATGTGGATCTCCAGTGCTCTTTTGCTTTGTTTAATAAGTCTTTTCGATGTGCGGCGTAGATTATCGTATTGTAATTTATCATCATTATTTTGTGTAGCTTTATATTTATGGTATGCCTGTTTTTTGGCTATTAAGTTACTTTTTATTTCACTGGACCACCACTTTGGTTTACTATTTCCAGCTGGACGTCTGTTACGTAGTGGCACACATGACTTTACCACTTCATTAAATTTTTTCGGTGAATATTTCCCATGCTTGGTTTATGTCATCGGTTTCAGACATTTGATTCCAATCTGCAGTTGCAAGTAGCGCTCTGAGCCTGTTGAAATTAGCTCTACGATAATCTGGGACCTTTTCTTTGCTCTCCGTTTCTTTTACTTTTTCAGTAGTAATATTAAACTGTATAGTTCGATGATCACTGGAACTAAACTCAGGTCCTATTTCAACGTTGTTGACTAGGTTATCATTTGTAGTCAAGATGATGTCTAGGATATTGTTTCCTCTCGTTGGGTATTCTACGTGTTGGGAAAGAGGCGCTTTCCTGAAGATTCGTATAAAGCTCTTGTCCTGAGTGTGCCGTCAGTGGTTCACCCCACTTTGTTACCGGTAGATTAAAGTCTCCAAAAATTACGCTATCCTCTTGACAACAAATTTCCGCAATTTGATCATAAAGTTTTTCATCTGTCTCAGTTGACTGTGCTGGCGGACGATAGATGAGACATATATTTATTTTGTGTGAATTAATACTTAGCTGAACATAACTGGCATCTATGTTGGTAATACTGGGTTTGGATAGCACAAGGGGATGGAGACTAGTTTTCACATATAGTAAAACACCGCCACCAGCTCGATGTGGTCGCTCACAGCTGAAAATATTGTACCCTGTTAGTGAGTATTCCGCTAGAAAGTCACGGTCAGATGTGTTAATCCAGGACTCTGTGATGCCAATGATGTCATAATTTTCTAGGTAAATTAGAGGAGACCCGTGTGGGGGTAGAGAGTGGAGTACAAAGGAGGACAGATGATGGAGAGGAGTACAAAGGAGTACAAATTTAACAGCAACACACCCGTTAGTTCTCTTCAGTCTGTTTGTTATTAGGAATCTTTTATTTAACAAAACTATCCTATGAGCTAAAGGCAAGCTAAAAGGAGAAAAGGAGACAGTGAGGGAAAAAGAGAGGAACAGAGTGGAAGGAAGAGGGAGAGAGGTAGAAGTCGATAGAATGAGAGAGTAGGAGAAAAAGGCATAGAAGTAGAGAGAGAGAGAGAGAGAGAGAGAGAGTAAAAGGGAGGTATAAAGGGAGTAGTTAGGAGAGAATGAGTGTGGCAGGGAGAAACAGTAAGAGAGGTAGAGACAATAACAGCGTGGAAGAAAGAGAGGGAGGATAGTGAGAAAGGAAGAAAACCTGGAAAATTAGCAGACATGAGAAACTGAGTAAGAAAGAGTGAAGAAGTGCGTGAAAACGATTTTGACTTGGAGGCAGGAAGAGAGAGAGAGAGAGTGAATGAGGGTCGCAAGGAGAGACCTAGAAAGGGAGAATGACAGTGAATGAGGGAAGCAGGGAGGTAGGAAGACATTTAGGGAGGAAAGGAGGGAGAGAGAGAATGGGAAGACAGAGGAAGGGAGAAATTCTGACTAGGGGAAGGCATGAGAGAGAGGGATGGAGATATGCAGGGAGAGATGGAAGCAGTAAGGCAGGGAGGGAGATAGGTAGGAAGGTAAGGAGGGAGAAGAGAAGGAGAGAGCAAGAAAAGAGGAAGAGACAGAGAGATGGGGGAGGGAGAGGGGGATACAGGGAGGGAGATAGGTAGATAGGGAGGGAGGGAGGGAAAAAGGAAAAGATACTCATAGAGGGAGAGCAAGGACACACACACACACACACACACACACACACACACACACACACACACACACACACACACACACACACACACACACGGGGGGGGGGGGAATGCGCGAGAGTAACTCAAGAAGTGAGAGAGTGAAACATATGGGGAATTTTATAGCTGTATGAACTTAGACCAATAACACTTCCATCTTAGTGATTAAGGCTCGTACTCTCGTCAGTTAAGGAAGCTCCCTACCCTAGTGGCTTTTCCTGAGCAATTTATTTTGCTTATTATATTTTACTGATCCATTCTGTGTTACACAAATCCTTGTAACATTCCCAAACTCTGCATAGAGAATGGGCAAAGGATATTAATCAGCCAAAATCAAATCGCTGAGGAAGAGGGGTAAGGGAGTCCCCTCATACGACGAGAATACGGGATTTAATTTTCACTTCCCATAGAGATCCATTTCTCTTTTATTTTCTTTTATTCCGACAACCACCATATCTTTTTGCTCAAGTTAAACCCACGATTCTGAATACGTTATTGTTTATCTCTGTGCTTTCCGGTTAGTCCCGTCTGTACCGAAGCCTTTCATTCTAACTACCATCAGACGATTTTCTTCAGTTACTGTGAAAACCCCGAGTCTAAGTGGGATGTGATGGTATATCTCAAACGCATACAGGTATTGCAGGTGTTTTTACTTTCTTCAGTGGTAGTAGATGGGGGTGACCATCGACTCCTTGATGTAGTGCTACCTACTTCTTTCACCATGATCGTTTGTGTGTGTGTGTGTGTGTGTGTGTGTGTGTGTGTGTGTGTGTGTGTGTGTGTGTGTGTGTGCGTGCGCCTTCCTATCCTATTTCCCACATCCTTCCAGTCCCTTTTTATTCCTCTCCTGTTCACATCATGTGGTTTGACACTAAGTGACAAACTATTTGTTTCCTATAACCCGGAATGTTAACCATGTAACCAAATAACGGAATGATGTAAAGACTATAGTCCTTCCAAAATATCGAGATCGTTTGAGCGTTGTCCCTCACGGGAATTCCCCTTCGTGCGACCCTGCCGAATCCGTACAGAAACACCTCTGTCTCATGTGAGCTATTTACTACTTCTAAATGAAATTTATTTACAGTATATGTATATATAATTCTCTATTAAGGCTGTACAGTATAGTGTAAGAAAATGCCTATTGTTTTTAATAATAACAATGACTTTTTATAAATACCTCAACACTTGGCACCGTTGCTTTCCAACTCTTGTCACGCTTGTAGGTGAGTCAGTGAGGGTAGGTCGGGTGTCAATCCGCAGGTCACTTCCTTTCTGACCGCCATCAAAGATAAGCTCTTACCCCTACAACTCGCCCTCGTCTGCCCCACAGTCGAGAAAAAGAACTTATTTACAGCGTAAATAAGTATTTTTTTTTAGAAGAGAAGGCAAGCAGAGGACCTATAATTCATAAAACCGTATAGACTTTTTACAGAAATTAATCTCCATAAAATGTTGATTTTATATGCAGAGAGACAGACAGACAGACAGACAGAGAGTCTGGAGGTTTTTCCTGAAATTCTAATAATTCATAAAACCGTATAGACTTTTTATAGAGATAAATCTCCATATAACATTGATTTTATATGCAGAGAGAGAGAGAGAAAGAGAGACAGAGGTAGTGAGCTGGGAGTGAGGGTTGTCCCTTGAAGTTTGTCTCTAATCCGATAATTGGCCCAGTAGAAACTGTGGCAACGTCGCACGTAGGGGAATTCCCGTGAGGGACAACGCCTAAACGATGTCAATATTTTGGAAGGACTATAGGCCTACTATGGCACCACAGTTAAGTGAATGGAGACACACAAAACTGGCGCCCTTTCGAGAACCAAACATCCACGCTATTCATTGCGCCTTGCCGTGGCGAGTTGCTGTCAGCCACAAAGGAGCATCGGTCCACTACTAGGGACGGTCTTGTTAGGGTGGTTTCTTGTCTGCGGTTGATGAGTCTGCTCAGTTCTACTCAACAAGAGCTGTCTTCAGTTAGATGACGTCATTTCTTTATAATATTTTTACTCCCGTTGGTCAATTTGATTCAGCTTACGAAAGTTTGCTAGCACTGGAGAGGTTAAAGAAGGCTATTGATAACTCCTCCAGTTCCAGATGCCTTTCTTGATCTTAACAAAATTGTCTGTAATCGGCAAGGTTATAGAACGATATATATGATCATACTAAAGGGTTAAACGAGGAGGGTATGATGTGAGAAGATGATCAGGAGTGCACTGGACGAGTGGGAAGGTATGTCAAGCACAAGATCAGGACAAACACTGTGATTCTCCCATTTTAACTTGTCGGACATTTTTGCCCATTTCACATGTTCTTTCCGGTAGCCCAGTGGCAGAAAAAGATAACACTACGGCTCTACATCCTACGCATGGAACTTTTTGTGACTGGCACCACATTCTACTCTCGGCACACTTCAGTGAGAGAATAATACTTTGGCTTTACATTCTTTCCTTAGTAATTCGTCGTGACTAGTATTCTGATGTTAATTTCCTGTTTGTGTCCAACAATCAGGATAGAAAGAAGGCCATTCTAAGCAGATATTTAATCAGGCAGAGCAGGGAGAAAACAGGGAGTTGTTGATCAAAAATGAATGGCAGGGAGAAATGAGTAATTATAAATGCACTAACTGTTTTGTACATGTGTATTTATGTACGTGAGTATGCATGCGTGTAAATATGACTATATATATATATATATATATATATATATATATATATATATATATATATATATATATATATATATATATATATATATATATATAAATGTGTGTGTGTGTGTGTGTGTGTGTGTGTGTGTGTGTGTGTGTGCACGCCAGATAGATTCCATTCACCCTGAATTTCTTATATTATAATCGCTATTTCTATATGATTTAGTTTCTGCGAGACTTCCTAAATTGAGGTATCGGTACCACACTTCCTCATTAATCTGTATAGCTGGTGGACCTCCTACCTAGTTTAAGTGAACCAGAGAGAGAGAAAGAGAGAGAGAGTCGCACTGTTGCCTGAAAAAATAATCGTGAAAGAGGGAGAGAGACAAAGAGGAACTTTTATTCCTATTTACAGAAGACGAAGAGGAGGAGCAAAGGACGGAGAAGAGAGGGTGGGGAAAATGACAATAATGGTGAGGGAAAAAGTGCGTAGAATATGAATATGAGGAAAGAAAGCAAGAGATAACAGACCAAAGAGAGGAAAAATTATAGTCAACATGAGGAAAAGCAAGTAAGATAGGTTGGATCAAAGTGGAAACAATGAAGAATATTATTACGGTTTCCATAATACAATAATCTGACGAGTAAACCACGTGTAGAAGAGATCACGGTAGCCAGAAAAAGATAATAGTCAAACTGAATAAATAGTTGGCTTTATAATTTTTGTTACTGTGTTTTGAATTTGTTTATCTTAATTATATTTTACATCTTGCAAGTTTAGTAATACGTTTAACAGTGTATTACAAGCCAAGGAGAACAAAAAAGCGACCTGAGGAATAGGAAGCGTGGAGGGTTTAACATAGATGCTTTGCAGATATCTTTTAAAACCACATCTGCGCTAAACATAACCTTAGGTGTTCAGAGACAATAATTAAATAGGGAGGATGCTATTGAATTGGTGTGAATAATGGAGAACTGTTTTTTACTCTTGTGCGATAACTATTCATATTCTATTATTACATTCAGGTTATCAGTGGCTATTCGAACTAGAGGTGTTAATTAAAACAATAATAATCCATTCACTACTATCTTTTTTTTAACTTTAATGTAATTGTCTGGATGTTTCACCATCAAAATGCAATGTATACTATCTCTGAAGAACCTAACCTCCTCCTTGTGAACCAGAGAAATGGGTTTAGCGATAGCAGGATTTTTAAAATGAGAGAGAGAGAGAGAGAGAATGGGGGGGGGGAAGAAGAAGAAGAAGAAGAAGAAGAAGATGTAAATGGATAAAGCAACACAAACAAAAGGTTACTTTACAGTTGTGAAGTATTTTTTGGTGGGGAAGAAAGATTGGGAATATGCAAGAGCTGGCTGGAGATAGTATCTGCCCCGTCCGCTACAAACAAAACAATATCTGTCATTGGCAGAATGGAAATAGGGGATAGAGAAGGAAAAAAGTACACAGAAAAAGTGGCGGTGGTGTAATATTATAGTGAGTAAGTACCTGTAAGCGTGGAAGGTATAGTCGAGAAAATACTTTACCCTCCTCAGTACCCCGTCTCTTTTCGAAGTTAAATTTAATCATCTTTCTCACGGATAAGTTTTAAAAGGTGAAAATGGGACTAAAGGGAATAAGTGCATCAGAAACTGCATAATATTCCTTAATGATGGGAGAGTTATGCTAAAAAAAAAATCGTACTGAATGGAATAATCTAACGAATGCAACAAACAGAGAGACACCAGAGAAGTGGTATATTTTAATAGAGAAAGATAAGTGAAGTATTATGGTGACAGTTTCAATAGCTTCTAACCTCTCCACTTCAAGCTGTATATAATAATTAGCAATTTTCTTGCTCTTTGTCTTTTCCACTGCCCCAGTATTTTAAACGTAATGAATCCAGGCACAGCGAAATGAATGGATCATGAATTTGGCTCTAAATAATTGTTGTTTTCTCTACCATGGACAAGTTGGCGACAAGGTAGAAAAAAAATAACGTATGAAAACGTACACACACACACGCACACACACACACACACACACACACACACACACACACACACACACACACACACACACACACACACACACACGCACACAAAATGACCTGAGAAATGGTGCAATATTTTGGATGTTAAAGAAACGTGTAAGTCCTCAGTTAATCTGTGGAGTGCTGCTGGTTGGCCCCACTCATAAAAACACCCACTCTTTCTGGCCCTCTCCTCCCCCATCCCCCCGCAACCACCCTCACATTTCCTTTCTCCCTCTTTGCCTCCAAACACCCAACCTTACTTACCCCCTCCCTATTACGTTTCCCCAACCCCTACTAACCCTCCGAAACACCCACTTTCACTAACCTCCTCCTCCCCCCTCCTCCCAACCAGTGTCCGCCATCCCCTCTTTATGCCACAAACACGCACCTTCACCACCCCCCTCCCCGCTTACCCCACTACATTCTCCAACCCCTTCTTACCCCCAAACACCGACCCTCACAAACCCTCTCCTCACATCCCCGACTATGTTCTCCAGCTTGAATCTATAAAGAGGTGGCCTGCAGTTCTAATGGACCCAGGTTCGAATCCCCGCTGGGACAAGGAACAGTTTAAGGATTTGAATTTCATAAAGCAAACTTCACTGATCTACCAGAAGCCCCGCCGAAATGTCATAAAAATACTCCCGCTAATACCAATACACCAATCCTGTATGAGACAGCCCTAGCATGTATTCAGTATATGGACGGTGAGTGTTAACGCCGAAGTGGTGATATGTGGAGATGTAAGAGGACTACTGCGGCCCCAAGGAGGACCACTGGGACTTGGGAATAGGCACTGAAGCCTTTGCCCAGAGTCGGACACGTAAAAAAAAAAAAAAATCCTCTCCAGCTCATGGAAGCAGATATCATAGGCATGGTCTTACTTTTAACAAACAGCCTCGAAAGGAATATTAGGTCTGTTGATGTTGATTTCCTTTATACTTTCTCTCTCTGCCTCTCTCTCTCTCTCTCTCTCTCCTGTGTTTAACCTTTATTCTACCACCCAATCAAATACTCTTCCCTTGACCAGCTTACCCTAATGACATAAAAGTAGCATGAAGACTGAGTCCATTATGGTGTAAGCAATCACCAAATATCTGTCCAGACTTCATAGAGCACCGGCAGTTGCTAGATGAGGCCAACCTGCATCCCACATTACAAAGTATAGTCAGGAACGATAGAGAAAGACTGACATTTTCTAACATTACAAAGGCTTATGCTTCAGAAATTAACGCTATAGATTCAAGGCTTGAGCACACCTTCCAGCTACGTGTTCATAATACAAACTTAACTTCGGTGCTACGGCTGTCCTATTTCCCCTTTATCTTCCTCTCGACATTAATGTATTTCGTTTGATCCTCCCCAAAACCACGGGTCTGTGTTCTTTCTTCCTCTTCTCTCTTCCTTCCCTCCCTTCCTTCAGTTCGTCTCCCCTCCTCCTCTTCTCTCTTCCGTCCCTCCCTTCCTTCAGTTCTTCTCCCCTCCTCCTCTTCTCTCTTCTCTCACCTACTTCAACTCATCTCCCGTCCTCCACTTCTCTTTTCCAGCTCTCCCCTTTTTCAACTCTTCTCCCCTCCTCCTCTTTTCTCTTCCTCCTCTTCCTTCTTCAGCTCTTCTCCCCTTCCCCTCTTCTTTCCTATTTTGCAGCTCTTCTCTTCTCTTTCTTCCTTCTCTCTCCGTCTTCAGCTCCTCTCCTCCTCATCTCATTCTCCTCTCCCCTCCTCAGCTCTTCTCCACTTCTCGTCCTCTTTCATCCTTCTCTCCCCTTCCTCAGCTCTTCTCCACTTCTCGTCCTCTTTCATCCTTCTCTCCCCTTCCTCAGCTCTTCTCCACTTCTCGTCCTCTTTCATCCTTCTCTCCCCTTCCTTAGCTCTTCTCAACTTCCACACGTCTCTCTTCCCCTCCAAACCTCCCCTAATCTTTTTTCACCCCTTCAAGCCAATCTACTGTAATTATCTTCCTGCAGCTTAATCGCTTCTAATACCATCTCTCTCCACCCACTCTCAAACCCAGTCATATTCAACTAGGGGAGGGGAGTGCTTGTGAGAGTGAAAGATGGGCAAGCAAGGCCTTTAGTTCGAGCCAGGACTGGGACAAAGAGCAGTTTAATAATTTAAGATTCATTTTCTTATATTTACCATAACCTATTGACAATCAGAAATGACAAGAAAGAAAGAAAAGAAAAGAACGTCCCATTAATTCTATAACACAGTTCCTGAATGAAAGAGCACTGTCTTGTATTCAGCACTATCTTGTATTCACTATAAACGGTGGGCAACATCGCCGAAGTGGTAGCATGAGAAGGTATATGGTACGTAGCAGGACTGCAGCGCCAGAGCGAATTGACAATAAACTCTATATCCAGAGGCAAACACTTCAAACAATGCAGATCCCAGTAATGTCCAGCTTACTCTCCTTGACTCTCTTCTCCCACTTCGTTCCCTCTAGCTCATTGTATCCTCTACCCTATCCCTCTCCATTCTTCTTCTTCTCTCCAGTCTCCTTTCATCTTTTCTCTGTGCCCCCTCACCCTCCAACCTACCATCACCTTCACATTCCTTTCATCTCCTTTCCTTCCCTACACCTCCCTCTTGCCCCCTCACTATCTCATCCATCGTTCCTTCGTCACTTCTCTACCCTTCATTTTCACATTCCACTTCCACTCTTTTCCCTTCTTTTACCTTCTCTGTCTTCACTCTTTCCACCCCTCCACACCCACTCCACCTCCATCCTCTCCCCCACTCCCACATACTCAATTGAACACAAACACCCATACACTATAAACCCTCCTTATTCGCCTCTTCTTGCCCTGCCTCCCGTCCCCTATTTCCACTCTCTCCTTTGCCAATCCCTTTTCCCTCTACCCCCAGTTACCGCCTCCCTTTCTTTCCTGATCCACCTCATCCCTGCATCCACCCTTCTCTACTCTCTCTCTCTCTCTCTCTCTCTCTCTCTCTCTCTCTCTCTCTCTCTCTCTCTCTCTCTCTCTCTCTCTCTCTCTCTCTCTCTCTCTCTCTCTCTCTCTCTCTCTCTCTCTCTCTCTCTCTCTCTCTCTCTCTCTCTCTCTCTCTCTCTCTCTCTCTCTCTCTCTCACCCAGTCCTTCCACCCCAGCAGAGAGACCTATGAGAGCAATAAAAACATGTGCTCCTTGCCTACCAATAAATGCAGTTTTTACCATCACCTGGGAGAGAGAGAGAGAGAGAGAGAGAGAGAGAGAGAGTGCGAGAGAGAACGTGAGTGAGAGTGACTGACAGACAGACAGAAATGAGGAGTTAGACCGAATTAGGTACAAAACAAAGCAGGAAATATATAAAAATAGAAAACATGAACATTTAAGGAAGGATAAAGAAAAAAAATAAGTTGAACCTGAACCAGAAGACAAAATTCTGACACAGATACTAAAGAAATAAAAAAGGCAGATTATGAGAGAGAAAGACAAAAAAAAACAAAAAAACAAAGAGAGGAGCACATAGAAAAATGGACCGACTAGAGGTATAGAAGCAATATAGAGGCAGACAGAGAAGCAGAGTGGGAAACTATATTTGACCGAAAAAGTAATGAAGCATACACACACACACACACACACACACACACACACACACAGTCATTCAGAATAAAGATCAAACAGTATTTACAGAATGTATTAAAAAAGCCTCTTTGTAAAAAGAAGAGCAAATATTTAAATAATAAGAACAACAAAAAATGAAGGAAAAGGATGGATAAATATATACAGAAAAAAAAAGAGAAAACCTGAATCCCACAATAAAACAAAAATACTTGTCTGAAATCTGTCACACTTAGAGCGAAAAAGGAGTGGGAAAAGCGCAAGGGTGTTTTATGCCTGCCCACAATATGAAAGGATTAGAGAGAGAGAGAGAGAGAGAGAGACAGCAAACTGCCAGAAATGCACACTGAGGGTGAAAAGGATTGTGTCATTTCTATATTTATATTTGTTTATGTACTGTATATCTAAGTACCTGTCTCTCCCTCCCTCCATCCCTCCATCCATCCATCATCTATCCATCCATCTATCTATGTCTATCTCTGTCCATCTATCCATCTATCTCTCTTTATAACATGAAAAATCCATAAAATGTTATATGTAAACATTTGTAAATATATATAAATAAGTATACTGTATAGCCCGTATTGAACGTTCCAATTCAAAATGAGTACTTTTTTTTTTTTTGAGAATGGGTAACACACACACACACACACACACACACACAATATCTGTCAAGGCCTGACTACTTGGTGAGGACTGAAAGATTAGTGTGGTGTGTGTACAGATGACATGTCGATTTTTTTTTTAATTGATCAGCCTTATGAAAGCGGCCTTAAATGATTCAAATATCGCTTCCTCATTGTGGAACCCTCCAAAAGTAAGGGAATGTTTACCGTAGTGCTAAGTCTCCCGCAAAAGAAAAAAAAACAACAACAACATTTTAGCGCAAAACTTTCTGGAATACTGGATGAAATAATGAAATAATGGACATACCATTTACGACGATATATCGGTCTCCTTACCAGATATATAAATAATAACTAGAAGTAATTCTAATATTCTGATGCTATGTAGGTTTAATTATCTGTAATAAAATGGATCAATTTTATTATGATTTTTTGCTGTCCACATTTCGTCAACGCAAATTATGTTACTGTGTTTAGGACTACAATCGGACTTTGACGTACTTTAATGTAAAAGTTTCTGCGATAAAGTTCCTTAAGCACGAAACAGGTGGCATTATGTAAAAATGTGGTAACGGAAGTTGCTGTGGAATCAAATTGGTGCTGAATTTTGCCCTTCAGTGTAATTAGATACGAGGGTGTCTGAGATCGTAGTAAATAAAGGAGTTTTAATCAGTGACATTAACATATCAGTGGGGAGTAAGTAAAAATTATCAAATCATATCATCATACAAATCCTTATCAGTATCTGATTACGTAGCATTAACGTCTAGTATTTACAGCAGTGCTTCGCTAAAGTAAATTGTATTGGCTAATGATACTTGGTGGATATATTTCTTAAATCCTTAGACTGCATTGGACTATAAACACCGATAGATCCATATAGATAATGGAATAACTCAGGATAAATTAAAACCTTAATGCAGAAAGGATACATACATTAATGGACTGATTTCACTCACTTAGCAGCGATCATATTCCATGTTATGTAAAAAGATGTTATAATGAAGAGGGATTTATATATTCCATCCATTTATACGGACACTACTCACCAAACGACATACAAGGATAAAGTTAACAGACAAACAGACAGGCAGACAGACAGACAGAGCGTAAACATGAACAAGAATATCATCTATTAGTATCACAGACCATTAAACAAGAATGCATTAGTGGTACTCAGGAATGTCTCTCTCTTATGCTTTTATTTATACTTGTTTTTTAATTCCCAGTATTACTCTTCTCTCTCTCTCTCTCTTTCTCTCTCTCTGCTCCTGTGACTACACCACAACTCAAACACAACCTCTTCCCTCTGTACATATATAAAATAGACTATCGACCCCCCCCCCACACACACACAGTTCAGAAGAAAAGTGTAAGGCAGAAACTGTGTATGTATACTCTCTCTCTCTCTCTCTCTCTCTCTCTCTCTCTCTCTCTCTCTCTCTCTCTCTCTCTCTTATTTATCGAAAAGAACAGAATCAATCACATCTAAAACATTAAAAAAAAACACACACAGGCTTGTAGTAATAGCTGTATAAAAGAAGAAACTAGGCAGCTTCTTAGAAAACACCAATGTGACCGACACACACACACACACACACACACACACACACACACACACACGAGAGAGAGAGAGAGAGAGAGAGAGAGAGAGAGAGAGAGAGAGAGAGAGAAAGCCAAACACACACGAGTATGCAGACGCAGAAATGACATACACAAAACAACATTCTTTACAAAAATGCCCGAACAAACACATATGCAGGCACACACAACGCCATCATTATCACCACTGTCCTGCCCCGCTTTTCCTCCTAAAGATTATATGAGGTGGAACTCAAAAACGCAAGTAGAAAAACGCTGGCATAAAAATTAATAGACAAAGACTTATACACTGTTCAAAACTACAAATGCAGTGCAGAAAAACACAATACAGAAAACACATTCAAACGATTTCAGACATAAATAATATTCGTTGAAAATAAATGAAAACTAGAGCGAAGAAACATACACGCAGGCAAACATAATTGTATACACAAACACTGACATACATGCACACACCTACACTATCATACATTCATTCACTAATGCAGGCACACACACACACACACACACACACACACACACACACACACACACACACACACACACACAGAGGCAAAGTAAAGAATAAAAAGGGCCAATCATAAAACTCTCTCTCTCTCTCTCTCTCTCTCTCTCTCTCTCTCTCTCTCTCTCTCTCTCTCACACACACACACACACACACACACACACACACACACACACACACACACACACACAAGTATATGTATTTGTTTATCTGTCTGTCTACAAAGTGCCTTTATTTTCATCCTAGCACTGATCCCTTTTCATGTTAGAGTTAATAGGACTCAACAAAGTGAAATGCATAAATCATGAAGAGTATAGACACTCAAATGACAAGCTGGATATTATAGAAAAGAAAATGAAAAATATATATGAAATGTAACAGACAAAGAACTTAAACTGCTTCCCTCTGATGTTGCCCTGTTCCCATTATTTTTTCCAGTTTCCAACGATTTCACTCAGCTTCGGAGAAACTTTCAAAATTCAGGGTTTAGCTGCAGCCTTCATTGATCCCTTCAGTGAGAAAGAGTTGTCTGGAGGCTGAAAAAAGCAAAAACACTAACCAAAGATGTCAAATACAATCACAATATTGGAGAAAGTCGAATGCAATACCGAAAGTGCATACTATTACCCCTGTCACTCTGTCACGAGTTTGAGGTGCAAGTGACCACGAGTTTGTAACTCGTCGTAACTAGTTGACGATATCGTAGTGTCTCTTGATAACTCTTGAGGCGCCACGAGAATTTTGAGCATGTTCCAAATTCTCTTGGCGCAGCCAGGAGTTTAGCTTCTCGTAATGCTGTCGTAACTCACTTGGGCCTTCTGGTACGGCACTCGTACAGATAATCGTGGTATATAGTGGATACTCGTGTTGACTCGTAGCCAGAAGTTTAATACGAGATACTACGATGTAATGCGAGTGTGTACGAGTGTTCTGCGGCATTCATATGAGTTAGCTGTGAGTCCAGTTCGATAGCAGCACGAGTATCCAAGAGTTGTGACGATAACAGCACCAGTTATTCCAAGTTATACAGATATTACTACGAGTCCGCTACGAGATCGATACGAGTTGGTACGAGTCATTACGAGTTCTGTGCGAGTTTGGTACGAGTCGTTACGAGATGGTACGAATTTCGTACGAGATCCCGAAATAGTAGTCGCGCCGTTGCTAAACGTCAGTTGTAAAGAAGATTTCAAGCTGTAAACATTTCTCTACGGTTTTTATTCAATCAAGATGGCTCCAAAGAAGAAGGGTAACGGTGTTTGTCAGGAGGCAAGGGTCTGTACCCCTTCCCTCGATGAAAGTCCAGCAACACTGCCCGAGGGAGAATACCACTCTGACCAGGAAAGCCGGGATGCCCCAGTGAACCTGCCTGAGTCTCAGGGGAGCCAGGAACAGCAGCTCCAGCAGCGTGACGATGAACTTGACAAGAAAACGAGGAAGCAGTACCTGAACCTGAGCGATGAGCAGGAAGCTGGCATCTTGGAATGGCTCGAGACCAACCCCATCTTCTACAACGAGGGCTCTAAAGAATACAAGGATATTCAGAAGTAGAGGCTGTGGAAGGAGAAGGCTAAGGAGCTGGATTTCCCTGGTAAGTGCTTTTGTATGGATTTTGAGAAGTCAAATCCGCCCTTATGTGCTTACAAGAAGGATACTTCGAGCAACGTTTCTCTCTCTCTCTCTCTCTCTCTCTCTCTCTCTCTTTTAGTGGAAGACTTGCAGCTGTTCTATCAGAGCATGACGGCCATTTACGGGATGCTGTGCCAGCACAGTTTGGGGGATGGTACCAGGGAGTTCACGGATTGGGAAAAATGGATCCTTGACTCATTCAGTTTCCTGGCCAACCACAAGTTGAGGACTGAGCAGACAGGCTGCCAGCATTAGTTGCCAAATTATGAAAGAACCAAAGTAGAGTAAATGCTATTATTTTGGGCTCACTTGCATATATCCGCATGCATGACTTGCCTTTTGTCTGTATTTTCTCTACAGCTCTGGTAGAAGCTTGGTCTGGCAGCAGCAGCAGCAGCAGCACCCATGCCTGACATCCACCAGACCATCGGTAGTGACGAGAAGGAAGAAAGCAAGCCTATCACTGCCACAGCCACAGTTGCAGCCACAGACACAGCGACAGCCACCAGCATCCAGACCTCCAAGAAGAAGAAGACAACCCCAGGAGGCCAGATCCCAGAGACAGAGATTCTGGAGAAGGTAACCTTTTGAGATTATCGACCCTCTGCCGATTGTGTCTGTGCCAGATTCAGCCTGGCGCATATAGAGCGTGCCTTTGCGCTGCGATATTTATACATATTCAGCCACTGTACACTGACTTTTTTTGGTAAACCAATGATTGTGGTACCGTTTTAAAGATTAATAATTATTGCTCCTTATCGTTGTATGGTTTAAAAAGGTAAATACGATAGCTGAAAGGCCAATAGAACGAGTGGTATTTAGCCGAGAAGGAAAAATCGCACACCCTTCTGCAGAAAAATGTAAAAAAATAAATATTAGAGTTACTTGAAATTTGATAGCACCATGTCAATCTACAGTAAATTCCCTTTATTGATATGTAGGTTATGGCAATTTATGTTAGTTTTCACAAAGAAAAGCGAAAGCTCTTGCTGTCATGTTGGCAAATATCCATGCTAGTAATACCGATATTATTCATGGTAAAAATCTATTTATTATGCACATCAATGTGATGTACTCGTCACTGTAAAAACAAATAGTTGGAAAAGGATAAACAGGATAGTGTATATCGAACAAGGCCAGGAGGGAGATGAAAAAATATATATATATATATATATATATATATATATTGTTACATAGCCTATGATTTCATCATCCTTTGTGTAATTTTAACGCACAGTATGCTGCATGTTTGATCACGAGCGTGTTCTGCCTCAGTCCCCCCCTTCTACCGTTATAGTAGAGTAAGTCGTCCTTTCTGTTATTCAGTGCGGGATTGTCAACTGTTTGTCCCCATCGCTTCATTTGCGCGTCCTTCTTACAAGTTGTATCAAGCTCTGCCGGCCCCTCTGCATCATTGCCACTTAGATCTGCTCCTCATTTTGTTCACATCTCTGTCCTCCCCTGTACAGATATTATTATTATTGTGAGTGCTCAAGAAATCTCCAAACATCTAGCAGCTGTGTGTGATTTGAGTATAACTGTTGTTGCATTTTTTCTTGTACTGTGTAGCATAGGGTTGATTCTTAGGCCTAGTGAGGTTTTTGTGATTGATGTGGGGTTTTATATCAGTCATTTTAGATAATATTTTGTATCTGTAATAATTTATCTTGCATTAACCGAGCATTACCCGGTGTATTTTCATTTATCAGGGCTGACTTAGATAAATTTACTCTTGCTAATTTCGTGTTAATAGAGGCTATTGCAGTTAACCATATATTTAACCTGTTTATTTGCCATTACATTATCCTTATGAGTCCTGAATGTTTTGTTGTTAGTTTGAGCATTAAACTTTAACTTGTAATTTTACCTAACTCTTTTGTTTTGAACCAGGAACTTTACAGGACAGTAGTGACTCTTAGTATTCTCACTTAAAGTGTACGTTATCTTTCTCTGTTCCGTAACAATATATATATATATATTATTTCGTATGACTCGAATTCGAGTCATCAGAATCTCAACGGTTGGATTTATGATGATGCAAAATCGCGTCGTCGGAATTTCAAAGGGTTAAATGAAAAGGCGTAAAGGACAAAGAGGCTGCAGAGCAGGATAGAGGACTTGATGAAACCAAATGATTCCAGAGCAGCTTGGGCTCACTGGATGGGCACTATTCATCGTTACATACACAATGATCTCTGGGAACAGTACCTTCATCAGTCCTTTCAGAGCCTCATGTGGTACTACTCTGAGTCCAACAACTCCACCGGCGCCAGCAGCAACAACAGACTCCTCAGCCTCAATTTTTCTTCAATCAGCATGTTCATCCGACTGCCACCAGCACCCAGTTTCAGTATCATCAGCAGCAGCATAGTGGACTAAGACAGCAGGTGAGCAGTCGTAGTGGCAGTGGTTTCATCCTGATCTGTAGGGACACAGCTTGGCCAACCTATGGACAGCAGACTCACCAGTCCACCCCCAGGTTATCCCTGCATCTTAGCCCTTTTTTTTAGAAACTTTCCAATAGACCTGGAACAGCAAGGACCTGTGCAACAGCAAGGACCTGTCCCAGCAATGAAGTATGGCTGCACACTCATTTCCCCCAGCTCAGGACCAATGTGACAATGATGACTGATGTGTGTATTGTGACTATAGGAATCCAAGGATACCCAGCTGATGTGCTTTGTGCTTTAGAACATGTGACTTTGTAGAATTCCCTAGAATGATTCCTAAAACATGCAATAATATTGTTGGACAAGTACTTGTTTCTTTTATTTGTTTTCAGTAATCAAACACTAGATAGACTTAGGCACAATATGAAATAAATTGGATCATGATGTTCTGCCATGAACAAAAAATTCGTTTTTTTTTTATTATCATTATCACATCATTGGTACCTTGTAATACTACAGTTACATATAAGAATAAATACAAATACAATACAATCTTAAGGTTAATTACATTCCAGTATCCAGTCCCAGTACAGTTTACAATATCCAGTATTCAGCCACAATACAGTCTACAGTATGCAAGCACCTAGATCATGTCATTCTGTCATGGAACTGATCCTGCAGGAGAATCGTAGTAGTGCTTCTGGTGAAGTTTCTGAGTCTTGGCTGCCCTAGTCGTACAGTTGCCTCCCACGATGTTGTCCATGTCTTGCAGGTTACCATAATTCCTGCAGACCCATGGAGTCACTTGATGGTTATCGTCCTCTTCATCTTCGGCAGCATTCTGAAGAGCAGGGAATCTCATCCTCATCAGGTTATGTAGACAACAGCAGACCAGCACAATGGATTCCACTGTCTTTGGCTTTTGAAGCTTGATGCTTAGGACACAATGGAATCTGTTGGCCAGAATGCCAAATGCATTCTCTACTATGCACCTAGCCCTGGAGAGTCTAGTTGAAGATCAGATCCTCATTTGATAGGTTCTGTCTTGAGAAAAGCTTCATGAACCATGTCCTGAGAGGGAAGGTGTCATCTCCAATCAACCCTGATGAACTTGTAGTCAGCATCCGCCAGTGTCATCAAGATGATGGAATGGAACCCCTTGTGGTTGAAATACAACGATCTGCCATTCTTCGGACACTTGATGGCTATATGCTTACCTTCCAGAGCATGAAGGGCGTGGTGAAATTTCCATCGGACTTCAAACTGCTCAGCTATCTGCCATCACTCTTGAAGTGTAGTGGGACAGGCGATGACTTGCATATATTCATCAGTGATGGCTTGACAGACTTCACGGACCAGCAAGGAGATGGTGTTGTGTGGTACTCGGAAGCCATACATCAAGCTCTTGTAGGTTTCTCCCGTTCTTAGGTGCCTGAGGTTTATGGTTATGGCCTGCTTCAGCCCAGGTTCCAGTGCCTTTCTGTACCATTTATCTTGCTTATTAATCTAGGGCCAAGCCTGGCATCAAGCTCTTGGAACATCGCTGGTTTTGCTATGAGAAAATTCTTGAAAGAAACTTCATCTTCATCTTCCAGCTCTCACATGAGAAGCTCTTAATGTCCATGTTTAGGTCTTCTCAGGATCCACACCCTGACTCAAAATCTCCTTCTACGTCTTTTTCTTCTGTTCTGTAGTAGCTGGGAGATGGCAAGATCATTTTTTGCACCTCTCTCACCAGTTGTGCTATAATTATGTTGAGGCAGTGGCAGCTTTTTGAGAGTTACCAGGACCATGGTGAAGTGACCCCTTCTGGAACCACTAGATGAATGAGACTGACCAGTTTGTGCTCATCTATAAATACCAAAAACACCTGGACTCGTTCTAACTTGTGGTAACTCGTGGGAATGTCATAGCGATATCTTACTGCATCGTAATTACGCCTACTGCGCTCGTGATTTCTCGTATCTACTCTTGTATTATAGTACAGACCTTGTAACGATATCGTAGAATTATCGCACTAACTCACACCACTATCATAAGGACTCGGCTTAAACCTCGTACAAATATCGTACATACTCGAAGTAATATCGTACAACTATCGTCTTAACATCGTACTAACACGTGTCCATCAACCTCCAGACCCAACTCGTGGTCCCTCCGCCCCGAGTTATTACGAGTTATATAATTTGTAAACTCGTGGGGTATCGTGGCCACACATGTGTTACGAGGAGAAAAACATTAAAAAACCTAGACAACAAGCATATACCTTTAAATATACAGGACAGAAAACGCAGTACACAAAAAGCACCAGTAACAGAGAAATACATCCGATGCCCGATATATCAGTTGGGAAAACAAACACACACACACACACACACACACATTTAGTGAGAGAGAGAGAGAGAGAGAGAGAGAGAGAGAGAGAGAGAGAGAGAGAGAGAGAGAGAGAGGAATAATACATAAAGCGTGCGTAAAACAGGAAAAAAAAAAATAATCCCTGATTCATAAAAGATGTCATGCCACAAAAGCACACATTTCCATGCATCGGTTTTGATGGTGGAATGTTACCCCTTCAACCTGAATACATAATTTTTTCACTATATTCTTGATGCCAGGCGGTTTAGTTCAAACATAGCGAGACTTTTCACACTTCACTTTGCTTCTTGGACACTTCCTTAGGCCTGTATTCTCGTTAGTTAAGGAAGCTCCCTAACGCCTCTTCCTTAGCGATTTATTTTGGGTTATGAATGGTTAATGTTTTTTGTACGTTATGCATGAAGATTACAGTGATATTGGAAGGATTTATGTATCACAGAAGACTACTATAAAGTGTAATAAACAATATAAATCGCTTTGGAAAAGGTGTTAGGGGGCTTCATCAAGTTACTGACTACACTACCTGCCTTAAAGTGAACCAACTGAGATGTGTGCCAGAACAAGAGATAAAAAGAAAAAAAAAACTGAAGATAAAAGCATGTTATTACAATGAAGGGGTTGATCAGTTTAATCAGAAAGCATTATTTGTGTAACCCTGGGGGTAGGGGGGTTTCAAGAATACTTCCCCAGTATCCCGGCTTGTCGTACAAGGCGACTAAAAGGGTTGATGGTGGGTTAGTGTCTCACCCCGTAAAAAGAACTAACTAAAAAAGCGAATAAAGCGCCTCGGACCAGGACGGACCATACGTTGACGACTAAGGAACGGACAAAGGACATTCTGAGGTTGGGAACATGGAATGTGAGAGGAGTGAATGATGAAGTGAAAGAGCGAGAGATTGTTCAGGTGCTTGAGGATCCAAGAGTGGATATATGTGGATTGACTGAAACTAAATGGTGAGGTGAAAGGGTGAGAGAATGGGAATATGGTTTACGTATATGTGCGGGAGTTAATGAGAATGAGAGGGCAAGAGAGGGAGTATGTCTGATGATAAGCAAGAAGTGGAAGGAGAATATAAGAGAGTATGGAACAGTGGGTGCAAGGATTGTATGGGTGAGGATGAAAGTAGGTATACAAGCGTGGGCAATTGTGTGTGTGTATGCTCCGACAGAGGACCGAGTGGCAAGAGTGAAAGATGAGTTTTGGGCGAGAGTAGAAGCATGTATGGACAAATTTGTGAGGAGCGAGAGGGTGCTGTTGATTGGAAACATGAATGGCAAAGTTGGGAATGTACGAGTGGATGGAGTGGTTGGTCAGTGGGGTGTGCCAGCTGACGTAGATAGGAATGGTAGTGCTTTGGTGGACATCTGTGCCGGTAAGGGGTTGGCAATAGCCAACACCTGCTTTCGACATAAGATGATCCACCGGTATACATGGAGAGTAATGAGGAGGATGGATGGTGAACTTGTTGAACGAAAGGCAATGATAGACTGTGGTAGGTCTCCATATTATAATTGCAAATCATAATAGATAGATAGATAAATAGATAGATAGAGAGACAGAAGCAGGAAGTCAAATGATGAGAAGGTGTTGTGTCTGCGAGAATCGAGCAGTGCTAAGCATGCTTACACACTCTTCACACTGAGGAAAGCTGACGACAGCGGCCAGTAAGGAGATGATGCAGTTAGCTGTCAGCAGTCCTCTCGTGAGAACGATCTGGTAACCATGTGGAACATACGTGACACACCCCTGCTACACCAGATTTTAGGAAAGAGAGTTTAGAAGGAGACAAGCGACCCTAGAGAGAGGTCGAGACGGAGATTAGCCTTAGAACAGAAAGAGAGAGATAGCGAGACAGGGAGGTAGCTACCCGGGACTTATACTCTTATACCTGTTTAATATTTCCAAGACAAATAAAAATAGTCCCATACTATTCTTTACCTCTCCCGTCACTACATGACATCTGGTGGGGAAACTACTACAAGATATAAAAGCCGCTCGACCACAAGTCTAAAATATACTTCTCTACAAGTAACTACAAAGTCTTTATGACATTTGGTGGCAGCGGTGGGATACGAACCTCGTCTACGAATCAACATTAAATTCCTACAAAATATCAAGATTGAAAACAACCAACAATATCAGCTCCTGACAGTATTCTCTCCATCCTGCCCCCTCCGTCTCCCAGATCATTACGCTGATGCAGAGGTCAAGGGATCACTCGACGCCTTGCAAGTAGCTTAACGACAAACCAGCAAATCTGCGGACATCGTCTCCGAATTAAAAGCAAATTTCTACAAAAAGCAACCGAGACTCTACAAGATTAGCTTCAGTTCAACATTGAATCCTACAAAATACAGCCTACAGTGCGAATAGTCTACAAAGTCTACGGGTCTACGACGAATCAGCGAACTACAACCATCTACAATCAACTACAATTAACAACTCTACGTCGTCTGTATAATCTTCTACACGCACCTACAAGTAGCGGCAGTCTTCATCCTACAACGAGTAAATCACAAGAAAAAAGGACCAAGAATACATCAAGAAAGAAAGAAAACATACAAACAAACAAACAAACAAACGAAGAGTGAGAGACGACTCACAACTCATAACCACCAGACCTCACCCTCCTCTCTCTGCTACATCCACCCAACCCCCACCGCTTACGCAGGTGTGAAGAGGTCAAGACAGCAAAACATCAAGTCCATATTCACAACTCGTCTTACTCACCCGTCTTCACTCAAGTTACTCATCGCTACTCATTCACTCACCACAGCTACCAGTGTGGGAAGTTGAGGTCATCATGCGTGCTTGCTGAACAGACGCCACGTCAGTCAACACACCACCTGCACCACCACTCACACCACGGTAAAAATTAGTGAGTTACATAGTTACTTCATTCATACAATACACAGTGATAGACAATAAACTTCTGCACAAACATATAAAACGTGCTGTATAGTTACAACTTAAATTCATATACCTACTTCAATTATCTTCATAATTCAATCATTAAATACTTGCACCAACAATAAATATTCTACACTGTATATATTCATTCATTTATTATAACATTTATTTACTACCAACGAGTGTTACCATTTATACCTACATAAAATACGTGTTTCATATATACAACTATACATTAGTACATCTACAAGTGATAAAGAAAATATACCATCACAGTTACTCAGTGAGCGATTAAAAGAACTGTATTTAACATTTATTAATTAAAGCTACCTAGTGGAAACAGACAAATTAAGTTACAAGGTAAACTAGAGAAAAAAAAAATGGCCAACACAAATGCCGTTAGCAAGAGTGAACATCTTCAACACAATCGTGCAGACAATGATTTCCACACAGTGCTGACACACATATTACCCACGATAGGTACAGGTGAACAACAAATCAGTGTGTATAGTTAATACTGTATATAGTGTATATATTTTTTATATAAAATAACAAAATATGGGACTATATAATATCATTTTATAGTATCTGTGCAATATAAACTAAACTTTAAAAAAGTATCTCAAGGAAATTAGTCAGCAATTATGCAACCATGAACAACATGGAAAAAAGCGTACACAAGCAAAGAGAAACAAACTATGGAAAATCAATACATACAAAAAAAAAAAAGAAAAGGAAAGGAAAGAAAGAAAGAAAAGTAAGAAGGAAAAAAGAGAAATAAAGTAAGATCACATGACAAACAAATGAAAATAAGTGTAAATGTTACTATATATGCCAAAATACCACATAAACTACAAACAAAAAGCAAATTGTGTCTCCACAAACAAGTGGCATGACACATCATCACTATCATCGACCGCAGCATATGTTAGGACTGCAGTTATTACAATTATGTTACTCCATATTATAATTATGTAACTACAAACAATATGTACCAATTTATGTGACAGTTGCATTAACAAGATGTAACTTTTATGTAACTTTAACTACAATTATGTAACTACAAACGATAGGTAACAATTATGTAACGACAAACGATTGCATTATGTTACACTAACTACAATTATGTACCTACAAACGATATGTAACAATTATGTAACGACAAACGATTGCATTATGTTACACTTTGCCAATTATGTAACAGTTGCATTAACAAGATGTAACTTTTATGTAACTTTAACTACAATTATGTACCTACAAACGATATGTAACAATTATGTAACGACAAACGATTGCATTATGTTACACTTTGCCAATTATGTAACAGTTGCATTAACAAGATGTAACTTTTATGTAACTTTAACAACAATTATGTACCTACAAACGATATGTAACAATTATGTAACGACAAAATAGTTGCATTAACAAAATGTAACTACAATTATAAGGCCAACACAATTATGCATTAACACAATATAAGTCATACAATTATAGCACAATTCTGTATTACCAGTATCATCATACAAGTTAGGTGAAATATTAGACATTACTAAAGTGATAACTCTATGTAATGTAATAACCTAGCAGTATTACCATTGCACAATTATATGCGTAATATTACTGAATAATCACTATTTACTATGAATAATATATGTATACAATATTCATACAATTATGTTACTTTACAATATTATGTATTTCACTTAATTAGCTTATAAGTTCATTATAATGTGTATGTAGTATGTATTAATATATTATAACTATTAAATGTCGATGGTACGCCATTTTTGCGCGGCCGAGCAATGTGGTAGGTCTCCATATTATAATTGCAAATCATAATAGATAGATAGATAAATAGATAGATAGAGAGACAGATAGAAGCAGGAAGTCAAATGATGAGAAGGTGTTGTGTCTGCGAGAATCGAGCAGTGCTAAGCATGCTTACACACTCTTCACACTGAGGAAAGCTGACGACAGCGGCCAGTAAGGAGATGATGCAGTTAGCTGTCAGCAGTCCTCTCGTGAGAACGATCTGGTAACCATGTGGAACATACGTGACACACCCCTGCTACACCAGATTTTAGGAAAGAGAGTTTAGAAGGAGACAAGCGACCCTAGAGAGAGGTCGAGACGGAGATTAGCCTTAGAACAGAAAGAGAGAGAGATAGCGAGACAGGGAGGTAGCTACCCGGGACTTATACTCTTATACCTGTTTAATATTTCCAAGACAAATAAAAATAGTCCCATACTATTCTTTACCTCTCCCGTCACTACATGACATCTGGTGGGGAAACTACTACAAGATATAAAAGCCGCTCGACCACAAGTCTAAAATATACTTCTCTACAAGTAACTACAAAGTCTTTATGACGAGACTACGTGTTTGTGGATGAGCGAATGAAAAGACAAGTGTTGGATGCAAGAGTGTGGAGAGGGTGGGGGAATGGAGTCTCGGACCATCACTTAGTGATGGCCAAGGTGAAGCTGCAAAGAAAATGGTTGAGGAGACGAAGGGGAAGACAGGAGGAAACAGCTCCTGTGAGAAGTGTGGAGAATTTCGAAGATAGTGAGAAAATGGCAGAGTATAAGATCATAGTAGAAGAAAGATTGGGAAGGTATGAGCTAGAGCAGATGGAAGGGGTGGAAGGCATATGTAAGATATTTGTGGAAGAGATAGGCGCAGCGTGTGAGGTGGTTTGTGGAGTGAGGAGGAGATGCAAAGGTGTGCAAGGGACAGCATGGTGGAATGATGAGGTGAAACGAGCTGTGAAACAAAAGAAGAAGGCATATAGTGAATGGTTAGCGAATAGAGGTAGGGGAGGAGATGAGAGAGAGAAGAGAGAGGTATATGTGAGTAAGAGAAAGGAGGTGAAGAGACTGGTGAAGGAGAGTAAGAAGAAAGTGGATGAAGAGTTTGGGAGGAATCTGAGTGTGAAATGGAGGGAGAGTAAGAAATTATTTTGGAAGGAGATAATGAAAGTAAGGCAGTGTGAAAGGGGAAATAGTAGGGGAGTGAAAGATAGGAATAATAGATTGTTGGTGGAGAAGAGAGAGAAATTGAGGAGATGGAAGGAGCACTTTGAGGATATGTTGAATGTAGAGAGTGACAGCAGTGCGAGTATAAGTGGTTGGGGAATGGCTGGGAGAAAGAGAGACGAGAGGAGGGAGGAAGAGATCAGTAGGACGGAAGTAGTAGAAGCAATGAAGAGTGTGTGGTGAAATGCTGAGGTATGGAGGTGAGATTGTTGTGGAATGGATATGGAAGTTGTGTAGATTGGCTTGGGAAGAGGGAAGGGTTCCAGAGGACTGGAAATCAGGTATAATTGTTCCTTTATATAAAGGAAAAGGGGAGAGAGAAGTATGTGGTAACCATAGGGGTATTTGCCTTCTTAGTGTGATTGGTAAAATATATGGTAGAATACTCATTGATAGGGTTAGGCATATGACAGAGGAGCTAGTTGGAGAAGAACAAGGGGGATTTAGGAAGGGAAAAGGGTGTGTAGATCAGATATTTGTTCTAAGATGTTTAGTGGAGAAGTATCTAGAGAACGGAAAGAAAGTGTATGCTGCCTTCATAGACTTGGAGAAAGCATATGACAGAATAGATAGGCAAGGTATGTGGAAGGTATTAAGAATATATGGAGTGGAGGGGAAAATGTTGAATGCTGTGAAGAGTATGTACGAAGGAGCTAAGGCTACGGTGCGAGTGGATGGTGAGCTGAGTGAATTTTTTTTATCTCAATGTGGGACTGATACAGGGTTGTGTGATGTCTCCATGGCTGTTTAGTATATACATGGATGTTGTAAAGGAGGTGCAGGGTAGGGCAGTGGATGTGGGGGTGGCTCTAATGAATGAGGGTGAGATTTGGAAGATTCCGGTGTTGCTGTTTGCTGATGATACAGTATTGTTGAATGAAGATGAATGGGAGTTGCAAGGTTTGGTGAATGAATTTGGGACAGTGTGTAGGAGGAGGAAGCTGAAAGTTAATGTAAACAAAAGTAAAGTTATGGTGTTTGAGAGGAATGAAGTCACAGAATGTACAGTGAGGTTGGATGGTGAGGATATGGACAGTGTGAGTGCATTCAAGTACTTGGGTAGTGTAATGAGTAAGGATGGAACTTTGGGGGATGAAGTGCGTGAAAGGGTACAGCAGGGAAGGAAGGTTGTTGGTTCACTGAAAACAGTGATGAGAAATAGGGAGGTGAGTATGGAAGGTAAGAAGTCACTGCATGATAGTATTGTGATCCCTACCCTGACGTATGGAAGCGAGGCGTGGACCTTGCAAGAGGGGAACAAGTCAAGAGTGAGAGCAGTGGAAATGAGTTACTTGAGAGGATCGTGTGGAGTGACATTGAGGGACAGGTTAACGAATGAAGAAGTGAAGGAACGTTGTGGGGTGAATGTGGATGTGGTTGAGAAGATTAGGAGAAATACACTGAGGTGGTTTGGACATATGGAGAGAATGGAGAATGAAAGACTGACTAAGAGGGTGTATGTAGGTGAGGTGGAGGGAGGGAGAGGGAGGGGTAGACCGAAGATGAGGTGGAGGGATGGAGTTGAGAGGTATATGAGGGAGGGAGGGGTGAGTTGGGGGGAGGGTAGTCAATTGGTGGGTGACAGAGCGACTTGGAGGCGTTTTGTCTGTGGCCACCCTTTGCGGGATTAGGGCGTCGGGCTATAGATAGATAGATAGACGTTCTGAAGATGGGTTTTGTGAACGTGAAACATTACAGAAAACAAAGAATTTAAGCTCTACCTAGCGTCTCTCTCCCACCCAACTTTCCACGCGGTACCTATATTCTTATTATCGTAAGGCAATTTTTCTCGTATTAGAGAGGTGTGATAGTGAAATTATTAGAGACAGAACCCAATAATTCCATTTCTTTTCCTTTTGGCATGTTTCTCATACCCTGGAAAATCATCTACCTGTTTGTGTAGCAGTAATATTTGTTTAATGTGTCGTTGATTTAGAGGAAGGGGGAAGTAGAGGAATATAGGAGGAAGAAGAGGAAGAGGAGAAAGGGGAGGAGGAGAGGAAAAGGAAGGGAAAGAAGTAGAAGAAGCTACAGACAAGGAAGAAGAAAAAAAGAAGACGAACAAGAAGACTTAGATTAATGCCAATATATTAATCAAGAATTTGTAAGTCACATGGTAAATTTCAAGTTTCAGTCTTCCACTAAAATATGATCCATTATTATCATTCTACAATAAAGTCCCCAATTACACATCAGGGCAAACATGATCGAAGGGAAACATTTAAGCCGTTAATGATCAGCAGATATTCAGGTGATGGTGGAAGTAATGTATGTGACAGCACTATGATAATTTTACCTTAACTTGGCCTACATTTGTGTCCTTTGTCAGTCTATTTCTTATAGCTCAGTGGCAGAATATGACAGTACTGTAGCTATAGAGCCTTTTCATATCTCCTCTTCGTGGCTAGCATCATATTCTAGTTTTCAGTTAAGCAGGTTTCTCAAATTAAAGTAATTTAAAAAATTGTCTTTTTTTTTTTTGGCACTTATGAACACAATAAATAATGCATTTATAACACTTCTATCACATCTCATATTAATACAAAACTAAAAAGAAATTTAACTAATATATAGCAAATCATAAATTTCAATAGATCAATACAATATGAAAATATTTAGTCAATGTAATTTTTTAAACTTATACATAAAGGAAACTACACAATATATCCCACGACTCACATATAACTTCTCTAGTCTTTGTAACTTCTCTTTTTTTTTTTGCTCCAAAGCTTCGTTTGGTGGCAAGTCGTTTGTAAACTTTTTCTGGTGCATCCCTATGAATCTTCAAGCAGTAGTCCGCTATCATACTGACATCCCAACGTCCCTGGTATCGTCTTTCCATGTCCTTGATATCTTGATGGAATCTTTCACTCTGTTCTTCACTCACCACTCCAAGATTTTCGGGGAAGAATTCTAAATGTGAATCCTAAAAGTGAACTTTGAGGCTCATGTTGCAGCCCAACTCCTTGAACTTGACCAAAAAATTTCTTAGTTTCATTGTAATTTGGATACCCAAGCCTCTCGTTCCAGGTCGTTCACCGCACCATCAAATTCTGCATCAGAAATCAGTTTTCTAATATCAGGTCCAGTAAATACACCCTCTTTCAATTTAGCTTTAGACAAATCAGGAAGCCTCTGGCACAAATACATAAAACAGGCTCCATCTTTTGATAATGCTTTGACAAACTGCTTCTTTCATCCAAGCTTACTATGAAACAATGGTAGCAGCACTTTATCTTGAATCACCAGCCTAGGTTCGATAATGTGTTTGGCACCAAACTGTACATTTATTTCTATTTGCCCATTCCTTCTGAACCCAGTATAAATCCTTGGCTTTGCTCTCCTACTCACAGACCCAGTAAGATGCATAGATCTATAAAGTCCCCATGTATGAACCAATGGTGTTCATAGTAGCTGATTTTCTCGAGAAATTTGCCAAATTCTGGTTCATTTCTTTTAAATGCACAGGATGAGCAACAGGTATTGATGCATATTTATTGCCATTATGAAGAAACATGAAATACGGGTGCAGCAGATAGGAAAAGTTTGAATGTAATGGAGATGAGGTGTCTGAGGAGTATGTGTGGAGTGACGCGTATGGATCGAGTGAGAAATGATGAAGTGCAAAGGAGAACTGGAGTTGTGCGGGATATGGCTGATCAAGTTGAGCAGAGGGTGTTGCAATGGTATGCGCATATGGAGAGAATGGATAATGAGCGATTGGTGAAAAAGATAACTAGATCTGATGTGAGAGGTATAAGGCTGAGATGAAGACCACGAATAGGATGGATGAAAGGTGTGAAGAGAGCGTTGGATGCGAGAGGGATGTCTGTTGAGCAAGGAAGAGTGGCTGTGCATGATAGAAATGATTGGAGAGAAATTGTGAATGAATTAATGGTGACGCAGCCCTGAGGAGATATTCTCCCACATTTGGTCTGATCAGCTGATCAGGTCAGATGCGGGTAAGGGGATAGGTCCATTATGATGTGGCAGGGGTAAACCAGCTCTACTGTCGGGCCCTACCGCGGATGTCACTAATTGCACTGCACAGTGGACCCTCATGTGGTGTGGTGCTGTAAGGACCTGTCCCGTTTCCCCTTGGGGTTAAGATGCGAATGAATGTGTTCGAGTGGATGAGTAAATTGGGAGTGTGTCGTCCTGTCTCGGCTACCTCCCTTTCCTTGGGGGAAGCAGCTTAGGTATTTAGATAAATAAATGAAGAAGTAACCCTTTCGGGCTTCTTTTAGATGGATCTATAAATAGTCTCCATTCTTCTACATTCTTAATCTGCCAAATTTTTGCACTTGGCCACTTACGTCAGTGCAATAAACCACTATTTTCAGTAAATATCACTGTCATTAAAAAAAAAAAAAAAAAAAAAAAAAAACACTGCACTGGAAGTAATTTACAAGCATGCTAGTCAGCTAACCGAGTCACACTGAAATATGTTTGCTGGATTCCAGTAGTGATATGACTCATCACTGTGTTGTGTTCCAGCTATGTTCTAGTTTATCAAATGTATCTGTGTTGTTTTAAACAAGGGTTTTGATATTAGAAAATACTAAATTGAAAAATGTCTTCTTTGTAATAAAAAATCCACTTGTGGATAATCATATAGCGCGAAATTATAAAAAAAAAAAAAACTAACTGAAAACAAAAAAGGGTTTTGTGAAAAAATGGCTTTCCTTTTTTAATTCAGTGTCCAAAAATAGAAAAAATCATATGAAATTTAAAATAAAAAAAAATCTGTGTAAACCTGTGTTACGGTTACAGCTCAGTATTCTAGATAGAGATATGTCAATTTTTAGGCCAAGTTAGAGCAAAATGGGTATTGCTATTAGTCAAGTTTTTGAAGGGACGAAAGTAAACCTGAATCTGAGGTATAGAAACAAGCCTTGAGAACATTAGGGCTGAAATATATGAACAAGCATAGCATCATCTCCCTCTCGTAGCTTCCCTAGGATTTAATTTTAATTTAAAAAAAAAAGAGACTCACGAAGTCTATGGCACCAACTCCTTATTGTTCCTGCAAATACAATTCTAAGCTGCGAGAGGAAGCTGGTTATATGTTTGTTCATTAATCCATCAATCATAATCCTGGGTGAGAAAATTTAAAGCGCACAGTACGAGATTATTCCTTTAAGTTAGTGCAGCGAATATTGTGATATTACGACACAGCAAGCACAATACCAGTATAATGAACATTATTCCAGATGCAGCAACCAATGAAGAATCAGGCAGATATGCACAAAAACAGAACCCCACAAACATAGCCTACATATAACCCTGCTGATAAAATTTAATACAAGAATAATGCAGGAAACAAGTAGAAATTTGTCTCAAAACATATATATATATATATATATATATATATATATATATATATATATATATATATATATATACACAGACTCCCAAAGGCAGAGATACAACTGCAGTGACAAATACGAGGAAGAAACACTAAGAAGTTAGAATCCCTCAGCCAAATATACACAAAACAAGAAACCAATAAGCAATGAAATGAATACAGCTCCTCTGGCAAAACTGTACATGGACAAGTAGAAAGAATTCAGAGTGCATACCTCCACCAACACCAGTGAAACCTAAGATTTGCTACTGAGTAGCTACATATAGAGCCACAGTCGTAAACAAGAGTTTCCAAAATGTTAACATATTACTAACTAATGATAATCATTACCACATTGTAAAAAAAAAAAAAAAATCTAGCAACAACAACAACAACAAGTCTTGGATTCGGATCCTCCTCAAAAGTCAAGTTCAATTTTTCTTGGTTAATGGACTATCCCTCCAGAAAACTTCGTTGAAATTCGATTGTAACTTTTTGAGATATTTTGTGAACAGACAGACAGCAGACACGGGTGATTACATTATCACCGACCAACTTCCTTGGCGGAGATAATGAAAGAGACAGTTACCAAGCTATAAATCTGATTTCTACAAATAGACACAGCGCACAATCATACAGATAGACCAAAGAATCTATGTAGGCTGACACAAATAGAAAAACAGAATTAGAAGAAGGTGGTTGTGGTCAAATGGTTATGATAATGATCTGCCCTGTAAATGGACGCTAATTCAGAACTAGATTGGACAGGGAATATTTGATGAGTTGAAATTCCCTGGAATAGACCTCATTGATGTTCTAAATGACCGCTTGATGTCCAGAAACACTCCCACTGACACCATTACAGAAGTTCTGAATGCTTCAGCTCTGCATATACTCTAGTATGGATGGCGATTATTATCTCTTAAGTAGTGATATATGAAGATGTATATGTATAAAGACTGCAAGGCCTCCGGGAAACGAGATTAACAATTTGCTGAGAGTATGACACATCAAAATAATAATGACAGAAAAAATATAAGTAGAATTCTAATAATGGAAACAAGGTAGAATTCCAAACTCGCGGTTCCACAATCACACAAGCAAACATACAAAAGAAGAAAATATTGGATGAGAGAGAGACAGGTTAGAGTTTAAATTCTTAATATTCTCTAAAGTTTCGGTTAAACAGAATTCCCTGAAGTGGGGCCTGAAACGTTAGAAAAAAAATAAAGAATTGAAGCTCTAACTTGTCTCTCTCATTCCCCGAACAATTCCACAGGTTGCAATGGATCATCTGCCGAAAAAAAAAAAAAAAAGACAAACACAGCTAAAACACCCATTATTGAGAAGCACAAGAATATTCAAACACAAATCAGACATACAGTAAAACGACACTCTAACACACACACACACAAACACACACACACACACACACACACACACACACACACACAAACACACACACACACACACACACACACACACACACACACACACACACACACACACACACACACACACACACACACACACAAGCTGTACTGGAAAATGTGAGCACTGAAATCTGTATATCTGTGTCTGATCATACTCCCTAACGACCCACTCATTATGACACACCAACTTACTCCTTTACAACCTGCCTCACCATATAAAAATTTCATTTCGGTCTCCTTCTCTTCCAAAAACACGCCTAACTCGCATAATTTATGATCACATACTTGCAAACAGAATCAAGAGAAGAAAACTAGATTCACGTACACATACACACACACACAAAATATATATATATATATATATATATATATATATATATATATATATATATATATATATATATATATATATATATATATATATATTAGATAATGAATGGAGGAAGGAAAAACAAAGGAAAAAGAATAAGTCCATATGCCTAAAGGCATCCTCCATTCATAAAATATTTATAACAACTGAATTTAAATTGAAGTGGATTAAATGTTTGTGGGAAACAACTCCCAGGAAGTGAATTCCAGAGAGTAGTGGTTCTGGGGATAAATGAATTTTGATAAGCAGAAGTTCTGCATTGCAGGGGAAAGAGTGTGAGTTCATGGGCGCTCCCAGCTGCCCGAGTATTTCGGGAGAAAATGTGAAGGGGAGGCACAATTGAAGCTAGTTCGTCAGAGCACTTACGGTAAAAGTATCGATATAATAATGCTAAAGAAGCAACATCTCTACGTACTGATAATGGAGGAAGGTCCTGCGTAATGGCAGGATTATTGATTAATCTAATGGCTTTATTTTGAATTTTGTCCAACTGCCTCAGTGCAACAGTTCCACAACCACTCCACAGTGGTAAACAGTATTCGATCTGAGAACGCACATGACTTGTATATTGTGGCCATCTGCTCGTCAGTGAAGAACTCACGAACGCTGTACATAAGTCCCAATTTTTGGGAAGCATTTTTGGCAAGGGATTTAACATAAGCTGTCCAGCTTAGGTTGGGGTTTAGAGTAACACCCAGGATATCAATTGTACTGGATATGGGAATACTGACATCATTTAAAATTATGTGAGAGTCTGAGGGATTCCTTCTGTTGGAGGAATTAATGTATTTAGTTTTCTGAGCATTAAATGAGACCAGATTTGTTTGTCCCCATTGATTAATTTTAGAAAGGTCCTGGTTCAGAGAAAATGCTGTGTTTTGGGGAGAATTTATAATATCAAATTGTGTTAAGGAGGTACTAAATGTGAAAGAACTATGAAGGGTCGAGTCATCAGCATAAGATTGTATTGGGTTGTGAGTGACAGATAGGAGGTCATTTATATGAATGAGAAAGAGGTTTGGCGCCAAAACTGATCCCTGAGGTACACCAGCATTTATGGAATGAAACTGAAAATAAATTCCATCTACCATGACCCGTATTTTTTTATTATGAAGGTAAAAAGAGGAACCAGTGATCCAAGGTCAGTGTGTGACATCTTAGACAATAAGGCCCGGTGCCATACTCTGTCAAATGCTTTTGATATATCAAGTGCTATTGTGTGTGTTTCACCGTGTTGGTCTGTTGTTTTGTTAATCTGATGGGTAAGAAGGCAAAGAATGTCTACAGTTGAACGTTCTTGTCTAAATCCATACTGCCGATCATTGATTAATTTATTGATATTTTCTAGATGCTTGATTATGTGTTTCTTAATTAGTGTCTCAAAAACTTTACCGATAATGAAATGTTATTACAATTGGTCTATAGTTTGATGGATCAGAAGTTGCCCCCTTTTTAGGAACAGGATGGATATTTGCTTCTTTCCAAGAGGCTGGAAAACTTGAGGTACAGATGCATAAACGGAAATATTTTGCCATTACAAGAGCCAACACTGAGGAGCAGTTTTCAAGTACTATTGAAGGAATTTCATCTGGACCAGTAGCTTTGTCTGCTGAGAGATTCTGTAATACGCTTGTATGTATCTGGCGTGAACCATGAAAGGGGTTACTTGAGGGGAATCAAAATCAAGTACAGGAATATTGTGATTTTCTGTATTTAGGGTTGAGTTTGTTGAAAAAATGTCAACAAGAAGTTTGGCTTTTCCACGTGGGTCATTTACTAGATTTCCATTGGAGGACTGTAAAGGTGGAATGGAACAGGTGGTAGTGAAGTTAGTTTTGAATGAATTAAGGGTTGACCAGAATATTTTGTTATCATTTGGGTTGTTTAGTAGTGTGTTAGCCTGTCTATGTAGAAAGTTTGATTTAGAAAGATTGATAATAGTTTTGGCATGGTTTCTGATATTTCTATAATAGTTAAAGGCTTCTTTGGTTTTGGTCCTTGTATAAGTGTTATAGGCTATAATTTTACGTTCTGTTACTCTAGCACAATTGTGGTCAAACCAATTAGGAGAATTACATCTTTTTCTGTAACTATGATGAGGAATGAATGTTTCCATGTCGACTTTAATGAAATCCTGTATGTGGCCCAGTGTGGAATTTGCATCTTGGGAGAAAAAAGTGTTCCAAGAAACAAAAAAATTATGAAGTCCCTCGCAGTCTGCCCTGTCGTAGTGCCATTTAGTCACCACGACCTGTTCAGAGCAGGAAGGTGTGGTAGGTGGTAAACTGGTGGCTTGAATCAGACAATGTCTGAGGATCCGAGGGGAGACTTCACTTCAACATTCTAATTTTCTGAATTGGTTGTTAGAAACAAGTCCAATAGGTGGGGATTTTGATCGGGGTTGTCTGGTACATGGGTGGGTTGACTGACTAACTGGGTGAGATTAAATGAGTCTGCAAATAGCTCACATTCAAGATCAGAGTCATTAGTTCTGGCTGAATAAAGGAGCCATTCGTCATTGTGGACATTAAAATCACCCAGAATAGTAATTTCTGATACAGTATGAATGTTGAGGATACTTAGCTGTGACGACAGAGAGTCAAATAAATTCAACTCTGGAGGGGCATTAAGGGAACGATAAATACAACAGAAATACTTAACTTTACCAAAAGAATGTAATTTGTATATGGTATAGTCGAAATACTGTAAGGACAATTAAATTTAGTAATCTCTTCCAGGGCAATTTCTGATTTAGCAAGGCAGCATACGCCTCCTTTGAGTCTGAAATTTTGAATCAAGATATAACCAGGAAAATTAAATCTAGCTAAATCAAAGGTGAAGCTTACTTGTGTCTGTCAGAAAGAGCAGATCAGGGGATTCAAACGAGGAAATTTTGAACAGTTAGTGTTGGAGTGAAGTCCCCTAATATTGCAAAAGAAAATTTTACTGCACTGATGAGCAGATTTAGGACGCCGCAACACTGGAGGTGGCACAGTCGTTTGATGACGACCGGGAGGGCCCTGTGCAGACGACCCAGCCCTGCCAGTGGTGGTCACCCGAGAAACCACCGCACTAATTCCCAGTATAGCAGCAGCCATAGTTCTTTTTATGGGGGGGAGAGCAGGCATGTGTTGTGGAATGTGTATGATATGTAATGACAAGATCGGTGTTTTATGGAAAGGGGATAGCTGGTTTAAGGCAATGTGATATAATGTGGATGTGTGTGTTGTGTAATGAGGGCAGCCTCATGCCCTCTGATGTTTGAGGCAGAAAGATGTGTAACCAGCTACCAAGGCCTAGGAGAGAAAATGGAATCCAGGCTATTCCCTGAGTCTCTCGATACCTTGGCGGTAGTACTTCCTTGGCGGGGCTGCCTACTCCTACTATTCGCCTCCTTCCCTTGCTACCACTCACCTAATTCACATAATTTATTTGCAGATACCTACAAACAGAATCAATGCAAACAAATCTAAAACCACACACACTCAGATGAGGAACAAATAAAAAGTATGTATATACTTATAAACAATCTCACGCAGACAAAATAAACAGGTGAATCACGAAGCAAAGTAGATATGAATATCATGGTCTGATACTAAATACTCTACATAGGTTTATGATTACTTCCCTAACAAACAGCAGAAGCGCAAATAAAATACATGAAACGCAAACACAAGACACCCACAAGTATACAAATGGCTACACAGACATATACGAGAAACACAAATACACATATAACAAAAAATTGTCCTAAAAAAAGAAGAGCAAATACAAGACACGACATAATACACAAATCCATACAAAGAAGAAAATTGCACAATGTCGAAATAATGAACATAAACACATACGCCTGGAAAATAGAGAAAAGAAACACAACTTCTCAGAAAACATAGGATAAAAAAAAAATGGAAACAGAGCATAAACACAATGAAATCCACGAGCTGTAGAAAAATACAGTCCCACAAAACAGAGCATCACACAAAAGTTAAACCAATAAAGCAAAAACAAACAGACGAGCGGCACACACACACACACACACACACACACACACACACACACACACACACACACACACACACACACACACACACACACACACACACACACACACACACACACACACACACACACACACACACACACACACACACACACACACACACACACACACACACACACACACACACACACACACACACACACACACACACACACACACACACACACACACACACACACACACACACACACACACTAATGAATCCCCAAGAGTAACCCCACAAAAAGTAAACAAGAAAAGAAACGTAATAAAAGAAAATATACCAATGCATAAAACTGAAAACACACACACACACACACACACACACACACACACACACACACACACACACAAAGCCTCATGAAACAGTGGTGGGGAAACAGAAGCACTGGAATCAAGGCTGCATGACAGCCTGTGAGGAAGAGGGACCAAAAAAAACACGCGGGTTTAATGGACTCTAAAAACAAAGAGAAAAAGCTGAACAATAAAAGCAAACACAGATGGAGGGCCAGTCAATACTCGTACACACGGGCTTACATGGGCACACACACACACTCATACATACAAAAGCTACCACAAGGACAAATGCACACAAAGGCGCGCGCGCACATACAAGCCCGGGCACACAGCCGCACAAGCATGAATACAAACAAACACACATGCTTGCACACATGGCCGAGAACACGCACAAGCACACACACGCACACGTACAAACACATACACACACATGCACACATATATTCTCTCTCTCTCTCTCTCTCTCTCTCTCTCTCTCTCTCTCTCTCTCTCGAACGTTTTATGCACTCTATTAAAAGATAATATAAAACGGGAGCATATGCACAAAACCTCCGGCAATTTGGACACTAAAACAACGCTCTCTCTCTCTCTCTCTCTCTCTCTCTCTCTCTCTCTCTCTCTCTCTCTCTCTCTCTCTCTCTCACACACACACACAGACGGTATAGACTGCAAAAAGAATAAAAGTCAGATACACACACGACCACACACTGGAACCTCCATGTAGCAATAAATCGATAGACAGACAGACATACACACTCGCTGCATGGAATCTGGGAAAACACACACACACACACACACACACACACACACACACACACACACACACACACACACACACACACACACACACACACACACACTCATACGTGCCCTCATTATACATACATACATACAAACATACAGACATACGCTCATGTAGACATAAATAGACACATATATGCATGCAGACACAAATTTAATGAAAAAAATAAGTTTTCGGTTTATAAATACACTGGGTATAATAAAAAAAAAAAAGTCATGCATGTATTTTACTGTATGGACTCGTGGTAATTAAAAAACAAAACTATAATTCCATTGTGTATGTGAAAATGAACTAACACACACACACACACACACACACACACACACACACAGCTTATTGACAGCTTACATATAGAACATATCTTATGAATTTTGTAGTCTGATATAAAAACTCATAGCCTTCTGTATGAAGTAAAAAAACAGTTGCACTTTGTTTTTTAATATTTTGTTTGATTAATATTATGTTTTATTCTTACTTTTTCAGATGGATTTATATATTTTATTGAAGGACTCTTTCAGTGAGTGGCTTACAAACTGTTTCCTTTATTCCCTTAACAGCGAGAGGTTTCTTGGGTTTAATTATACTCATTTTGCACTAACTTGGCCTAAAATTGTCATGTCTCCATCTTGAATGCAGAGCTGCAACAAAGGATTAACTCCAGAATATGATGCTAGTCACACACAAAAAAAAAGTGATTAAGAAAAGACGTACAACTGATGCATTGTCTTTCAGCCACTTAATTATGTGCTAAATTATGCAAAAAGACGACCATTTGTGCCATATTATGATAGAAGAACCATTGTCACTTACTATAACTGATTTATTTTCACCTGGGAATGATCCTTTACCCTTTGCAGTTTCATTTATGGCCAAGTGTTGTCAGACTGGAGGATGGATTTGACTAGTAAACAAGGGGACTCATTCGTACCTCATAACTAAAGCTAAAAAAAAAACTAATGCAACCGCAATGTAGTATTCAAGTTGAGAGAGGTGACCAGTTGTCTTAACTAATAATAAACCGACTATAGTGTCAAAAATAATAAATAGTATTAGTGTGGTCACGGGGTTCAGTAAAAAAGATGCAACATAAACTAATAGGACAGAAATGGTAGTAACATGGCACTTTTTAAAATCAGTGAGCAATGATAACAATAGTGCATTTAAAAAAAGAATGACAAAGGCACCAATAACATCACTATCCTACTACTACTGCTCCTACGACAACTACTACTACTACTACTACTACTACTACTACTACTACTATTACTACTACTACTACTACTACTACTACTACTACTACTACTACTACTAGATATAATAATAATAATAATAATAATAATAATAATAATAATAATAATTCCTTCATAATTTACGACTAGCTTTTATAATTGACAATTCAAGAAGTACAGTATAGTAGGAGGTATGCCTGTTAAAAATTTGACCTAAAAATTTGTGTTCAAATACGTGACTCGTTTATAATAAAATTTATGTACTGCTAGCCCATTCTTAGTTCCATTTATAGCGGAGAGAGAGAGAGAGAGAGAGAGAGAGAGAGAGAGAGAGAGACTGAGTTATACGTATAGAGCAAATCGTTGCCTTTTGAAGTCGACACATTACGAGTAAAAATTTTGATCGTGCAATTTCTTCCTAACCTATAATTTCGCCTTATCGCTGAACCTACCAGGAAGAATGGTAGTCTTTTCACCATCATTCCGCTTGTGTGTGTGTGTGTGTGTGTGTGTGTGTGTGTGTGTGTGTGTGTGTGTGTGTTTAGAATGAAGAGCAAAGCGAAATGATAACCCCTTTCAGTTTGATTTCGCCTTTTAGCTGCTTAGTCATGCCTCCTCCAGACGTTTCTGTTGAACTTTGGAAAAATCTGTTATACATTAGTAAAGTGTAATTAAAAGTTTCATCTATACATTCCTATTAAAAAGATTCTGCTAAGCTGCATACAATCATTATATTTAAGTGAAGAATTTGTCATCTGGCCTAAGCCTTTAAGAAAATACTCTCAGAGGGTCATCATCCTCAACAAACTGACTCGTATTCTCGATGGTTAAAGAAGCTTCGTAACACCTCTTCCTTACCGACTTAGTTTTGGATACTGCTGGCTAATATCGTTTTGTACGTTATTTCTGCCGAGCACTGTGATATTAGGATGATTAACACAGAAGACGGAGAGATGTAATAGGTAAAATATATCTCTTAGGGAAAGGTGTTAGGGAACTTCCTTAACCGACGATAATACAGGTCCTTGAGATAGGCCAGTGCATGATGAGAGCTACTCCCAATCTTCTCCACATTCACTCAGTGGCTGACTGTTTGTTCCCTGCTGTCCCATCAAATATCTGAATTTCATTTGCTTTCTTTCTGCTTTTCCCTTAACTTCATCCGTGGGTTGCCTCCCATTTACTCTAGTAGTCCTTATGTTCCCCCCTCCCCCGTCTTTTTTTTTTTTTTTTTTTTTTTTAAGAACGATACTCTTTGTGTGTCTGTGAGGTGTGGTAGTGTGACATGTAGCAGTGAATGGTGAGGTAGTGTGCAGTGTGGCAGTGAGAGGTTTGGCAGTTCGATGTGTGGCAATGACAGGTGTGGTAGTGTGAGGTGTGGCAGTGTGAGTTCCAGCAATGACAGGTGTGTAGGGGGTGTGGCAGTGTGATGTGTGTACTGTACAAGGTGTGGCGGTGCTACCTGTATATATGGTGTCCTAGACTGTTAAGTAGAAATAGAGATACACCTGAGCCGCATGGACTCGAAGAATAATGGATGATAGTACAAATATATTCATTGTGGATTCTAATGCACACACACACACACACACACACACACACACACACACACACACACACACACACACACACACACACACACGGATTATAAACAGTAAGGTTAAAAACATAATTTCGCCATATACTAACACAGACTCATATACCATGTGAAGTTACCAATAAAACAACTAATAAGTTATATATATTAACTCGCCTGGTCAGTTACGTCTTTTTTCGTGTTACTCATGCTTTCTGAGATTATTTCATGGAGTTTCCTCGAAGGCTTTTGTTAGTGAATGGATAAAAAGCAATCTCTTCTGTAACGCCTTCACTGAGGATGGTTTTCTTTGATGGATTATGCTTCTCTACCCCAACCTGGCCCAGATTTTCATACTTTTGCAGATTATTTCGCTTAGCTTTGTCGGGGAAAGAGACAATGCTGCCGACTACATACTTGCCATAGCACTCTTTGTGACTAGCATCATAATCTAATGTCATCTACTCCTGCAACTCAACATTCCAGATGGAGAGATTGGAAATTAGGCAAAGTCAGATTAAAGAAAGTATAGTCATTTATTAACAATAATCTATATATATAAGAGCCGCATTGTATGTTTGTTCGTCCTTCAGTCACGCTCAAAACAAGGGCCAAAGACTCCCAGACCATATATATATATTCTGAATCAGGGTAATCTATCTATCTATCTATCTATTGCCAGACGCCTCAATCCCGTGTGGGGTGGCCACAAACAAATCGCTTCCAAGTCGCCCTGTCCCCCGCCATCTCACTGCCCTGCTCCCAACTCACACCCCCCTCTGTCATATACCTCTCCACCCCATCCCTCCATCTCATCCTCGGCCTCCCCCTCCCTCTTCCCCCCTCCACCTCACTCACATACACTCTCTTCGTCAGTCTTTCACCCTCCATCCTCTCCACATGGCCAAACCACCTCAGTGTGTTCCTCATAACGCTTCCTATCACATCCACATCAACACCACAACGCTCCTTTATATCCTCATTCGTCAGCCTGTCTCTCCACGTGACTCCACAGGCTCCTCTTAAATAACTCATTTCCACTGCTCTCACTCTTGACTTGTGTCCTTCCAACAACGTCCAAGCTTCACTTCCGTACGTTAGAGTTGGTATCACAATACTGTCATGTAGTAACTTTTTCACTTCCATGCCCACTTCCCTGTTTCTTATCACTGCTTTCAAAGAACCAGCAACCTTTCTTCCCTGCTGTACCCTTTCAAGCACTTCACCCTCCAAACCTCCATCCTTGCTCATCGCACTACCCAAGTACTTAAACGTACTCACATTTTCCAGTTCCTCACCATCCAACCTCGCTGAACATTCACTAACTTCACCTCTCTCAAAGACCATCACTTTACTCTTCCCTACATTCACCTTTAGATTCCGTTTCTTACACACTCTTTCAAACTCATCCACCAAGGCTTGCATCTCCCCTTCGTCTTCACTCAACAACACAGTATCATCTGCAAACAACAGTACAGGGAGTTTCCAAACACTATCCTCTCTCACCAGGGCCACTCCAACATCCACTACCCTACCTTGTACCTCTTTTATTACCCCATCCATCTACAGATTGAACAACCATGGAGACATGACACATCCCTGTTTCAACCCAACTTTCAAAGAGAAAAATTCACTTAGTTCACCATCCACACGCACTGCAGCCTTCGCACCATCATACCTACTCTTCACAGCATTCAGCAACTTCCCATCTACTCCATATATTCTTAACACTTTCCACAATCCTTGTCTATTCACCCTGTCATATGCTTTCTTCAAATCCATGAAAGCCGCATACAACTTCTTTCCAGGGTGATCCAAGGATGGTTTTAGGGGGTCAAAATTCAGATTTGGTTCATTTGAGGTCAACGGTAGTGTGTTCGCCTTTTTTTTTTTTTCCCGGGCAACGCCGGGGACCCCTGCAGCCCATTTTTTGGCGTGGAGACTCACATGACCTCCAGTTCGGACTTAGGCTATGTGAGGATGCCCTGCGAGGTCATTTGAGGTCACTGCTCGGAGGTCATCTGAGGTCACCAGTAATACACGCTCGCATGCGTGGACCCAGCAGCCCAATTTTTGGCATGAGACTCACATGACCATCAGTTCGGACATAAACTATGTGAGGTTGACCTTCGAGGTCATTTGAGGTCACTGGTCGGAGGTTATTTGAGGTCATCGTTAATAATAAACAAGTGCTTACAAATACTGTACGTTAGGCTGCGAAAGCTGAAGTAGAAAGTTTCTGGAACCCTTATTATCCCTCTTCAGAAGCATAAGAGGTACATGGTCTTTCTGGAGCAGTGAACACGATCGAACTAGAACAAACAGATTTAGTGTTCACCTTTTTGGCCTGGCAACGCCGGGTACCCCTGCTAGGTATTTAATATAATAAAGACACCGCTGAAAAGAAAAGGGTAAGAAAATAGAAATCAACCATACCAACTGTATGGTAGAAACTTCATATACAAAAGCAATGAAACGAAAATTACTATAGCCGTTTTGCTTTAATTTGGCCTAAAAGTGCCTCATCAGCATCTTCAGTACCGAATTTTAAGATCTGAACTCCAGAGTATGATGCAAGTCATGAGAAGTGCTGTAGATAGGATGTAAAGCTTCATTATTGTGTTCTGCTGCTGCTGAGCTACGTGAATTAAACTGCAAAAGGACAAAATCCTTGGCTATGTTAAAGTAAAAAAAACTATACAAATGAGAAAGAGACAGAGAGAAAAAGATCTTTATTAACAAGGTGCAGTCAGACAATAGACTACAACACCCTCACGCAAAAACTGGCTTCTTGAAAGGTCGAATATTTGACTTTGTCCTGTGACCTTGACATTCGCCCAGTCTCAAAACTAAATTCCTTCATTCGCCTCTGATCCTTAATTCTTCCACCAAGTTTGGTTCAAATCCGATGAAAACTGATTTGACTTAGTCCTTTGAATATGAAATTTGATCTTGCTCTGTGACCTTAACATGTGGCTAACTGTTTTCAACACCAAATCCCTTTATCCTTACCTTACCCTGAGCTCTGCCACAGAGTTTGGTTTAAGTAAGATAAAAGCAGCTTAGTTTACCTTGCCTGACATTGATCTACGAACTATGATAAAAAAAAAAAAAAAAACACTTCTTACCTCTTGGTTGATTCTCAACATTTCTACCAAGTTACGTTTTAAGCTAATCAACGCTGTTTAACAATTCTGTTCCGACACAGACATACCAGACGATCTTTGGCCTTGCTCTGTTACCTTGACCTTTGAGTGGTTGCTCTAAGGATCGAATCCCTTCTTTCTTGCCTTACCTTCAGTCTGACACCAAGTTTGGGCTAAATCAGATAAAAAATGTCTATGTTGACCTTTCAGTATTTCTTAACCTCTACACCAAATTTATGCCGAGAAAAAAAAGCAGACCTACAGAATAGCATATTGTAAACAGTGTTTCTTCCATAAAAATATAAGTCGGAAATTAATTCCAGTTACCTTAACATATTCGTGTTTGCTGGTTCTGAAAATGGCGTCTCTCACTGAGGCCACTATTCCCATCCTGTGCAAGGACAATTAGTTAGGTTGGATTCGTATTTTTATTCGGGGGAAATGGATGTCCGAATGAACGTTTCAACTCCAAACTCAGTATTTTCCATGACTGAGTGTGTAAGGAGAAAGGTCAATTATAACGATGGAGAGGGAGGGGGTGAATCTGGAAGGTCACAGCCCCAAAGTCAACGATGAACGCATCCCACTAAAACTTCTAGAAAGCCAACATTAATTTTTAATCGTGTAAGTGAGTTTGTGATGAAGTGCAAATATTCTGACTTTGCCGTATCAGAATGTGACCAAATTTTGTGAAACTGACCTTTAACCTATTGTTTTCGTTCTTTGCCATCGCAGGTGTAATGTTATTACAGTAACATATAACAACAGCAACAACAACAGTAATAATAATAATAATAATAATAATGAAAATAATAATAATAATAATAATAATAATAATAATAATAATAAGAGTAAGAATATTAAATTCTCCATCCTCACCAACAACTTTGATATATCAACCTTTCAGGTGAAATATTGATTAAATATTGATGATAAAATACGCAACACATTTCCAGTAGACTATCGGAGTGTGTGTGTGTATATATATATATATATATATATATATATATATATATATATATATATAATCATCATCATCAGCCGTTTGAGTAACCACTGCAGGACCGACCTAACCCGACCGAAGTCGGGACGATACAGCCAATATATTTCTACCAAGTGGCTTAGGCTGTCTAGTATATATATATATATATATATATATATATATATATATATATATATATGCAGAAGACAAGAATGTATGAATATATAAAAAAGAATATGCTTATATGCTTAAAATCTCGTGTTTATTTTCGTAGTCACATTAAAACGAATAGCTATGCATAAGAACCAACGAAAACATCTTAAGGAGAATACCTCTGTATTAACCCCTTAACCCCGGGTGACGACCATAGTCTATCTAGCAGAACATGCTCTGCATCCCGGGTGACCACTGTAGTCGATCTAGCAAATTTTGAAAAATCGCGGGTGTGTTCCTTCCCTCTGCCACCCTCCACCCTCACAGTCAGTAAGATATCTTATATGATAGTGTATATATATATATATATATATATATATATATATATATATATATATATATATATATATATATATATATATATATATATATATATATATATATATAAGTGATAATAATGTTAAAAATCGCAGGTGTTTTGCGGGTGTATACGTGTCAGTATGGTGGTGACATGTGACTTCCTCCCCTCTGCCACCCTCCACCATCACTCTGCCCGTCGCAGTCTGTTATCCCATTGTCTCCGTACCGTGATTTTGGTCACTTGTTTTTCCTCCTCACCCCATTGTTGATTGCCTACCTACCGGTCTATTGATAACGTCATCTCCTGTTTAGTTTTTGGCTCTAGGTTAATCCCAGGCTGGGGGGATAAGCGACCGATCCCCGAGCCCGGGGTTAAGGGCGAGGGTTCTAATACTGTAATTTAATAATCACAGTTAAAGGCAGCAATACACCATCAGAAGGGTCTGCCTTGAAAAATTTGCTCTGAAAAAGCCATATTTTTCAAGTCCTTCTCCCAGTCCTTCTCCCAAACCCCCGCCTCGCACGCCTATACCCAGTAGTTCATTTAATTACAGGACCCCATTTACAGTGCAAAGTGAATTGTGGCATTGGTATGGGGAAACAAAATTATCCCTGAATATCAACCGGATAATGATCAAACTCTTATCCTTATAACGGGAGGTGAACGTGTTAAAGGCGTAAGACAGTGATCTACACCTTATTTACTCTAACATGACCTAAAACTGTCATCTGTTCATCATCAGTACTGAGCTGTAACAAGAGCTTAACACTAGAATCTGGTGCCAGTCACGAAGAAGTGCTGTGCGAAGAATGCAAAGCCTTAGTAGTATCTTTTTCTGTCTTTGAGATACGTGAAGTTCGCTGCAAAAAGACGAACGCTGGGCCAAGTTAAGGTGAAACGGGCAACGCTTCCTTCATTAACAGCACATCCTACATTTCACTCACACATATCAGGATAATCACTTCCAATGCATTTGTACTTTTTTCTTAATTGCAAAGCAGGTCGTTTAGGGTGAACATGTGGAAATACTCGTACTAAGAGAATTCTAATCACGCTTACATCATTTGTCTAGTCCATTCCTCTACGCTGCTATGAAATTCGGGCATGATGTGCATGTTAGCCAGCGATGTGTGCACTTAACATTCGCTAAATTTTCCCATTACCAGATAACTTGGAGAACGAGAAGCTCATGGCACACTGTATCTTTATCAGCAAGGAGGTAATGCTTCTTTTACTGTAGTTGTTGCCTACACGTTGTGATAATTCCTACTCAGGCAAATAACAAAGCATATTCATACTCAGTGGCAGATACACACACACACACACACACACACACACACACACACACACACACACACACACACACACACACACACACACAAAGAATAGGAAAACGCAGGTAGGAGAGGTAATTTCATAAACTTTTGAGTGCTGTCCATTACAAATTTTTATGCACCCATATGACACGCTAACGTTCTCGTGGACGTATGAAGGTATTATGCTGAGGATGAATTAAGACTGTTTTACGCAGCTAAAAGAAAAAAAAAAAAATCACAGATTGAAAGAGACATTCTACAAACGTTTCAAGGCTAATATTTTCCCCAGAAAACCAACTGGTCTTGAGGTAGCCTACGTAAAACAGTTTGATTTGTATTAGGATTTTGGAGTAGTTTATACACTGAACTCCTTCACCCCTGGCGCATCTTGTATGGGTATTTCGTGCTGGATCCAGGAGATTTTATTCAGCTTATGGGTTAATGAATGATCGACTCGATAAAAACGTGGGCTGCCGTTCTAATGGATGCGACTTCGAACCCGGCTGGGACAGGAAACACTTTAAGAAATTGAATTTCGTTAAAAACAGACTTTACTTACCTTCCATAACGTCGACCGACATGTAAGAGACACCATCCACATCTGATGCAGCCTTAGCATGTAGCCCAGGGCTATTCAATTGCTCTAGAAGTAGGACCGAATCATGAAACACAGATTAACAAAATGGCCATATGTTACTTTACCTCTATTATTTCCCTCTGTCTACACACTTACAAAAACGAAAAATTGGTATATTACTCGCATATACAATTCTGCTAAACACATGAATAAAAAGAAAAACGCAAAACTTTGTTTTATGCCTGTTTGTTTGTTTACTTAATTCTTCCGAGTCTTTCAAAGGGCCAAACAAAAACGACTCTCAAGGGCCGGATTTGGCCCGCGGGCCGCCATTTGAATAGCCCTGGTGTAGCTCATTCAATGTTCACTTTTTTTTCTTTTTTTTTTGTCTGACTTCTGGGCAAAAGCTTCAGGGCCTATCCCAAGGCCCAGTAGTCCTACACACATCCACATGCCACCACTTCGGCGCTAACACCCACCGTCCATACTGAATACATGCTAAGGCTGTGTCATACAGGACTGGCGTACTGGTATTTGGGGGGGGTATTTTTAACACGTGTCGGCAGGTCATCTGGTAGATCAGTAAAGTCTGGTCTTGTGAAAATCAAATCCTTAAACTGATCCCTGCCCCAGGCGGGATTTGATCCTAGATCCATTAGGACTGCAGGCCGCCTCTCTACCGATTCAGCCACCGCGACAGAGGGGTGGGGTGTGGAAGAATTTGGTAAGTAAAAGGGCTGCTGGGCCTAAAGGAAAGGGCTCTTTAAGATTATGCTCAATGCCCGACGAATTAAAAAAAAAAAAAAAACAGTTAAAATAGCAGAATAAAGCAGGGAGGGAGAGGGTGACCTTGTCTAGTAATTTATTTAGTCAGATCTGAGTGTGGAACCTGGTTAGAGAGAGAGAGAGAGAGAGAACACTGACCAAGTTCCATACTCAGATCTGACTAAATAAATTACAAGGTCTCTCTCTCTCTCTCTCTCTCTCTCTCTCTCTCTCTCTCTCTCTCTCTCTCTCTCTCTCTCTCTCTCTCTCTCTCTCATACAATGGACAATTCTGATGCAGGTTGCCGTCCACTGAATTGATGGATTTAATTTTCTGGGATAAATATTCACACCACACAGATCCATCAGTTTTGTGAGCAGTGACCCTTTCTGTATGAAGTTTTTATTTTTAATTTATTTCATTTTTTGGTGGTTTCAGATGATGTTATTCAGATTACGAGAGATTTTTGGAATTGTGGAAGTCTGATATTTCTTGACTGACCACTGGAGTACGATTTTTCAAAGTGGATAAAATTGACTGATATAAATACACATTAAGAGTCATTGGATTCCAGGACGTAACCATTTCAGCACTATGTCGTAAAAGTTCTATCTGTGTTTATTACCTCTGCCAAGGAAATTGGAGAAGGTTATTTAATCATCTCTGTTTGTCTGTTTGTTTGCTTGCTTGTCCACATGATATTTTAGAAATTTGTTCGTGGATATCTATAAGATTTTGTGGATATGTGGGTTACGGGCCAGGGAAGAGTTAGTTAAATTTTGGTGATCAGAGTTGTCTGGTATAGGTACTGGTGGAGGTAGGCACTTTGCGCTTGTTTTATTTATTTATTCTTCTTTACTTCCAGGGGAATTTAATCAACCTGGAAGATCCCTTGGTACTGAAGGGGTTAGTGATGGCTGAATGTAAGCCTTCCAGTCTGAATGTCTATCTTGTGCTACAGTACGTGAAAATTGTTTGAAGAAGGCAAGATTACATTCCTGGCACCGAGGACCTACACTATTTTGCTTGCTTTCTCTAGGCGATTGTATCATTTTTGGGAAATATCTCTAATACTGAAAGATTTAATACAGGTTCTAGCCAATTATTTTAGTTATACAAAAAGTGCGCAGAGTAAATTTTTCCAAGAGAGTAAGAATAAGGTTAAAAATACGTACAAGGCCGTGTCATTCTGATGGGTTTGATATAATCCAAATAAGAGTCTGCTTTACTGACGGAGAAATTCTAAAGCCCGAAAGATAAGTAAAGGGCGTGTGGTTCCTTCTTGTTCAGTGGGTAACAGTACCTTCTATACCCACTTCGTATTTGTACCTATGTGGTGATATGAGAAGGTGTGTACGCCATCTGATGCACATAGGATGGAATGAATTGCATCAGGGAATGGACTGTCTGTTCTTTGCCCTGTATTAAATGAATATAAACGATAAACAGTGCTCATATCCTACGTAATGACGGAGGCAAACAGGCAGACTACAGTGAAATAGAGCTACTGAAGAGACTAAAGTGATATGGTGGCGTTAATACCCTCTTATTATTTAGTAAAGAAAATCTTATTAACATTAGAGCATAATAACAACACTTCAAAGTTCTTTTAGCCCACTCTCAAAAGAAATTAATTGCGAAGCATTAGATGGAGTTAAATACAAGAGTTGTCTAGATCATGTGAGAACTATTAGTGATATAATTACCTTAAAATTTGTTGTGACTCAGTCCAAGCTTATTAAACTCTATTAAATCAGCTGAAATGTGATACTAGAATTACAACGATTTTAGAGAGAGAGAGAGAGAGAGAGAAAGCACTAATCTCTTCATTGCGGTTAACATACCGTACAAAACATGCACAAAACAATACTAATCATTTCATTGCGGTTTACATACAAAAGAATACTTATCACACCACTGCGGGTAGCATAAAAAAACAATACAAATAACTTCACTGCTGTTAACAAGTAAAGCAATAAGTTAAGCGCACCCAGAGAGCGCATACCTTCACCAACACCAATACCACACAACTTAAATCACCACCAAGATTTTATCAGATCTTCCTTGTTCGGTACACACATATCCACAAAATATCATTCAAGTCCATTTATAGCTTTCTCAGATATTTTGTAGACAACAAAAAATCCTTATCTGAAACTCGAACTCAAAATTTAATCTCCTTTTCCTTGGCCCGTGACCTACATACCCACACGTTTCATTGAAATCCATCAATAACTTTATGAGATATCTTGTGGATAAATAAACAGACAAACAGGAGTGAATATATAATCTTTTCCAACTTCCCAGCAGAAGGCAATGGCTTCACTGCTGGTAACATGCAATATTTATCACCTCGCTGCAGTGTCTCTTTTTCGTATATTTTTGTGACCAGAACCTAGATATTTTAATTCATAAAGCTCCGTGGATATGTCTCGTGAAAGGGTTGCCCGTTAACTTGTTCAGAACACGGGAATCTCATATATTTTTCTTACTGCCATCAAACGATTTTACTCAGCTTATGGGAGGCGTTTCGTACTGAAGAAGTTGAAATGATATGTGCAAAAAATAAATAGCCGAGGAAGACGTGTTTGGGAGCCTCATAACTACAGCAGTATAATTACTAATCATGTTATATTCTTACTGTCTAACGCGATTTTATTCTGCTTAGTTTCTCTCTCTCTCTCTCTCTCTCTCTCTCTCTCTCTCTCATAAACTGAGCCTTCATTAATCCCTTCACCACCACGGGTTAAGACCACAACAATAAAGCCTGAAACCTTTAAGAAACGAGAAAGAACACACACACACACACACACACACACACACACACACACACACACACACACACACACACACACACACACACACACACGTCTGTCCTTGTGCTGTGGATGATAAGGAGAATGTAGTGCGCAAGAGGACATTGTTATTTCACTCTTCTTTTTTCTCTAGTGTCATGGAGAAGAGAGACAGGGAGGGAGGGAGAAAATGGAAGGAGGAAAGGAGGGAGGATGGAGAAAGAGAGAAAAGGAAGAAGGAAGGAGAGCAGGAAGAGAGGGGGACGGAGGGAGAAAGATTAAGAGAGAAAAAGGGAGAGAGGGAGAAGAGTTATTTTTGGTCGACTGATCTAGGACACGGGGGGAGACAGCAAAGCATGGACTATGGAGGGAGAGAGAACGCAGGAGGGAGGGAAGGAAAAACTAGGTTGAGAGAGAGATGGGGGGATAAGAGGGTGTGAAATAAGGGTGTGAATAAAGCTAATATAACAGAGAAACGGAGAAAGGAAAGCTAGAGCGATTAAGGGAAAAGAGAAAATATAAAGCTGGGAAGATGAACCGACAGAGAAAGGAAAAAGGACTGGCAGATACAAAAGGCAGGGTGAAAAAAAGGATATGGAGGGAAGAAGAGATGGAGGGAGGGAGAGAGGGAGAAAACCTTGAATGATAGAAAGGCGAGGGGATGAGGGAGAGAAAGAGAAATGGTATGGAAGATGAAGGAGGAAGCAAAAAGGAACATTGATGGATTGATGACAAGGAAAGTAGGGAGGGATGTAAAGGAATATTTAGAGAACTATTTGGAAGGAATAAGAGAAAAATGTCAAAACAACGGAAAGAAGAGGAGAAAACAACGATGATGAAGGGACGAAGACGGAGGAAAGAGTAAACAAGAGCAGAAGGCAATGTTTGGAGGGAATAAGATATAAAAAATGTTGGAAAATAGAAGGATGAGGGATAAAAAGACGATGATATGGGAAACAAAGATGAAGGACGTAAGAAAAGAATTAGGAAGGAAGGCAGAAACTGTTAGAAACAATGAAGAAAAAAGCAAGGATACATAATGAAGCAAAGGAAAGGAAGAATACACATCGAGTGTAGCACCCATGCCCACAAACTGGTCCAACACCAAAAATTTGCATTTCCTGTGACCATGACTTTCTCAAGATATAAGTAATTAATTCATACCGAACACTAAACCATTCTAAGAACTGTGGTTCAAATCTGATCAAAGCTGACATGAATTATCTTTGATCGGCGACCTTTATATTTGACCTTTCCCTGTGACCTTCACCTTCAGATGATCGTTCTCAAAATCAAACATCTGTATTCTTGTTTTAACCTATACCCGTCCGCAAAGCTTTGTCTACGTTGTATTAAAACTGCTGAAGTTGATTTGACCATTTGACCTTGTCCATTAACCTGTTGGTCTGAAAAACAAAATGACCATCCTCATGGGTGACCCACACCTCATCCATCAGGTTACATCCAAATCAGGTTAAAATTGTTTTAGTTATTTTGTTCAAACACAGGTACTCAGATCGAAATTTTACATTGCCTTATTACCGCAATGTTTGACAGATTGTTCCCAAAACTGAATGCTTCCGTTCTTGCCCGATCAGTAATGCTTTCACAAACTTTTTTTTTTTTTTATCAGATGAAAAATGTTTGAGCTGACCTTGCCCTGTGCCCTTTACCATTGACTGATTGATCTCAAAACTGAATCATTTCATTGTTGTTTATCCTCACTTCTTCCCCCATTTTTTTTTTTTTTTAAGAAAATTGTAAACTCCGATATTGTTACGTCAAATTCTGATCTAGTGTTCTGACACTGACCATTGACCAATCGTTCTAAAAAGTAACGAGGAGCGATGCCAAGGCACAGCAAACCCATCTCTGGCAGTCATTTTAGTACTGACGTATAAACACCAAGATATCTAGTCAAAGATGTCACATATCAAATTTGGAGTAAATCAGGTGAAAATTGATTAATTTGTACCCATCTGAAATTTTAGGCCCGACCCATCTGACATTAACCCCCCTACCCCTAACAGGAGGTGACCCCCTTGATGTAATGAGGCATGCTATAGGATGCAGATTTGAATTTAATACCTTCAAGTTTTGGTTTCATGTCGATATGACGAATCTGAAAGGGGTAATGGCAAGAAAACGATTTTTACCCGTCCCCATTATTTTTTACATTTATTGGGCCTACAGGCTGGGCCTTGGTCCAACATGGCCCAAAATTTAATCAGGTGATCAGATGGCTATAGCCCATCATCCCTGTTAGTTTAGTCAAAATAGCACCAGTATTTTTCGCGTAAAGTTGGTAACGGACAGACTGAAAAAAAAAAAAAAACAAGAGTGAAAACACTAATTAGGGTCAGACAGTGAGAAACTTAATTACCCGAGGTACGGGGACGGGTAATTAAGTTTCTCACTCTGACCCTAATCTCTTCCGGCAAGTTTGTATATAATCGGATAAAAATATCTAATGCACACACACACACACACACACACACACACACACACACACATGCGCGCGAGTATCAAGAGATAACACTCTTTTCAAGGGCATAGGTATTATGATGGACAGGGAAGTGTGAGGGGAGTGGGGAGCGAGAAAAGGAAAAGGGAAGAATTATAAAGGGACGAGAATGAAAGGATAAAAAGAGTAAAGAAAGGAAGTACGGAGAAAATAAAAGGTGAGAGAGAGAGAGAGAGAGAGAGAGAGAGAGAGAGAGAGAGAGAGAGAGAGAGAGAGAGAGGCTCAAGGACAAAGGAACAACGAGAAGTGACTGGACAGGAGAGAAACACGACAGGAAAAAAAAAAAGATATGTGTGGGAGGAGATTAGAGAGCAGGGCACTTTTACCAAAGGTGACTGATGGTTCACGATCCAAGGGTAGGAGGTGAGTGTAAAGTATTAACACTCTCAGCCTCCTAAGACACTCAAATTAGAAAAATCGTCTGGTGTTAGCTGGAATGTTGCACTGGAGATATTCTGACCATAAGAGAGTTTATCACCATTAATACTGTCACTACAAATCTTGCCATTGCTCTGTCTTCTCGTACTTTAATCCAACTAACGTCAGACGGTTTTATTCAGCTGAAATTGAGTCATGGGAGCCTGATAATGCTAATGGTGGTCCTACTGGCCCTCTCGTGAAGAGCAATTCTAGCGCTGTATTCCTGAAAACAGCATACGATTTTATTCAGCTGAATCATAGGGATCTTTACATTGTTTTGCAAAATAGGAAAACAACGGCTGTAAGTTGAAAAAACGGTTCTTTCGAGAAAAATTAAACGAATGAGAGGCAAAAAAATTGTCCATGCATCTCAATATGATTAGATCCGAGTAAATAATAATGATATTAATAATAATAATAACAATAATAATAATAATAATAATAATAATAATAATAATAATAGTAGTAGTAGTAATAACTAGAAGCCCCCCAAGGGGGAATCACACCAGCCGCAAGCCTATACATATCTAGCACGGCTTGGAATATAACCTTGGCCTTGACCTACTTTCACCAATTTCAAACCAGTGGAAGATTTTCATCCCCACTACACACCTGAAAAAAATTTTTGTGATGATATCTTGAGCGGTTGCGATGTTATCGTGGTAACAGACACACAGACCTTGACCTACTTTCACCAGTTTCGAACCCGTAGAAGACTTTCATCCCTACAGCACACCTGTATAATCTTGTGATGATATTTTGGGCTGTTGCGATGTTACCGTGGTAATAGACACACACAACTTGACCTACTTTCACCAATTTCGAACTCGTGATCGATTTTTTCCTGTACTACACACCTGTAATATTTTCTGATGATATTTTGAGCGATTGAGAAGTTATATTGCTAACAGAAACGCGGACAGACGGACGGAAAGACAGACAAACTGAAAACAATACCAGCTTCGCTATCGCGGTTGGTAATAACAAGTTTACTGGCAGAAAAAAAGCAGGCGAAGGAAGACACATGCAGAGTTGACCATCTGCGTATGTGAAGGACTCAGAGTATCGGTCAGCTCATGCATTAGAGCTAAGTGGGATAGGAATGAGACGATAGTGGGTCGGTAGTCCATTGCTGCGACCCCATTGTAATAGGAGAGGGATGGAAGCGTACAGTTCAGTAGAAGAAGGACCATTGACAAACCTCTGTCTGAGGGAGAGATGGTACACTGCGGTGAGGAGAGAGAGAGAGAGAGAGAGAGAGAGAGAGAGAGAGAAGGGGGGGGAGGTTGAAGGGAGTCAATGAAAACAGTAAAAGGAGGGAAATTATTGAGGCAAAAAGCCTTTAAATCACTCTGTATCTTCTGTAAGCTATATTTGTGTATTTGTATTTTCAAGCAAAAAAAGAATTGGCTCATTGACATGAGAACTGTACCCCATATAGGGGTAGAAAGGCCTGTGCAAAGTCAGCAACTGCACAGGGTTAAAGAGTGCATGGAGTGAGTTCTGAACATCCGACACCTGGGAAGCAGATTTTGCAAGCGAATTAATAAGATATTTCCATGACAGGATCCGAGAGAAAGGAATGCTTAGAATATTGGGATACGAAAAGGAACTGAATTGGCTGCTGTCAGATATTAAGGGATATTCATTTGAAAGATCATGCTGACTTGAAAGATGATAATACTATTTTTTTTTTTGCAGCGTTGGAAATGACAAGGATTCTTTTGCATCAATCATGACGAAAAGAGAGGTCAGAAACCATAAACTCGTACCATGATTGTTGAAGTGACTCCTGTGATGGATGGTGTAAGAGGAGGGTGGAAGAGTGACTGGTGGTGTTATCATACGGATGGATAGGCCTAGATGTGCATCACAGAGGGTCATTGGTGACTAGGAAGAGGAGAGCTGGTGAAAGAACAAAATCCTGAAGAACAACATTATTGGTATCCTTATAAGAATGATGGATATCTCCAGTAGCAACTGTTGTATAGCGTACAATGCTCATAGATGAAGGTGCAGACAGGACAGAATCGGTAAAAGGGTAGTTTGGAAATTAAATAGTTTTGCCTAACTCCGTCAAAATACATTCGAGATGCCAAGATCAATGGTAAAGATTACACCAAAGCTCCGACAGGAAGGAAATGTGAAACGATCGCCAGTGGTGTGTCCCTGACAAAGCCCAAACCCGGTACTGACTTGCAGAAGAAAACTATGGAGAAAAATGTGCCTGAGAACCTTGCTACTTAGGAGAGACTCAAAGGAAATACAAGAGATTTAAAGCAACCGGGACACAGAGGGGTCAGAAGAGATCACTGTTCATCAAGATGGAATGAACAGGAGGAAACTTTCAGCAAAGAGTGGTGCAAGCTGAGAAAGGCAAGAGTTTGCTTATTAAAGCTGATGCACTAATGCCAGACCACCTACAAAGAAATATGTTACGGCTGTCTCATTCATGCTGGTATATTACTAATATCGAGAGCCTTTAATACCTTCAATGACTCTTAATTAATGTCTAAATTAAACAGACAGACAGACACACACACACAATGTCCAGTTGTGACCCAGAGCACTTTAGAAACTTAAATTTCATGAATCATTGAAACAAGAGAAGGGAATTAATATTTCATTCATGCTATCGCCTGTCAATTTCACTCAGTTTCAGAGAGTGTCGTAGCAGTGAATGGGTTGGTGAAATCTACATCAAACCTCTCATGTTTAAAAAGTCTCCCCAAACTGAAAAAAAAAAAAAAAACTACAAGAAGGCAAATGTAAATAATCTGATTTAAATAGCCATCACTTACCGTATACGTGAACCACCGCTCTCTCTCTCTCTCTCTCTCTCTCTCTCTCTCACACACACACACACACACACACAATAGCAGTAGTAGTAGTAGTAGTAGTAGTAGTAATAGAAGTAGTAGTAGCCTACCATTACAAGATTCTTAAACGGGATAGCCTCAGCATATTTCATCACAGACGGCTCGGCGTTATACCCAGATGGTAACATATGACTGTGTATATGCGCCTAGTGATGATGATTCGAAGGAGACTTATTTGGTTAACCTAATATTCCGAGCTGGGTACTTTCTTCCTTTGTTCTCCTTAACTTTGGAAAATTCTGTTTATCTAAAAGCTGCTCCGCGAATCAGAAGGGTTGAATATTACAGTATTTGTCGAAGTAGTTACCACAAAGGCTTTTTCTTCTCCCTAGCATAGCATAATTATTTTCTGTTCACTAACATCCTACGGAGCAAGAAGGTTACTAAACTCTAAATCATTAAAATCATCATCATCATCATCATCATTGCTGTCATCATCATCATCGTCACCATCACCACCGCCATCACCATTAGCATCATCTTTACCACCATCATCATTATCATTATCATTATCATCAAAAGCACCATCATCATCGTCATCACCATCATCACAAGCAGCAGCAGCATTCGTCTTCAGGCTAGATCGATTAGTTTTCACAATAACTAGAAAATTTAACCCTCTCACGTTCAGGACAACTCTAGCACTGCATTTCCTTTCACCTGACGACATACATAATCCATCCACCTGGAAGTGAGTACAGAACCTGAGAGTGGCAATACTTTCACTAATACAGCATACACTTATTGTTGTGATACAGTGTTCTCTTGGAGTTGACTGCACGCCCTTTATTTATTTATTTATTTATCTACCTATCCATTTATTTAAGTAGGGTTATAATGACCTCTCTTCTCATCTGGTAAGGAGGCTCTCAAACACCTTTTCTTTAGTGAATTATTTTTTTAATACGGCAGATCGGTATAATTCTACACGTTATTTAAGCAGAGTACAGTGACATTACAATGACCTAAACAACACACAAGAGGGTGGTTAGATGTAATTAGCAAACTAAATCGCTTAGGAAGAGTGTTAGGGTGTTTTATCCCACGAGAATACGGGTCAATCGCCTGAGCGTTATTTTAGCCATCTGTCCTGAAAAGGTAAACATTTGTTTTTTCTAAAGTTAAGTACCTATTAAAATTTGATCGGTAAAGTTTCTCGATAAAAATATCTTGTTTTGTAAATAATTGAATGTAATACATCGGTAATTAATATATCATTTTCTTATTTCATATAACGAATCATATGTTGTCGTTCAATATATTTTCCTTCTCTTTTCAGATATTTTTAAAAGTAACTGT
>NC_136955.1:20441908-20549408 GCF_032717465.1 Coenobita brevimanus | reverse complement strand
TCTGAGGCGGTTTTAGCAAGTGATCTGACATGGGAGGTCCAGCTGAGGGCACTGTTAAGTGAGATGCCAAGAATTTCAATACTTTTGGAGATGGGAATATTAGTAGCACTGAAGGTAATGTACGAATCTGGTAATATCTGTCTATTGGTAAACTGTATATATTTAGTTTTACTAGCATTAAAAGAGACAAGGATGTTTTGTCCCCATTCACTGATTGTAGATAGATCTTGATTTATGGAGATGGCTGTACTGAGTTGAGATGTAGAGATATTAGACTTTGTAAATGGATGTCTGAGTGTGAATGAACTATGTAGTGTCGAGTCATCTGCATATGAGTGAATGGGATTGTGAGTGACAGATAAGAGATCATTAATATGAACCAGAAATAGGGTTGGCGCCAGAACTGATCCCTGCGGCACGCCGGCGTTAATTGAGTGGAAATTCGAATATACATCATCTACTTTTACCCGTATTTTCCTGTCACTAAGATAAGAAGATATCAAAGGAACAAAAGACGTTAGTCCATAGCAAGGGAGTTTGGACAGCAGGGAACGGTGCCATACTCTGTCGAAAGCTTTAGAGATATCAAGAGCTACTGCATGAGTTTCTCCAAAAAGATCAATTGATTGATGGATGGTATGAGTTAAGAGATTGAGTATGTCAATGGTGGATCTTTCGTGGCGAAAACCGTATTGTCTATCACTAATTAAGTTGTTGGATTCAAGATGTTTAACAATATGCTTATTAATTAAAGTTTCAAATACCTTACCAAGAGAAGATGTGACAGCTATTGGTCTGTAATTGGAGGGGTCAGACGAACTTCCTTTCTTCGGAACTGGGTGGATATTGGCTTCTTTCCATGAATTTGGGAATAAAGAAGTACGTATGCATAGTCTGAATAATTTGGCTAGGACAGAGGAAAGTTCAGGGGAACACTTTTTCAAAACAATTGGCGGAATTCCACCTGGGCCTGGAGCTTTGTTGGTAGGTAAATTGTCTAGGATGGATTTTAAGAATCTTGTCTGTATTTTAAGTGGGGCAATTTCGGGAGAATCAAGTTCCAGTACTGGGACATTCTGGCTGGTATCATCTATGGTAGAGTTTCTTGCAAAGGTACTAGCAAAGATATCTGCTTTCCCACGTGGGTCATTTGTAATATTGCCATCTGAAGATTTTAGTGGGGGAATGGAAGATGACTTGTTAAAGTTATTATTGAAAGAATTAAGAGTTGACCAGAATATTCTATTGTCATTAGGGTTGTTAAGTAGATTTGATGCTTGCTTTTGAAGAAAGTTTGATTTAGATAGATTTAATACAGCTTTTGCATGATTTCTAGCAATTTTAAATTGTGAGAGTAATTCAGATGTTTTTGATTTTAAGTAAGAGTTATATGCTAATGGCTTTTGGGCTGTTGCTCTGGCACAACTGCCATCAAACCATTTTGGAGAGTTTGATCTTTTAGTGAATTGTTGACTTGGTATGAATAAATCCATACCAGCCAGTATTAAGTCGCAAATGTGGGACTGGGTAGAACTGGGATCACTAGAGAAGAAAGACTGCCAAGGAACATCAGCAAGATAATTTCTAAATCCTTCCCAGTCTGCCCTGTCAAAGTGCCATCGGGTTACCCTAACAGGTTCGGAATGGGAAGGTGTAGGAGGGTTAACTAATGAGGCTTTGATGAGATTGTGGTCAGAGGATCCAAGTGGTGACAGTACCTCTATCCTGCATTGATCTGGATTATTTGTCAAGAATAAATCCAAGAGATGGGCATTATGGTCAGGATTATCAGGTATTCTGGTTGGTTGCTTTACCAACTGGGTGAGATTAAACGATTCCGCAAACAGCTCGCATTCTAGACCAGCGTCGTCAGTCCGGGCAGAATGCAATAACCATTGTGTATGTTAAAATCACCCAAAATGGTAATTTCATTGCCAAGGGCAAGGTCAAGGTTACTCAACTGAGTGGATATAGAATCAAATACACTGGGTTCCGAAGAAACATTGGGGGAACGATAAACTACACAGATATATTTGGTAATTTATATATATATATATATATATATATATATATATATATATATATATATATATATATATATATATATATATATATATATATATAATTTAACTTTTGTCTTTAGGTCCAGGACGCACTTTTTACTTTTCTTTTCTTTTTTGCTTTCATTTTTTTTTTCCGGTATAAACTATTATGTGTGGAGTGACGCGTATGGATCGAGTGCGAAATGATGAAGTGCGAAGGAGAACTGGAGTTGTTCGGGAGATGGCTGGTAGAGTTGAGCAGAGGGTGTTGCAATGGTTTGGGCATATGGAGAGAATGGATAATGAGCGATTGGTGAAAAAGATAACTAGATCTGATGTGAGAGGTGTAAGGCTGAGAGGAAGACCACGAATAGGATGGATGGACAGTGTGAAGAGAGCGCTGGATGCGAGAGGGATGTCTGTTGAGCAAGGAAGAGTGGCTGTGCGTGACAGAAATAAATGGAGAGAAATTGTGAATGAATAAGTGATGACGCAGCCCTGAGGGGATATTCTCCCGCATTTGGTCTGATCAGCTAGTCAGGTCAGGTGCGGGTAAGGGGATGGGTGTATTATGATGTGGCAGGGGTAAACCAGTTCTGCTGTCGGGCCCTGCTGCGGATGTCACTGATTGCATTGTGCAGTTGACCCTTGTGCGGTGTGGTGCGGTGAGGATCTGTCCGTTCTCCCCTTTGGGGCTAAGATGCGAATAAATGTGTTTGAATGGATGAGTAAATGGAGAGTGAGTCGTCCTGTCTCGGCTACCTCCCTTTCCTTGGGGGAAGCAGCCTAGGTATGTAGATAGTAGTAGTAGTAGTAGATAAACTATTACCTTAAATGAAAAGAGATGAACGAATTGTGTATTTAATCCCTTCAGTTCCAATAGCCTTTCTTACCTCTTTCTCTCTCTCTCTCTCTCTCTCTCTCTCTCTCTCTCTCTCTCTCTCTCTCTCTCCAGCAAAAATGACGAGTCTTTCATCTCACTCCCGGTATGTTTAAACCGTGTTCAGCATGGAGAGACTTTTCGAACGGAAATCGATATAAACCTTCATTAATTTCCACACTACCAAGGCGGTCTCTTGATATAAATAAAAACGTCCAGGAGCAACAAAAATACGCATAAAAACATACGTCCAAGGATTCAAGATGTTATGCGGTTTATAATCATCTGGGAGCAGGAAGAAGGCAATAGTAACTTTCACTGGTTGAAGTTATTATATTACACCTAACTTGTATTGTCTTAGTATTGTGATGAATTACCCGTATTTATTGAACTGCTTCCTTAGAGTACTGTACTTTTTAACTGACTTTTTCCTTCGCATGGGCTGTTTCATTGGATATTTTGATTATTATTTCTCTGTGTATCAGGTATTCCTTCATCCTTCCTTTATAGACCCGATTGTGCCCTACATATAGGAAGAATGGAGTGATGATTATGATAATGATGATGATAATAATAACTTTCCTACTTCCTGACAATTTCAAATTAAAAACAGATGCATCGTACTGAATAACTGAAGAATGCACTATCTAAGCTCTCAAGGTTGAAGTTTCCCCTATCCTGAACAAAAACCGTCGGCAAATAACAAATGTATTGAATTTTGAAACTCTGAATCTGGCTGACGTAATAGATGGTTGATTCTTGATGCTGACAGGCAATTTTAGTAATCTTAGGAAAAGCCTTCCGTACTGAAGGGATTTACTGGTGCCATATCTAACCCCTGTAGTTCCAAAGGGCAGCTGAAGCTGAATAAAATCTCCGAGAATGGCAGGAAGAAAACGAAAAAGACACCGAATTCAAGGCGATAAACTAAATCTTATAAGATGTTCTTGGGTTTATGAAATTTACCTCTGCACTGCGATGACCAGTTTCAAATAATCTACTGTAGTTCTTTTAGCCTAAGTTGGCCCCAGATTTTCATTCATTTGCTGTTTATATAAATTGCTATTACGTTAAAAAAAAAAAACAGTGCTACGGCTCAGCATATTTTCCACATTATTTCTTCGTGAACAGCGTCATATTGAAGTGCTATTCTATTGTTACAACTAGGCATTTAAGACGGAGAGATGGCAAGCTTAAGTGACATTCTTCTGGACACAGAAATCATGAACTATCGTCATCACCAAAAGATTTCATAACACAACTCGTATGCATACATCTCACCGTGACAGGGTAAGAAACGATTTACACGAACGTGTTCCTTAGCACCATATCAAAGTCCGGTGGTAGCAGAGAGAGAGAGAGAGAGCGAGAGAGAGTCTACTGCTCTATGGGGTTAACTTTCTCACGCTCCTACGACTCACTCACAGCTTCATAAAATCCCACTCGTTAGCTGACGTACTGCAGAATACAAGAGTTGTTCCGACCATGGAAAGATTAATAGTAACAATACTACGCTCTCAGTCACCCACTACGAAGGCCACGTCCCACTGCAAGAAGTATTGGCGCGGACAGATGCCGGGCAACTTAGCATCACTTTCACATACTGTATACAATTACCCTCACTACATGCGGACGGGTGCGGGCAAAGACCTCTATGGATTACAGTAATGCAGTACTTCCGCCCGCACTAGCAAGCATTTGGTATGGACGCGCTTTACTCCTAGCTGTAAAGTCAGCTATCTCGTGTTAGCTCATGTAATACATAAGAGTATTACCAAAGATGAATTAATTAGCTGTAGAGCGACTGAATAAGGAGAACCTAAGTTGTGGATAAATCTGGCTTTTGAATGGAGAATATTGAAGGGATGAATAATGAGGTAGTGAAATAATAGAATCTCTCTCTCTCTCTCTCTCTCTCTCTCATAAGCATCATTACCAGGCGCGATAGCGAAGCTGGTATTGCTTTCAGTTCGTCTGTCTTCGTCTGTGTCTGTCAGCACGATAACTTCGCAACCGATCAAGATGTCATCACAAAATTTTACAGGCGTGCAGCAGGGAGAAAACCGATCACGAGTTCGAAACTGGTTAAAGTAGGTCAAGGTCTGTGTGTCTGTTATCATGATAACTTCAGAAGCGCTCAAGGTATCATCACAAAATTTTACAGGTGTGTAGTAGGGATGAAAATCTCCTACGAGTTTGAAATTGGTCATAGTAGGTCAAGGTTCAGGTCATACTCGGAGCCGCGCTAGATGAGAAACGGCTAGCGGTTGGTGTGATTCCCCGATTGGGGGGGCCTTTAGCTATTATTATTATTATGAATCTGTAACCAGATAGTAAATCTTAAATGATAATTCCGGACCCTTTTCCGAGAATTGTACGATCTCTTTGGCCTGAGGTATGTGATTCTCTCTCTCTCTCTCTCTCTTCTAAATCCACTTTCTTGTCCAGCAAATCCTCTCCCCTCTTCCCCTTGTCAGTCTCCCATTCTGCTTCCCCCACTCTTTACTCTTTATTTTCTCTCTCTCTCTCTCTCTCTCTCTCTCTCTCTCTCTCTCTCTCTCTCTCTCTCCTCATATTATTTGAATATTTTTGCTATCTCCCACATTTCCTACTCATCTTTTATTCCTCTCTGTCTGTCTGTCTGTCGTCTGTCTGTATGTCTGTCTGTCTGTCTCTGTCTCTCTCTGTCTGTCTGTCTGTCTCTGTCTCTGTCTGTCTGTCTGTCTGTCTCTCTCTCTCTCTCTCTCTCTCTCTCTCTCTCTCTCTCTCTCTCTCACTTCCATTGTTCTTTTTCTCTCATTTTCCTGTGTTTTCTTTTCACTCCCATGTTTCTCTTTCTTAATGTGTCTTTATATATCTCTGTTTATTTTTCTATCTGCATCTCTCTCTTTGTCACCATCTCTCTGTCCAACTGTCAGTGTTAGTCCCTCTGTCTCTGTGTCTTGTCTGTGTGCCTGTCAGTCTGTGTATTTGTGCCTGCGTCAGTGTGTGTGTCTGCATCTATGTCTGTCACTCTGTCTGTATATGTATTTGTGTTTGTCTTCTCGGGCCATATATTTGTCTGTTTTTTCCACCCATTTCTGTTAGCGTGAATCTGTATCCTTTATTTTCTCTATATTTCAGTGTCTGCTTCTACAGTATCTGTCTCCGTCTTCGTGTATGTCTGCATCTGTGTCTCTCTCTGTTATTGTCTCTGTTTGTCTGTCTGTGTTTACATTTTTGTCTCATTGTCAGTACGTGTCATCGTTTAAGTCTGAATCTTTGTCTCTATTTTTATCAGTATCTTTGTCTGTCTGTCTGTCTGTGTCTTTATCTACGTCTCGCTGCCTTTGTCTGCGTGTGTGGTTCTCTGTCTGTGCCTTTATCTGTCTGCCTGTCTGTGTCTGTCTCTCTGTGTCTGCATGTGATTTTGTGATATTGTTGGTGTACGTCTGTTTAATCATGTCTGCATGTGCCTTCATCCTTGTCTGTCTGGATGTCTAGATCAGTGTGTGTGTGTGTGTGTGTGTGTGTGTGTGTGTGTGTGTGTGTGTGTGTGTGTGTGTGTGTGTGTGTGTGTGTGTGTGTGTGTGTGTGTGTGTGTGTGTGTGTCATGCGTCTGCCTTTTTTTTTTCTGTCTTTGTATCTGTGCCTCTCCCTGTGACTACATCATTGTGTGTCCGTCTGTATCAGCATCTGTCTGTTTGCCTGTATATCTATGTTCGTGTGTCTGTCTGTCTGTCTGTCCGTTTGTGCATCTGTACGTCCGTCGTTGTATTTAGGTCTGTCTTTTTCTTACTCTCTGTCTGTCTTTTTGTCTCTTTCCGTCTGCCTGTTTGTCTTTACTCCTCTTTCTGTCCCTGTCTGTGCATTTGTCTGTCTGTGTCTGTGCCTGCCTGTCTTTACCTATGTCCATCTCTATCTGGGGGTGCCTGTCTGTCCCTCCTTGTTTCTGTCTCTCTGTTGCTCGACTTTTCCTCACTGTACTCCTTTCCATTCTCTTCTTGTTGCCTCCTCATCTTTTATGTTACCTATGTTTCTATTCTTTCTTTTCCTCACTCTGTTCTTTTATTTTAATGCTCCTAGTTCTCCACTCCCCACTCTCTCTCTCTCTCTCTCTCTCTCTCTCTCTCTCTCTCTCTCTCTCTCTCTCTCTCTCTCCCTAGTTAAGAGTGGATGCTTCATTTATGCAGCAGTCAGACAAATTTATAGTGATTACGACACCTAAGAAACAAACCTAGTGAAGGACAATGTATATTAAGCTACCAGTGGGATTTTTTCTAATCAAGAACATAATAATAATAATAATAATAATAATAATAATAATAATAATAATGACGAAGACGATTATAATGATAACAGCAAAAGATAATAATAATAATAATAATAATAATAATAATAACAATAAATAAAAATAAATTTAAAATAGATATCTGAGCCAAACGAAAAAGTCAGGCTTGGAACGGTCTAAAGTCGTCTCACGGATTACACTAATATTACGCCATCCTGACCTTCAACTGCCATCTCTTCACCTTCAATGCCGAGTTGTAGCAGGAGATTCACTCTTGGATATTACGATAGTCACGAAGAAGAGCTATGGGAAGGGTGTAGTACCATAGCATTATCTACTGTTACTACTGATTTAAGTGTATTAAGGTGCAAAATAATGGAAATCAAAGTCAAGTTAGAGTAAAGAGGATACTGAATCTGGCTAAACGAACCCAGCTTAGCCAAGGGTCGCATTCTAAGTGGCTGTGTAGATGTCGTAGCACCCTAGCCTTTATGACAAAATTTATTCTCCACCTTGCATCTCAGTATCCGCGGCTGTGATACTGATGCAAAGGATGTCGATTATGTAACACTATAGGTATCAGGCAAGAGGATGTAAGAGTAGAATATGCCAAATAAATCACTAAGTATGAGGTGCCATGGAGCCTCCCAACCCAATAGGAGTATTATATGCTCTAAGTTGCGGGCGTAAAATTGGTAAAATGTTGGATACTTATAAATCCGCCAGTCAAAATGCTGACTTTGGCGACTCATACATGATGGATGAACGAAGTTTTTATGAATACTTAAAAAAAAAAAAAAAAAACTAGTCATATTCAGTTACTTCAGTCAGGCATTTTTGTTTTCCTTTCGGAGATTTGTGATTGTTATATATCTTTATTTTTATTTTTTTCAAATAAAATAGCAATACAGTACAGTACATAGACGTACCTATTAGCTTCTCCAGTTACCGTAAGTTTTTTTTTTTTTTTTTCCTACTTTGGAGAACTGCGATTGTGGCATATTATTTTTTATTCAATTTTATGTAAAAGAGCAAGGTAATATACTATCTTACGGTATAATTAATAATTTAGTCTTTGGTAATCAGCTAATTATAAAGAATGGAGAAAAATCTGCGTGGTGAAGCTAATAGTAATATAACGTGAACTGTGTCAAAAATAAGACTAATACAGCAACCTTTATTTACAGTAGTGGAGGCTAAATACGAAATGTGACGTGTCGCTGACATCTGATTTGCATTAGTGAAGATTACAATAATTGCATAAACTAGCCTAAGTCCTGGTAATGCAGTACTGATTGGTAATAACTCTAAAAAAAAGTATAACATAATTAACATTATTTGTCTTTCCAGACAAAAAAAGAGTATATAAATTTTGTAAAACCTAGACTGTTATGATTTTTTTATACAGAAAATTAACGTACGAAGTAAATAACGTAGCCTTTATTTATTTCAGCAGTGTTGGACGATATGGAATTTTAAAAGCTAGTCTACATTTATAACTAGTTCATTTGACAAATGGATTAGAATGAGCAGGAGGGAAAAACAGGAGATAGACTAGGTTATTTATTTCTCTTATGATTCGTACTACATAAAGCAGAGACGTTGGAGGAAAGAATGAACTAAACACTTTCCTGCCCCCCCCCAACCATTCTACTCCACAGCCTACATTACTGACATTCCATTATTATCATTCTAAGACTGATGGGCTGTATAATAGTGTAATATAGCCTTGGTTACATTGATTCCAGCAATATCCGACAGAATGCTTTTGACACAGCATTCATTACATTATAATATTCCAATATACGCAGCAATGGACTGCGTAAGGACCGTATGCCATGGTATATGTTATAATTTCAATAGTGATTAACAGTAGCAGACTTTTATAAGACAGCCTACTGGTACTGATATACAGTACATAACTGTTTTGTTTAGGTGACCAGATTTATTGGAGCTAAATGCGGGACGCGCGCGCGCGCATGTGTGTGTGTGTGTGTGTGTGTGTGTGTGTGTGTGTGTAGATAGACAGATAGGTAGAGAGATAGATATAGATAGATATATAGATAGACAGATAAATAGACAGATAGATACTGACTAATGTGACAGCGACCGCTGCTGCCTGCACCTCAAACTGAGGCTGCTGATCAAACATTAACGTTTCCAACGAACTCCGAACATACCGCACGGTACAGTGAATGGGTCGACCAAAGTTACCAGCTTGTGAGCATTACAGATTTTATATTAATAATTTGGTATTTCAAATGGTTAGGATTATACATAATTTTGCTAATTCATCCTAATTTCATAAAAGAAGGTCCTGTTATATCTAATGCAATAGTAAGCTTCTAAAAGAGGGACAATTAAGATAATTTGCTCAAAAAGCGGGACATTCTAGTCACAGTTAAAAAGGCGGGACGGACGTCCAAAATGCGGGACTGTCCCGCCTAAAAGCGGGACTCAGGTCACCTTAGTTTTATTGGATACCCCACAACTTGAGTTAACTGACATCCTGGTTAAAATATATTATAAAACGTAGTTTGAAGTATGTTGATTTCAGTAAACTATGAGAACTTTTAGCATAAGCAACGAGTGTTAGCCAACAAACTCATTATATAATTAGTGATGAACCACATAAAGAATTGTTAATCATTGCTTCGAACTCTTACTGACGATATAATAATCACTGATTATAGCCTATATCATTTTCTTACAAAAGTCATCAGATTGTATACAATAATTTCATGCTATATTAAATATCATGTTATAGAGATGGAAAAGAAAAAAAATATTAAGCAATGACATGAACGTCTGAAAATATTTAAAATAAATAATTCAGCACATTATTTAAAATAATTGTAGCAAACAGGACAGCACATTTTTAATACGGAGGCTATGTATATTCCCTACAACCAGATACTTGCACAGGTGATAAATATTTTTTGGCTAAGATTATTGTGCAGCTACTGTTACTGTACTGAGTGATGTTTGTCAAGTGTCTCTCGTTCTAAAACCATTTTAACCCTATATCGCCGACCGTAACGATTTCGTAAATATTGAAATAAATGGTGGCTAGGCAGAAATTACCAACTAGATGAAGTGACTGGCGAGTGTGACGATTACGTCACGTTCTACTCAGTACAGGGGAGGGGTTGGCAACACCACTAGTTGGCGGTATCTGGCATATTTGCCTCAGTGTTTACAGAGAGTCAGCTGGTCTAGGGTACATCAATTTTACTCTGTTTTTTCACCTGTTTATTTACTTTCACAGGTGAATGCTATGCTTAGTACAATTAGAACTTGTAGATAAGTCACTGCTGATTGTATAGGTGTGAAAAGCAGGCATAATACACATGAAATACATTTCACGGTGATTATTCTTATGTAACGATATTGTACACTTCGTCTTTCAAGTGGATGGTACAAACAGTGCTTTAGACACACCTGAACGGCGAGGTAACATTGAACCTACCACAAGTCAATCATCCTGTTGAGTATTTTGGGAGTTTTTTTTTTCTTGTGAGAGAGAGAGAGAGAGAGAGAGAGAGAGAGAGAGAGAGAGAGAGAGAACAAGCAAATCTAAGCAAGGCAAGCAAGCAGCATCAATTGGGCAGTGCCACATCCAATAGAGCCAGTTAGAGCCAGGCAGGAGAGAGAGAGAGAGAGAGAGAGAGAGAGAGAGAGAGAGAGAGAACAAGCAAATTTAAGCAAGGTAAGCAAGCAGCATCAGATGGGTAGACCATATCCAATAGAACCAGTTAGAGCCAGGCAGGAGAGAGAGAGAGAGAGAGAGAATTTGAAAGACGAGAAGGTAAATACGAGTAAATGACTGCAGAAGTGAAAAAAACAATAAAACCTCCTGAGAGAAAGAGAGTGAGAGAGAGAGGGAGCAAAACTAAGCAAGGCAAGCAAGCAGCATCAGTTAGGCAGCACCACATCCAATAGAGCCAGTTAGAGCCAGGCAAGAGAGAGACAGACAGACAGAGAGACAGACAGAGGGAGAGAGAACAAGCAAATCTAAGCGAGGTAAGCAAGCAGCATCAGATGAGTAGCACCATATCCAGTAGAGCCAGTTAGAGCCAGGCAGGAGAGAGAGAGAGAGAGAGAGAGAGAGAGAGAGAGAGAGAGAGAGAGAGAGAGAGAGAGAACTTCATTATACATTTCCTTTATGGTGAATGTTTGCTCACCCACACAAAAAATACTTTTGCAATAAAGAAAACTATTTTGTCTTTTATGAAGCAAGTTCTTGAATATCATGTTTTATACTCAGATAACCAGTTAGTAACTTGATTTTGTATTGTATTTTTGGTGGAAAAAAAACATTGTGTTACTTGTTTTGGTATTTTTCTGCAATTTATTATGCCTAGCACAGTACAGGACAAACAGCATCTATGTATATACAGGTATTTTATATCGTAAAAGACGACCATGACGATTTTGTTATGTTTGAATAAAATTTTGTATAATATATATTTCTCAAAACTGAATGAAATTACGGCTGAATTTCAGCACTGAGAAAAAGAAAAAAGCAAGAATAATTTTTTTTCTAGTCATGTCATAATTCAGGCGTTATAAGGTTTTTACTGTTACTGATCAAGTCTGCTTTTATCGGAGTCTCTGTCAAGCTCCAGGAAGCTCATGACAGGCTCAAGCATACCCGGAGGTGGTTTGGGTTTTGAATTGTCGGCTTCGTGTGTGAGAACCCAAATCTTGTTTTAGCATATCAGTTGTTGCCGGGCTCGTCCCAGGCCAAGGTAATATCGACTCGGGAGACTAGGGAGTCTCACTACAGCATTCGAGTCTCCTTGTGATATAGTGTATTTTGTCAGGCAATGATAATTTGGTCAGTGGACTGTTCTTCTTTGCTTTATTTCCAGATTGACTGGGGCGCTCTTGTGCATCTCAGCCGTCTCCTGTGTGCTGTTTTTTCCTCCTGTATATCCAGTTCTCTCTTGTCTTGCTCGACATCATAACTATCTCCATGTGAGTCTCAGTCTCCCTCATACCTTCACTCGCGTCACCAGCTCCCTCCATTCCATTGTAAGTGTCCTTCATTTACTGTCTCAACAGGTCCTCACCAGCCTAGTCTCGCCTTATTAATCTTTTCCGCTAAACACATCACTGCCAGTCTTCTCGCTTTCTGTCTTAGTCTGTCTCTTACGGATGCGTCCATCATCCATCACAACATTCTCATATCTGTCCTTACCAGTGTATGGTCTTCCTTTCTTTTTAGTATCCATGATTTTGATCAGCTCGTCAAGGTTGGCCTAAACTGCTCTGTATTTCATGTTCTCTCTCTTTTGGCCTATTAACAGTAACCTTCCTCCACTTCGTTGACGCTTCCTTTACTCTTCCTCGTATATTTGCATCAATTCCTTGATTTTCACTAACTACACTTCTAAGATATCTGAACTGCACCTGTATCAGAAATTACCCTGTTTCTGTCAACCCTCACCATCTCTTACCTTAGTATCTGCTGACCATGACTTCGGACTGTGGGTAGTATTGCAAGCAGCTTCAGAAAGTTCATTACACTTCTTCCCTAGCGATTAGTTCTGCGCCTTCCATCTCAGTCACCTCTTGCATGCTATTCATGTAGACCCTGTATATATTGAAGCGATATTAATAACACAGACGAGAATACTATGGTATGTAAAGAAAATTTTTTAAGGGGAGAAACTGCGAGCCCTCCTATGCCATTTAGATTGCGGCTCATACTTGCAATCACCTTAAATTTTCTATTATCCAGACTCTCCAACCACACCCTATTTCTTTTCTGTAGCTCATCTTCAATCCCAGCTATAACCACCTAGATATCAGCACATCGAATTTCTCACCTGCCTTCACCTATGATATCCTTACAAAGGGAATCCATCTCGACCTCAAAAAGACTGAAGTTTGCGTCGATCACTGGTGTAGTCCTTTGATATCAAGCCATTATAAATCTCCATATATTGTGCCATCCTTTGTCCTATATTCTCTGTACAACTTCCAAAATGCCCAATATCTTACATCTTAAGACGACAGATTAGGAAGTAGCAATGTCAGAGATGATGCAGGTAGTGTGTCAGCGAGATAGCAGGGGAACAAAGCCTAGTGACATACACACATACTCACATACAGGTTTCTGGAACTTTCCAACCACAGTGTAACACACGTGACACGACCCCTGTTTCACCAGAATTTAGGAAAGAGAGTGCAGAAGGAGACAGGCCATAGAATCGGCAGGTAGTAGGGAGAAAGGCTTAGCAACTTGGAAGAGAGAGAGAGAGAGAGCGAGACAGGGAGGTAGCTAGCGGGACTCTACTTATACTTCACTCATGTGTGAAAGACTTTGTTAATATTTCCAAGACAAATAAAAATAGTCCCATACTATTCTTTACCTCTCCTGTCATTGCAAGACAAAAGGGAACCAAGATTATCTACATACAAGCTACTCACGTATAACAACCGCTCGTCCACAAGTCAAATATATATATAACTTCTCAACAAGTAACTACAAAGTCCTTTCATGACATCAGTACATCACCTTTCGTTTTTATATGTAGATCCTGTACCATTAACTTGATTCTTCTATAGTTTCCACAATTCAGTACATCAACTTCTTTTTCTGTACACGAGTATAGATGCCATTAATTTGATTTTCTGATGTTTCCACAGTTCAGTACACCTCCTCTCTTTGTGAGAGGTGGTGTACTGAGTCACCAGTCACTGCAGATTCACTGCTGAACAAAGGCCTTCCCCAACCTTCTCCACGAATTCCTTGTCTGAGCCAATCTCTGCCATGTTTTCCGCTGCTACCTTCTCTACCTCATCTCCACCTCCTGTCTGGCCATTTTCTGCTGCGCTTACCATCCCTTGGAGTCCAGTCAGTCAGCCTCTTGCTCCATCGTTTATTCCTTATTCTTGCAATATGACCTGCCCACCTCCATTTCTGTTCTTTTATACCTTCTGTAATATCTTTGCTTTAGTTTGCTCTCTCACCCAAGTTGATCTTTTCCTGTCTCTTAAACATATTCCCCACACTGATCTGTTCATTGCCCTTTGAAAACGGATTGATTTTCCATCGATTTTGTCAGTTTCTAGGTCTCACGACCGTACGTCATAGCTGGAATTTTACATTCGTTAAATTTTTCGTTTCACACATATTGGCACACTACTTTTCATTGATGTCTCTATATTTACTGAAAGCTTTTCGTCTACATGTAATGCGACTTTTTATTTCGCCATCATGGTCTTTCGTTAATTTTAGTATTTGTCCCAAGTAACTGTACTCCTCGACTTTCAGAACTTCTTTGCTTATTCTGATGACGCTCTTTGGTGTATTTGGATTAAACATTAGTTTTACTCCAGTTCATCTTTAGCCCTACTTCGAGACTTTCTCTGTTCAGGTCATTAAACATTTCTTGCAATGTCTCTGCTGTTTCTGAGATTAGGACAGTGTCATCTACAAATCTTAAATGGATTAACTAGTCTCCACTTATGTTTACTCCTTTGTTTTCCCAATCTAGTTTTCTGAAAATACTTTCTGAGCATGTTGCAAATAATTTTCGTGAAATTGTACCTCCCTGATGCACACCATTCTTAATCTTAATAGTTTCCGAGTCTTTATATAATTTAACTGGCAGATCCCTTTTTATATATGTTTTCGAGTATTTTACAGAGTTCTCATTTACTCCTTGTTCTCGTACTGATTTCATAATTGTTATGTGCTCTACTGAGTCGAAAACCTTTTCGTGATCAACAAAAACTAGGCACAGTGGTTTATTATATTCTGTAGTTTTCTCATTTAGCTGATTCACGGTGTGTAGATGATCAGTAGTCGAATACCCTCTTCGGAATCCTAACCTGAGGCTGGTTTTCTTCAAAATTAGTTGTTATTCTGTTCGTAAGGTCATTAGTGAAGAGTTTGTATATAACTGATACTAAGCTAATGGGTCGATAGGCACTAGAATCTTTTGAGTCGCCTTTTTTGTAATGTAAAATAACTATTGCATTACACCATGTTTTGGGAACTTCTTTTTTACAGACTGACTAAACATGTGAGCAAGCCTGTTTTGCACTTCTGCATCCAACAGTAAATCTGCTACTATACCATCTCCCGGGGCCTTCCCTCTTTTCATATTTTTAAGAACAATGTTTACTTCGTCCGGCATTGCCTCAAGTATTTCACTTGTGTCAACTGAAAAGTTATCTGTTGGTACTATTGTCTCTGATGTATACAGTTCTTTGTAAAATTCTTCAACTCTGTTCACCATCTTATCTTTGCATTTAATGACTTCACCGTTTTTGTCTTCCAGTGATATAATTTGTTGCTTTCCTAGTGCCATTTTAATTCGGACGTGCTTCAGACTTTTTCCTTTTTTGATGGTTTCACTGGTCTGATCCATGTTTCTCCATTTTTTCTTCTATCTCTTGTTGATTGGCTTATTTAATTCCACTCGTTCTATTTCATCATTGTTGTTACTTCCTTTTCCTTTCTTCTTTCCATGAGCTCGAGTGTCTTTTTCAAATACTTGTTGGTTTGTGTTGTATTAGCGTTCCGTACTACCTCCGCAAATTCTCTTTGCACTTTAGTTTATCATTCAACTCATCAGTGTTACACTCGGCATTACTTAGAGCCTGAAATCTGTTCATTATTTCTAACTGAAAGGCTGCTTTGTTTTTGCTTACCTTTACTGGGCATATCTTTTTATTTTTAATTATCTTTCACTTCTGAAACTGAATCTGGCTATGCAACCCATCAGTATGTGATCACATCCTATATTTACTTTGTTGATAACTGACATTTATGATCGTGTTATTCTTATCTGCTATAATGAAGTCGATTTAATTCTTTGTTTTTCCATGTGGACTTCTCCAGGTTCTCCCTGTTCTTTTGAGAAACAATGTGTTCATTATTCTCATGTTATACATTTCAGCAAAATTTACCATCGTTTCTCTTTCATTCTTTTCTCCCAGTTCAAATTTTCCCATACATGCTTCTCCAATTTTTGATTTCCCAACTTTTGCATTGAAGTCCCATGAGTATAGTATATGTGGTCTTTTTTTCTTCCATAATCTGGGAAGGATCACAGTGTTTTGAAAGTGTAACTCAATTGTGCTCAAGAAAAAAAAAAAAAGAAAAAAAGGTTCAGCTGCCTTTGATTAACTGCCTGGCCGGTCTGTGCGTCATTCACGAACGGAACCCTAAGGTTGTAACAGTGAGTTACGCCCTTTCATACCATATGTAGACTTTTTTTTTTTTTTTTACTCTAATTTGGTCCGTATTTTCGTCCTTTTGCAGCATATTTCAGGCAGCTAAGTGGTGGAAGAAGACGATGTACAGCTCAACATTTTCTTCCATGGCACTTCTTCGCGACTAGCAACATATTCTAGTGGTCATCTTTTTTTTTACATGAACATTCACGATGGGAAGTTTTCAGTCTTTGGCCAGGTTAGAGTAAAAGGGGTATAAACTCTCACTTACCATCCTCTCACCTGGCCTCCAGTTACCATTCTCACTGAGTTCCAGGTGTACGAGTATTATCGAACTAAATAATGTAATTTTTTTTTTTTTTTGTCAAATTGTGGGGTAGTTTCTATTGTCTAACCTCCATTTCCAGGACTATTTAGTGAATATGCAATTTGACTCGGAAGGAAAGGACGTGAAATGATAGGCCTAGAAGAAGAAATTCTAGGTAAAAAATTAAATATATATCAATAATCAGTCCAACTCTTAACCATTACAGAGCTGCACTTACTGATGACCTAATGGGCAAAAATTTTCTTTTCCAAATCTAACCCATAAGGTCATAAGTAACTCTAGATTTATTACGATTTGGATTTGAAAGCACATTGTTTACTAACTTAGGAATGGTTAAGGTAGATAAGTAAATGTTTTGTTCTCCACAAAGCTCAAAGATCATGTCTTTTTTTTTTTTTTTTTTTTTTTTTCCCTGGGCTTCTGTCGGACCACCACAGTTGGTCTCGAGTCTCGAGTTTCACTCTCTGGACTTGTGTATGTGCGAATTATACACTCTTTTATGATTAAAGTGTGTTAACTCGAACTTTTTTTTTCGTCGTTTTGCAACATATTTCAGTTAGTTATGTGGCGGAAAAAAGTTAATGCTACAGTTCAACATTTTTCCATGACACATTTCGACCAGCACCATAATCTAGTGTTATCTCGTTACAGTTAATTATTCACTACAGAGAGACGGCAATTTTAGTTCAAGTTGGCGTAAAAGTGGTATAAACTCTTTTTACTCTTTGTTCAGATTTACGTCCGATTTATGCTTATTTCACGTATCGCAGTGACAGAAGACTGCAATCATCCTACATCCTTTTCATACCACATTAGTGATACGCATCATATTCTAGTGTTAACCTATTGCTATAGCTCTGCATTCAAGAATAAGAGATGGCAATTTTAAGCCAAGGTAGAGTAAACCAGTCCTTCATTTATGCAAAAGGTCAACTCTGGAACTGTCTCCCTCTGTCTGTATTTCCTACTGCCTATGATCTCCAGTCTTTCAAACGCAGTGTGTCCAGGCATCTCGAAATGAATGAATGGATCTTGAATTTGGCTCACTCTTGTATTTTGTATTTCTTTTGGAGGGAACTGTTATTGCGGGCTCATGGCCTTTGGTTCCTTCTACCTCGCATAAAAAAAAAAAAAAGAGTATACCTAATCCCATGCATTTTACCACCATGATATAAGTGGTTTTTAATCCCCTGGGGTCGTTTCTGTACTGAGTCAAAACGTCGCAAACACTTTCACGCCAATTGCAGTTCTAGAAAATTGTATATGAAATAGAGTACTTTTACACAGTGTCAATACGAAGCACACAGAAAAACAAAAATGTCGATCACTGATATTCTATTGAATCCTGGAATGAAATTTATAAGGTAGTACACTTTGCCGGGAGATTTCATGTGTGTTGTAGGGACGGCCCAGTCAGTGTTATCAATGTTTTATCCTGGATCATTGTCTCATTTCTTATCCCCAGTGCCATACGCACGGCAATATCAGCACACCAAACCAGGTGAGCTTTTAATGGAGTGCTATTTACGTCCCCACCCCCTTGTATATCAAACACAGGACACAATACTGTCAGATGAAGGTCGATGAAACTTAAGTCGTGATTATATCATTCAGGTGTAAGTTTCATTGTTTCTGTGGGAAGGGTAAGGGGTTAAGTTTCATCAGATAAGGCTCTCTTACCACCTTTTTCTTCCATTTGTCATATACCTCCTTCCTTCCTTTTACTGTCTTCATGTCCGATTGCTTTTTATCTCTTGACTCAAATCCTTCCCAATCTATCGGTTATCTAATTTTCTCCTCTCTCTCTCTCTCTCTCTCTCTCTCTCTCTCTCTCTCTCTCTCTCTCTCTCTCTCTCTCGTTCACCACCTCCTCCATCCTTCGTTCTTTTCTATCTCCTGTTTCATCTTCAGTGCGACCGTACCCCTCCTATCCCCTCTCCCTTCGCCCCTCCCTTTCTTCCTCCTCCCTCTCTCCATCTCTCCTTCCTCTATCCCTCCCCCTCTCCACTTCTCCTTCCTCTTTCCCTCCCTCTCTTCCTCCTTCCTCTCATCACCTCTCCCTCCCTCCTTTCTTGTCAGTGCTTTAATTTCCTCCTCTCGTTTCCTCTTCTGCACTTTCTCTCACACACACAGGCAAAATTTTCAGTCCTCCGATTGTACTTTCTTGGTACTTCTGTCTGTCTGTCATTTTATCTGTTTTTTTGTCTCTGTCTGTCTGTCTGTCTGTCTGTCTGTCTCTCTCTCTCTCTCTCTCTCTCTCTCTCTCTCTCTCTCTCTCTCTCTCTCTCAAATGAATGCTGTACTGCCGAATGAAATCCAAGGAAAATCTATCCATCCTCCACATTATCTGTCTGTATGTATCGCTGGTAGGATACTTATTGACAGAGTTAGAGAAAGAACAGAGAAATTAGTTGGAGAAGAACAGGGAGGCTTTAGGAAGGGAAGAGGTTGTGTAGATCAGATATTCATTCTTAGATCTTTAGTGGAAAAGTTTCTAGAGAAGGGAAATAAGTTGTATGCGGCTTTCATGGATTTGGAGAAAGCATATGACAGGGTGGATAGACAAGGATTGTGGAAAGTATTAAGAATATATGGAGTAGATGGGAAGTTGTTGAATGCTGTGAAGCGTATGTATGATGGTGCTAAGGCTGCAGTGCGTGTGGATGGTGAACTAAGTGAATTTTTCTCTTTGAAGGTTGGGTTGAAACAGGGATGTGTCATGTCTCCATGGTTGTTCAGTATGTACATGGATGGGGTAATAAAAGAAGTACAAGGTAGGGTAGTGGATGTTGGAGTGGCCCTGGTGAGAGAGGATAGTGTTTGGAAACTCCCTGTAATGTTGTTTGCAGATGATACTGTGTTGTTGAGTGAAAACGAAGGGGAGCTGCAAGGCTTGGTGGATGAGTTTGGGAGAGTGTGTAAGTAACGGAATCTAAAGGTGAATGTAGGGAAGAGTAAAGTGATGGTCTCTGAGAGAGGTGAAGTCTGTGAATGTACAGCGAGGTTGGATGGTGAGGAATTGGAAAATGTGAGTACGTTTAAGTACTTGGGTAGTGTGATGAGTAAGGATGGTGGTTTGGAGGGTGAAGTGCTTGAAAGGGTACAGCAGGGAAGAAAGGTTGCTGGTTCTTTGAAAGCAGTGATTAGAAACAGGGAAGTGAGCATGGAAGTGAAAAAGTTACTAAATGACAGTATTGTGATACTAACCCTAACGTATGGAAGTGAAGCTTGGACGTTGTTGGAATGACACAAGTCAAGAGTGAGAGCAGTGGAAATGAGTTATTTAAGAGGAGCCTGTGGAGTCACGTGGAGAGACAGACTGACGAATGAGGCTATAAAGAAGCGTTGTGGTGTGGATGTGGATGTGATAGGAAGCGTTATGAGGAACACACTGAGGTGGTTTGGCCATGTGGAGAGGATGGAGGGTGAGAGACTGACGAAGAGAGTGTATGTGAGTGAGGTGGAGGGGGTAAGAGGGAGGGGGAGGCCGAGGATGAGATGGAGGGATGGGGTGGAGAGGTATATGAGAGAGAGGGGAGTGCGTTGGGAGCAGGGCAGTGAAATGGCGGGGGACAGGGCGACGTGGAGGCGATTTGTTTGTGGCCACCCCAAACGGGATTGAGGCGTTTGGCAATAGATGGATAGATAGATGTATCGCTGGTTGTCTATGTATCTGTCTATCTATCTACCTTTCTATCTATCTGAGTTCCACGCCTCTGTCACAAGCTCTGTTTGAGTTCCACGCCTCTGTCACAACCGTCATCATCGTCATTATCATATTCGTGATCTTCACCATCAATATCCTTATTAACATCATCATTACAACACCATAACCATTATCACCACCACCACCATCAACATAATCATCACAATTTATCATCATCATCATCAACATCATCTTCATCATCATCTTTATCATCACCATCATCACCATTACTATCACCATCATCATCTCCACGATCAACATCATCGTCATCATTATTCGTGATAGTTTTTCTCACCATCACCATCGTTATAAACATCATTATCACCATCGTCAGCAACACCATTTCCATAAATCATCATAATCACCATCACCATCATCATTATCATAATCATTACTATCTCTACCATCATTACTTTATTACTACCCATACATGAGTTTAGGTACGATTCGAGAATACACAAAGGAAAATAAAACTAATACAAAACTACGAGAAATTACCAGCCTGCTCAGTGAACTGGACTTTGCTGCATTTTATGATTTAGTTCCTGGCAGGTGATGGAAAATAGACGCCTTCACGTGATGGCATTTATGTAACTGCACTGCTTCACTGTCAGGTAATGCAAACGTCCCTCAGTTCCCTATCTCACCCTCGACTGGAAGATGGTGGAGTGCAAAAGGTCATCTCTATCCTGCAGTCCACTGGGTTCACGTTTCAAATGATCCAGGGGCAACAACTTGGCTGCAGATGAGTCGGTGGTGTATTGGTTAGCATATCTAGATCACCTTCTACCCCTCTCCCGGTGACGACTCAAGGTGCCTGGAACCACTGTCTGACTCTCTTCTTCTTCATTTCTGCAACATTCGCGGCCTTTCCTCCAACTTTCGCTCTGTTGAGCACCACCTCTCCTCCTCTAAACCTCACCTTCTTTTTCTAACGGAGACTCAGCTGTCTGAGGCAATTGACAGCAAACCCTTTTCTGTATCCTCCTACTTTCTTTATACTCATTTCAAAGCCAAAGGTGGCTGTTGTGTATATATACGCAACGACTTATCTTGCTCTCGTGTTCCTGAACTTGATTCTTCTGAATTCTCCACACTCTGGCTTCGGCTTTCCTGTCATTCTCTGACTAAATATATCTGTGCTGTTTACTTATCCCCTAATTCTACTGACTATCAAAAATTCTTCGACTATCTTACTTCTACGATGGAACACATTCTATCCATTTCTCCTTTCTCTGAAATCTCCATTCTTGGAGATTTCAATGTTCACCAACACTTTGGCTCTCCTCTCCTTTCACGGATCCCCCTGGTGAACAAGCCTACATCTTTTCTATCCTTAATGACCTAGAGCAGCTTGTACAGCACCCTACCCGTATCCCTGACCGCCTTGGAGAGAGCTTCAACATACTTGACCTCTTCCTCACAACTAATCCTTCTGCTTACTCTGTTAATCTTTTCTCTCCGTTGGGCTCCTCCGATCACAACCTTATTACCTTAACCTGTCCTATCACTCCGGTACGGCCTGTGGACCCTCCAGGGAAACGTCGTCTGTGGCATTTTGGAGCCGCAGACTGGGAGGCCCTCAGGCAGTACTTCTTTGATTTTCCCTGGAATGATTATTGCTTCCATGGCCGTGAGCCATCTGAGTGTGCCTTGCGCATTACGGAGGTTATTCTCTCCGGCATGGAAGCATACATTCCTTTCTCATATCCTTTGACTAACGCAAGAAAGCCTTGGTTTAATCACGCTTGTTCTAATGCTGTCCGCAACAAGGAGAGGGCCTACAAAAGGTACCGGAGCCAACCCACCCCTGAATCACATCATCTTTATGTTTCTGCCCGGAATCGTGCTAAGTCTGTTCTTCGCTCTACTAAAAATAATTTCATCCATACTAAATGCTCTCAACTCTCCAACTCGAATTCTTCCCGCTCCTTCTGGCATCTTGCCAAAAATCTTTCTAACAACTTTACCTCATCATCCTTCCCTCCTCTTTCCCACTCTGATGGTTCTGTAGCTATTTCTTCTACTGATAAAGTAGATCTCTTCGCACAGACTTTCTCCTCCAATTCTACCTTAGATGATTCCGGTGCTGTTCCTCCATCACTTCCCCCTTCTGACTTCCTCATGGCTGACATTAAAATTTTTTCAGTTGATGTATTTTCTGCCATCACTGGCCTCAGTACTAACAAGGCATATGGGCCTGATGGGGTCCCTCCTGTTGTTCTCAAGAACTGTGCTTCTGTGCTTACACCCTGCCTAGGCAAACTCTTTCGTCTTTGTCTGTCAACTTGTACCTTTCCTTCTTGCTGGAAGTTTGCTCTCATTCAGCCAGTCCCAAAGAAGGGTGACCACTCCCAACCCTCCAACTATCGTCCAATTGCTTTAACGTCCTGTATTTCAAAAGCTTTCGAGTCAATTCTTAATAGAAAAATTTTAAGGCATCTTTCCTATCACAACCTTCTTTCCGATCGTCAGTATGGGTTCCGTCAGGGACGCTCCACTGGCGATCTTCTCACCTACCTTTCATCCTCCTGGTCATCCTCCTTTCGGGACTTTGGCGAAAGCTTTGCCATTGCACTTGACATCTCAAAGGCTTTCGATCGAGTCTGGCATAAATCTTTAATTTCCAAACTGCCCTCCTACATTTTCTATCCTTCTACCTGTGCCTTCATCGCTAGCTTCCTTTCTGGTCGTTCTATAGCCGCTGTTGTAGACGGCCATCGTTCTTCTCCTAGATCTATCAACAGTGGTGTTCCTCAGGGCTCTGTCCTATCACCAACTCTCTTCCTTTTATTCATCAATGATCTTCTAAGCTGTACATCAAACCCTATCCACTCATACGCTGATGACTCCACCCTTCACCTCTCCATTCGGTTCCTGCAACGCCCATCTCAACAGTTACTTCAACAATCAAGGGATGAGGCTATGGCACACCTAATATCTGACTTGGCTCGTATCTCTGACTGGGGTAAAAATAATATGGCTGTCTTTAATGCATCTAAGACTCAGTTCTTACACCTATCAACCCGACAAAATCTTCCACAGGTATACCCACTAATGTTTAATAATATTCAGCTTAATCCTGCATCATCCTTGAACATGCTTGGGGTTTCATTTACTCGGGACTTATCTTGGAAAGATCATATTACATCTCTTGTAAAATCTGCTTCCAAGAGATTGGGTGTGCTAAGCCGACTCCGCTCTTTCTTTACCCCTGCCCAATTGTTGACTCTATACAGGTGTTTTATCCGCCCCTGTGTGGAGTCCAACTCTCATGTGTGGGGAGGCTCTCCACATACAGCTCTTCTCAATAGGGTGGAGTCAAAGGCTTTTCGTCTCATTAACTCTCCTCCTCTTACTGACTCCCTTCAACCTCTGTCTCTTTGCCGCACTGTTGCATCTTTATCTCTTTTCTATCACAACTTTAATGGTCACTGCTCTTCTGAACTGTCTGCTTGCATTCCTCCACCTCTACGACGGGCGCGTAGCACCCGTCTGGCAGCAAACTCTCATCCTTTTTCTGTCCAACTCTCTATGTCATGAATGACTTTGTGTCATAAAATACCTTGTGGTTCTTTGCGCTTGAGTTGTAGTTGAGTTATATATATATATATATTATAGACTTGTGGTCGAGCGGCTTTTATATCTTGTAGTAGCTTCCCTATTTGTCATGTAGTGACAGGAGAGGTAAAGAATAGTATGGGACTATTTTTATTTGTCTTGGAAATATGAACAAGTCTCTCACACGGAACGAGTATAAGTCCCGGGTAGCTACCTCCCTGTCTCGCTATCTGTTTCTCTCTCTCAAATTGCCAAGCCCTTCTCCCATCACCTGTCTCCTCTGAGGCCTGTCTACTTCTCTCTTGCCTGTTTTGTGGCTAATCTCCGTCTGAGCTCTCTTTCCTAAATTCTGGTGTAGCAGGGGTGTGTCACGTGTGTTCTTCGTGGATGGAAAGTTCCCGCAGCCTGTGTGTGAGCATGTGTGTATGTGTGTATATGGCCACTAGACGCTGTCGTGTGCCTATCAAGCATTCCTCGCATCAGAGTGTGTAAGCATGTTTAGCACTGCTCGATTCTCGCAGACACAACACCTCTCATCATCTGACTCCCTGCTTCTATCTATCTATTTATCTATCTATCTATTATGATTTGTAAATATAATATGTAGTCCTACATCTGCTCGGCCGCGCGAAAATGGCGTACTATCGACAGTTAATAGTTATAACATATTAATACATATTATATATACATTACAATGAACTTATAAGCTAATTAAGTGAAATACATAATATTGTAAAGTAACATAATTGTATGAATATTGTATACATATATTATTCATAGTAAATAGTGATTATTCAGTAATATTACATTTTAAATAAGTTGTATACATAGTTGAATAAATGCATTAAAGTAAATTATTTAACTGTAATACAGTATGTATTTGGGTTATTATAGTGAAATGCATACATGCAAGAATAAAAATAGTTTAAAATTAAGATTATTGTAAGAGTTATTAATATTTCATTTAAAGATAATGGTACTGGTCTGCCATATATGGATCATTCTTCTTTGTATTATTATTATTATTATTTATATATATATATATAATTAATACAATATACAAAATATATACACTTTATTCAGGGTGGTTAACTGTAATGTTAACTCTCCCCCCACTAAATAATGACTCCAAATTAGCAATTCTTGCATGCATTCTGTGCATTGCGAACAGCAGTACTGCAACTACAATGCAGACGATTATAAAGACAGTAGGTGCTGGGCTATACACATAATATGGGTTGAACATACTCAAACTTAAATCTTCCCAGGGCTTCATTGTTTCATTGATCAGCTGCATAGTTTCAAACTTAGGTGAAGTCAGCTTAATACTTGTGCTCATGTTTAAGTTCATATTAGGCAGTGGGTGGAAATGTTTGTGTGTATGGTTGAGAATGGCGTAGTGATTGATGGTGGATAAAGTAGACATGGCTGGTGTAAATACCGCACAGTAGTCTGGTGCTATGTATAATCCTGAGGCTGATGTATGAGATGGTGGTATATCTGGACAGACTATGTAAACTGATGTGTTATGAGGGAAATAAAAAAACTGTGAGTGTCCAATGCGTTGATGGTGTACAAGTTTATCTGGAGCAAAAGTGAAGTTGCAATGATGATGAATATTGTTATTGCTGATGATAGCCATTTCACAAGGGACCGTATCAGTAGGCTGAAACGTGAAAATGTACGCAGGACAAAGATGAACAGCATGCAAGGATGTGCGGCACTTTCGCTCAATCGTTGACTCACTTGCGAAAGTGACAGTGTCCCGTCTCTTGGAGACCATGATGAGTTCGGTGTCTGTGTTGATGTTGATGATGACCAAAGTGTTGTTATTTTTATAGGGAAAAGGGTGTATTTGGTATACTGTGAACAGGTCTTCAGTGATGAATGGTACATGAACTATCACTGATGTTGGTGTTAGTGTTGCTTCTAAGTACGGGTAATATTGCATAAATTCCCTACTGCGGAACAATGGCTTCAATTTATGTTTATGTATGCCTTGACTAACTATCTGACGTAGCTCATGAACTGGGAGTAAGTCATTTGTGATCTTGCCATCACCAGCATTCGAAATTCCTTGCATAAGTGCCCTGAAACGATCTCTAGTGTTCTCTAATTGTAGTAGAATCGTGTCAATATGTTCTGTGATGATGGAGAAGTACTGGAAAAGAGTAACGTTACCCTCTAATTCATTTATTTTATCTACACTCTCGAGAGCTACGTTTTCTGCTTGTTTCAGATTTTTCACAATTGTCTTCATTGCTGAGTTCTGTCCTGTGATGAATTTATCTTGGTATGTTAGTACCTGAGCTATCTTATTAAATTTGTTGTTTATTTCTTTAAGGTCATCCTCTGTAGCCAATCCAAAGATGTTCCCAAGAACTGCGCCGCCCAGATCGAACAAACCGCGCTTTTGGCGAGTACGTGTGATGTTGTTCCTGTCGCTCAGTACCTCCGGTCCATAAGATGGGAGATCTTGGATCATGACGAGCATAGTTGACTTCGCCTGTTCTAGTTTCCATTTCGCTAACTTCACCATTTCATCCACTTCATTGGTGTTATGTGCTTGTGAAACATAATTCCCTATCTTGAAGTCCAGAGTTTGCATCGGCGTCGCAAGTCTTTCTAGATAAGTAGGTAAGTCATACAAGTAATCTAGACTTATTTCAGTACTCATGACGTCCTTAACGATTGTAGTCGTGGCCGTTGGAGATATGAGGCATCCTTGTCGTACTATATGCTTGGGGTCTAGGTGAGCATATACTCTTACTATGTATAGGAGAATCCATAGCATAAGTCCCTTCATCGTAACCTACAGAAAAAAAAAAAAATCTATTAATTTCCTATAAAGCTGTGGTTGATGATAGTGATGATGTGCGTTACGGTTGACTGTTATTTCATTTATAGAAGGAGTTTAAATCGATATTTAATTCTCGTAAATGATGTACTGTAGATTTCATTGGAATAGTTGCACCTATGTTCGAATGGTTGGTATATGACCTTAGTTTCTTTTTGTAATCATTGTTGTGTTCTTGCTTGGTTTCTTGAGGTACGTTCACCTGTTCGGTTGTATCCGAGGCTGAATAATTATGCGATAATTCCCTTGAAACTCGTTTTAAATGGTCAATATGAACTTGTTTCTCCTCGCCACTTGAAAGTGACTTAATCAAAACTTTGTTTGCTTTTATGTTAATTACTCTGTATGGGCCCTCAAATTTTGGGGATAATTTATTGTCTCTCGTATGAATGATACCATAAACAATGTCTCCTAAGCTGATAGGTGAATCTTTTGCCTTCTTGTTAAATGCCTCCGTCATTTCTTCCTTGGACATCGTTAATTGTTTTTTCACTCTTTTGTGAATGTCCTGGAATTAACGTAAACGGAGTTTAGAGTAATCATCGTAATTGTATATAGGCATGCTGTCACCTTCTAGGAGCTCATATGGTAATTTTTTATCTGTGCCATATATAATGAAATGTGGTGTGTCACCTATGGATTTATTTATAGACCCATTAATGGAGGCCTCTACTCTGGGAATCCAATCATCCCAGCTTGCATAATTTTCACTGAGAATGTGTCGTAGCACATCTAATACCTTTTTATTTTGTCTCTCTACCAACCCATTCGATGCTGGGTGATAGGCCAAAACGTTAACCTTTTTGATGTTGTATTGTTTACATATTTCTTGTAAGATCTCAGAATTAAATTCTCCTCCATTATCACTTATTAATACCTTTGGGGTAGTAAAGCGACATATTACATTATCTGTTATTGCCTTTGCTACTGTCTCTGCTGTCTTATCTTTAATTGGAGCTAAAATAACATAACGGGAAAAATGATCCGTTGCTACGAATAAGTATAGGTTATTATTGTATGATAATGGCATCTTGAGTAAATCAACAGCGACAACGTCCCATGGTTGATTTGGTGCAGGGTAATTACCCATCGGTGCAGGTGTGATTGGGTATCCTTTGTGTTTCGCACATGATTCGCATCTGTCTAAATGATTGTTTATATCTCTTCGTAATGAAGGCCAGTAATATAATAGCTGGGCTTGGTTGAATGTCTTATCCTTTCCAGGATGTCCTGCATGTGGGCTGTCGTGTATCAATCGTAATACTTGGGGTATCATGTCATTAGGCACTACCAACTGGTTAGTATTTCTTTGGCGTTTTGATTGTTAAGAGTTAATTTTGTATAATGTATTATTGACCATTGTGAATTGTTCAAATGGGACATGAAGTTTGGGTAATTGTATGTCATCTCCACTTTCTAACTTGTATATTACTTTTGACCATATTGGGTCAAGTCTTTGTGCCTTTGCGATATCCTCGTGGTTTGGGATATTTCCTTTGAGATCTAATGCCGCGACCTGAATTGTGTTCGGGTTCCTAGATAATGCGTCAGCTACTATGTTCATTTTACCTTGTATATAATGAATTTGTACATTGTAGTTTTCAACTGTACATTTCCATCTTGCTCTCCTCCCAGAAAGGAGTTTTTCTTTAAACATACCCACCAGTGGTTTATGGTCGGTGAATAAGTGGATTTCGTAACCATATACCAAATCTCGAAACTTTTATAATGCAAAAATCACTGCAAGTGCCTCTAAGTCTGTAGTGCAATAATTTTTCTCCGCACCTCTTGTTTGTCTGCTGGCAAATGCAATCGGTTGATTCTTTCCTCTTTTATCTTCCTGCATCAGTACAGCCCCTAATCCTTTAACTGATGCGTCTGTACAAATAAGAAATGATTTCGTGTAATCCGGATATGCCAAACAAGGTGCATTTGTTAGTTTAATTTTTAGATTGTTAAATGCCCTTTTTTGTTCTTCTTCCCATTGGAATACAGCATCTTTTTTGAGTAGTTGGAATAGAGGGAAGGCTATATGAGAGAACTGTGGTACGAATGACCTATAGTACCCAGTCAGACCTAAAAATTTTCTAACTTCATCAATCGTAGTGGGTTCAGGAAAATCCCTAACTGCCTGTATTTTGTCATCAGTGGTGTGAATACCATCAGAACTTAATTTGTGGCCTAAGAAATATATTTCCTTAAAGCAAAATTTGCATTTAGAAAGTTTAATTTTTAATCCAACATCACTAAGCTTTTGTAAGAGTAAGTCTAATTTCCTGAGACGATCCTTAATATTCTTTGCGATAATAATATCGTCAAGATAAACAAATATTCCTTGTCCTAAAATTCCGGACAATACGTAATTCATAAGACGCTGGAACGTGCCTGGGGCTGTTCTCAGTCCCATATGCATTCTTGTATATTGATAATGGCCTCTGTTTGTTGAAAAGGCAGTGTATTTACGTGACTCCTGAGATACCGGAATCTGATAGTATCCGTTTAGGAGATCGATGGTCGAGAATATATTATTCTCAGGACGAATATTCTGTAGACCATCGCTTAGCAATGGCATGGGAAATCTGTCTGGTATTGTGTGATTATTTAGTTTACGGTAATCTACTACCGCACGCATTTCTCCATTTCGTTTGGGCACAGAGAAAAGGGGGGCGTTCCACGGAGAAACTGAAGGCTCAGTAATTCCAAGCTTTAACATTTCATCGACATACTGCTTTGCAGGTGTACGTTGGGAGTGTGGTATGCGGTAAGCTGGTACGAAAATTGGTGGTGTTTCTGGGTGCACATTAATCATGTGATTAATTAAGTTAGTACACCCTAATTGTTCTCCGGGCAATGCTACGGTGTCCCTGTGTGTTTCCAGCAGGGTTAACAAATCATTTTCTTCGTCAAATTCACCTGAGTGAATTAAATTCTCTTTCATTCTTTCTCTATCCGTAGATTTTATCTCACTTGTTACTCCACCAATATTTATTTCCTTCACAGGGGCGAAACATTTTTCAATATTAACTATGCAAGTTCCCTTTTTCAACTGAACTTCCCCATTCATGTGATTAATAATGAATATCTGAGGTTGCCCTTCGTCGTTCGTATGACATAATGCGTTTTCTACTGACAATCCCTTTACTTTATATAATTCTTCTAAGACAAGAACAGTACTATTCCGTAATTTGCTCTTTATGGTAACCTTCATGTATGAATTAGGTGGTATAACTAAATCATTAGTGAGATGGGCTGGAAAAATTGATAAATCAGTACTGTTACCTGGGTCACTAATTCTGGAGGATGGGGTTGCTGGTGTAAGTGGATCTATACACTCATCTGTTTGTGTATGTTTGTTTAAGCCTTTAATATTACCAATTCTTTTTGGCTCTCTTCTACCAATCGGTGAGGGCTCTGAAGTTATTTCCTCTATGAATTCATTGTCAAAGTCTATTCCATTCATTTGTGGGAGTATAGTTATGTTCTCAGCTCTCATGGATCTTAAGCCCAGTAACATATGAGCTTTAATTGCTAAGTTTTCAACGATATAGAACAATGCAGAGAATGGTCTTGTAGTTTCTGTGAAACTGAGATTTAATCTTATCATACCTTTTACTGTAATCTCTTGTCCATTTACTGTGTATAAATCTAAATCAGCTTCATCCAGAAAAGTTTCTTTCTTTTTATTTTTAAGAATTCTATTTAGTTCTTCATGTGTTATTAAGTTCACTGGAGAGCTTGTATCTAAAAATAAGGAAACGTTTTGATCCTCACATACAGCTGGTATCAAGATACACTCATTTCCCAACATGCCTCCTATGTGAAGTTTAGCCTTGTTCTTCTTTACGTTTGTTCGTTTTTTGTCATGACTTGGTCTTCCCCCGATTTGAACATAGACACAATTTTTTCTACTGTTTTGCAATCACTAGTCCAGTGCCCTTGGTATCTATGATGCCTACAGTAAGGACCAAATCCTTGTGTCTTTTGATTATCCTCTTTTGCCTTGATAAAGCATTCATACCTTGTGTGTCCTGGTTTTGCACAATAATGACATAGAATGGACCTATCCCTTGACTGTGACCTACGAGGTGATTTCCCATAAGAAGTGTTGTTTATGGCGCGAGACCTGCTCGGGCTGTGAGAAAACTTATGAAACTGCCTGTAGGAAGGCGTGTGGGAACGATTTCTAGGCGTCTTTGTTTGGGCTGCCTCACTTCTGGTCGCGATCGATTTTGTTCTCTGTTTGGGGTCGATGTAGATGTTTTCACAGCTGATACTGTCTCAGGTACCCTGATTCTACCAGAATGTGCATGTGTGTCGACCACACCTGCTTTACTGCACTGCATCTCTACCTCGTTCATTAAGTCTAGTAAGCACATTCCTGGGGTGTACGCGATCGTTTTGGCGATCTTAAGGATCCTATCAGGTAATTTACACAAGGCAGCTACATAACCAATGATGTCCACGACGAAGTCTGGGGACATCTTTCCATCATCTGTTATCCAATTAGAATTCTCCAGAGTAGCTAATAGAGTTCTCTTGATTGTGGAGACATCAGCAGTTATTTCACTGAGCACATGGTTTGTAGTGTGCTCCCTTACAAGATCTACAATTTTATGTAATTCTGGAATTATACCTGGCAAGAAATTCATACCTCCAGAAAATTTCTTCAGAAATTCAGTTTTAAATTCATCATATGTCCTAGCACGATGTAGCTTATCGGAGCGCAATAAATTGCTTGCTGGACATCTTTCCTGGCTTATGCAAGATGAAAAAATAGCAATTTTCTCTTGTTCATCTAGTATGTGGCGCTTGATGAACATTTGTTCGCACTGACTGAGTAATGAAATGACATCAATGCGATCTTTGTCTGTGCCAGAGGATTTTGGGGCAGTCTTATCCTCGTGATACACAAAAACGTGAGGTGTGGTTTTTAGATCAGCAGTATTTGTTTCTTGATTCATTTTTAATGATTGCCCTGTTAATTCAACTTGTACGTGTTTATCGTTATGTGAGGGAATGGTGGAATATGTATGACCGGACCGGTGAACCCTGTTAAATATATTGGCATACGTATGCAAGGCAGCTGCAAAGTCGACACTATGTCTGAAGGGGTTTCCCACTCATCATCCGAAACTCCCGTATTTGTTTCTTTATCTTTAGCGTGTGTTGAGGGTTGTACAAGGGGTGGGCTGTCTCTTAATTGTGAGTCTGATGTGGCAATTTGTGTGTCATCTGGTATTAACGTGGGTGGTGGCGAAAATATTCCTGTCATTAAGATATGATGTTATGAAATACGCCTCTTGTTTATTTATGTCCTAACAAACTAGATGAGTAAATAAGTTGAATATAGCTAATTTTAGCACTGAGAAGAAATGAGCAAGTATAATTTTACCCACTTGATACAGATCGTAGAGGTGTGTCGATACAAAAGTCGATCTCGGAAGAAAATACAGGTTTGATTGAAGATCTCTTGATAATTCTAGTGGTGTGTTGATGGACGATATTACTCAGGAAATTCCATGGCCTGGTATTTGTAGTGGTTAACGGCTGTCCCAGGCAAACCTCAGCATAGAACGTCGAATTTCCAACTTAACTGTGAAAATAAATGAGTATGAGTAGGAGCTATGTGAATAATGAGTAATGAGTAGTGGGTGAGAAGTGCCTGGTGTCAGTCACACGTTGCTTGGCATGGCAGACTCGCGTTTTGATGTCATCTCAGCACATGGTGACGTCGGCTTCCCACACTGGTAGCTGTGGTGAGTAAATGAGTAGCGATGAGTAACTTGAGTGAAGACGGGTGAGTAAGACGAGTTGTGAATATGGACTTGGTGTTTTTGCTGCGTGTATTGACCTCTGCACTCCTGCGTAAGCGTTGGGGGTTGGGTGGATGTAGCAGAGAGAGGAGGGTGAGGTCTGGTGGTTATGAGTCGTGTCTCACTCTTCGTTTGTTTTGTTGTTCTTCCTCGAGGTATTTGTGGTCCTTTTTCCTCTTCTTTACTTGCTTTGTTATATGTTCTTCTTGTTGCTGCTTGAAGTTACGTGAAGATTATAGAATTGTTTCGTAGACTTGTAGACCATTTGCATTGTAGGCTGTATTTTGTAGTGATTCACTGTAACTGAAGCTAATCTTGTAGAGTCTCGGTTGCTTTTGTAGAAATTTGCTTTTAATTCGGAGACGATGTCCGCAGATTTGCTGGTTCGTCGTTAAGCTACTTGCAAGGCGTCGTGTGATCTCTTGACCTCTGCATCAGCATGATGATCTGGGAGACGGAGGGGGCTGGTTAGAGAGAACTGTCAGGAGCTATTTGTGAGTTGTTGGTTGTGAGAGGTATTCTTGTTTTCAATCTTGATATTTTGTAGGAATTGCATGTTGATTCGTAGACGAGGTTCGTATACGTTCGCTGCTACCAAATGTCATGAATGACTTTGTGTCATAAAATACCTTGAGGTTCTTTGCGCTTGAGTTGTAGTTGAGTTATATATATATATTTTAGACTTGTGGTCGAGCGGCTTTTATATCTTGTAGTAGCTTCCCCATTTGTCATGTAGTGACAGGATAGGTAAAGAATAGTATGGGACTATTTTTATTTGTCTTGGAAATATTAACAAGTCTCTCACACGGAACGAGTATAAGTCCCAGGTAGCTACCTCCCTGTCTCGCTATTTGTTTCTCTCTCTCAAATTGCCAAGCCCTTCTCCCATCACCTGTCTCCTCTGAGGCCTGTCTACTTCTCTCTTGCCTGTTCTGTGGCTAATCTCCATCTGAGCTCTCTTTCCTAAATTCTGGTGTAGCAGGGGTGTGTCACGTGTGTTCTTCGTGGATGGAAAGTTCCCGCAGCCTGTGTGTGAGCATGTGTGTATGTGTGTATATGGCCACTAGATGCTGTCGTGTGCCTATCAAGCATTCCTCGCGTCAGAGTGTGTAAGCATGTTTAGCACTGCTCGATTCTTGCAGACACAACACCTCTCATCATCTGACTCCCTGCTTCTATCTATCTATTTATCTATCTATCTATTATGATTTGTAAATATAATATGTAGTCCTACATCTAATGCAAGAGTTAACCGTTACTCCCAGTCTTTCATTTATGCAACAGGTCAGCTCTGGAACTGTCTCCCTCTGTCTGTATTTCCTGCTGCCTATGATCTCCAGTCTTTCAAATGCAGTGTGTCCAGCCATCTCAAAATGATCGGATCTTGAATTTGGCTCTATATTGTATTTTGTTTTTCTCTTGGAGGGAACTGTTACTGCTGGCTCATGGCCTTTGGTTCCTTCTTCCTCGCATAAAAAATAAAAAAAAACAAGCGGCAGAACCCGAGTTCGAATCTCGGACCGGTCAAGACGCGTGGATAAACTGCCCTCCCTTTTATACAGTACTGTATATTTACCCGAAAGTATAATGAAGGGCCTGAATGTACAGTAGACTGTTGCTGGGTCGTATTTTGGGGGAAGAGATTGAAATTTAGTCAGAACTGATTGTCAGCTTTACCGATTATCCTGTACTTCATAAGCATTGTTAAGCCTTCTCTTCAATCTGTTTATTCTACTATGGTAGGACAAATCTAAACTTGCGGCTAGGGTGGGGCACGACCCTCTGTACAGTGGTGCTATGTTTCCCAAACACACGATGTGAAACGGCTGTTATATATGTAAAAGGCATCACAAATACGATAAACACATATGAATACAATGTTAACGTGTGTATTATAATATATGAAAGAACAGTAAACTTATTATGCATGAAATATTTATACGGCAATACAGAAACGTGGCATAAATATTTTACAGTGTTGCTAAAAAAAAAAAAGTAGTCACTTTTATTGGCTTTTACCGTATTTCTGGGGTGGGTAATAATGTCACAATTGTGATTATAAGATAATGTGCAGGAATATAAGTAAAAATATGCCAATTTCTTAGTAAAAGAAAAAATAATACATTAAACCCTCGTGAGCGGCAACACTCACACAGACCCAGACTAACCCGGCCAGAACTTCCTTGTGTCACTTTACTTTGTGTCCTTACCTCCTGGGATGTGTGAAAATAAAGTCAAATTTACAATATGTACAATATAATGTTAAAGAAAATAACCAAAATGTATCCTAAAACACCATAGATGAGAGAGAGAGAGAGAGAGAGAGAGAGAGAGAGAGAGAGAGAGAGAGAGAAAGGGGGAGAAGAAGGCAGGCCAGAGGAGGTGTTGAGGGATGGAGGAAGGGAGGGAAGGAAGGAGGGAGAGAGTGATTGAATGAAAAATCATGGCGCCGCACCAGTGAGGTCATCTGGCGACATATGCAAAACAATAATAAATATTTTTAAATATAATTAGATATAATAAAAAAAAAATAACGAAATGGAAGTCGCTCATAAAAGAAACAAAATTCCCCAGGGTGACGCACATCTCCCCCAGGAGAGAGAGAGAGGGGGGGGGGGTGGCATCGCGCTATGGAAAAAGTGACAACACTGTACAGAGCTTCGTGCCCCACCCTAGTCGCAAGTTTAGATTTGTCCTACTATAGTCCTTCTCCTTCTCTTTCTCCTTCCCCTCTCCCTCCTCATCTTTATCCTTAGTCTCCTCAGCCTCTTCTTCATCTTCGCTGTCGTCATCGTCGTCCTCTTCTTCTTTTTTTCCTCCTCCTCATCCTCATCTTCTTCATCTTCGTTGTCTTCTTCTTCTTCTTCTTCTTCTCCACCACCCACCTTCTAAGCAGATAAAGCTTTGGCCGTGTCTGTTAGTTTGTCCACATGTACTGCCTCTGACTTTTGATAATTGTGACCTAGAAATAAAAGTTGCTGTTGACATTATCTATTTCAGAACTGAATGTGAAGGTCATGGCTCTAAGGTCAAGGTCACTGGAGAGAGAGAGAGAGAGAGAGAAAGAGAGAGGAGTATATTAAACACACACACACACACACACACACACACACACACACACACACACACACACACACACACACACACAATTAAAAAGGACCAGACAGACAGCTTGCCCTACCCCCCACCACTCTCCCCTGCTGTTCCTGCCCTAATGAGTGAAGCTAATGGATAAACTATGAAGGATGAGGTTGTGGGAAGAAGGCCGTGGATGTGGTGCTCTCTTTTTGCTTTTCCTTTCTCTTCCTCCTCCTTGTTGTTGTTGTTGTTGTTGTTGTTGTTGTTCTCCTTCTTCTTCTTCTTCTTCTTCTTCTTCTTCTTCTTCTCCTCCTCCTCCACCTCCTCCTCCTCCTGCTCCTCCTCCTCCTGCTCCTCCTCCTCCTCCCCTCCTCCTTCTCCTCCTCCTCCTCCTCCTCCTCCCCTCCTCCTTCTCCTCCTCCTCCTCCCCTCCTCCTTCTCCTCCTCCTCCTCCTCTTCTTCCTTCTTCTATAGTACTAGACTTACTCCGACCTCGAGTGGGTTAATGGTAATAGTAATATAACTCCCAGCAACCTTTTAGTTACTCTTAGGTAAATAAATCACCTGGAGTAGCATTCATTAAAGATCGTAGCTAAAATCTACGGTAAAGAATCCTCCCTAGCTAATAGACATTATGATAAATCGTTTTAGTTTCTCGCAATTTTTCACTTTACTATTCAATCTAGTTTGGTCGTGAAGTATATGCTGGCTATACAAGTGAGGATAAGAGAATATTCAGAGGTTCTTATACACAGCGTAACCTTAGGAGATTTGGTAGATAGGGCGTCAGGTAGAATAAGATGAATAAGACTTCTAAGGGACAGGTGAAGATGAGTGCATCAATAAAATGCTAGACTTGTTATAGTGCCCATGGTAACGCCAGACGATGAGACGATGAGATAATATGAACACCGTGATTGAGAAGAGGGTTAAAGAAGGCAGCAATGAATCCCTCTAATCTGCAAGGTCTCTCCAAAGCTTTGAAAATAGTCTGTAGACAGCAAGAACCAAAATAACTGTCATCATATCTGAATAAGTAGGCTGAATATCGATCCTCCTTTACACATGGAAATATATATGTATAATATGAGCATAATGATTAACAAAATGAATAGTACAATGAATTTCAATCTCTTGTTTGGAGGAAGACAGTTTGACTTCGAATCGTCAACTCTCTCATGATTAGAACAAGTCCAGTACCTTATTTCGTCTAAATTTAGGCGACTTGATTACGATAAAAGGGACTCTTTGCAGTTTTAAAGTGCTAATACTGCTATTGCTACATGATGGGTTGTCCTGGAAAATGCTTACATGTCTCTGGAATGCTACTACGACTTCTGGAAATGCCTAAAATACAATTATTTCTACTCAACGGTCCCTATAAACGTTGATGTTTCCTTGGAATGCTACATCAGTTCCTGGAAATACTTAAAAAATAATATGATCCATGAACAAATGATTTCTTAAATTCCATTCAACCCCCACATGTTCGGAAAAGCTGTGATGTGTTATTCCATTTAATTGCAGACTATTATTTCTAGCTCAAAGTGAGTTATGGAACCTAAAAGTGTTAGTGTGTTACCGCTAACCTTGCTTAGTAATTCCTTATTAACTAAAGACAGACGAATTTACTCAGCTATAATTGTCTCATAGGAGCCTATGAGTGATAATAAGGTCTCAGAAAATTACAGGACATCCCTGGAGCCCTAACATACTTCCTGGAAATTTTACTATGACTGTGGTTTTCATGACGTCCAATTTTCCAGCTAACATCCTCATGCCTATATAACTCAGTCTCAACTAAACAATACTTCACGATTCAGTGACATTTCGTATTGCTGCGAGTCATCTCAGCTAAATAGTATTCCATGCTTCTCTCATTCACTTTCAGTAAATAATATCTCATGTTTCTGTGATTCACTTCCAGCTTCATAATATCTCATGCATCTATCATTCACTCTTAACCTAATCATATCCCATGCATCTATGATTCACTTCCAGCTGAGTACAATCTCCTGCTTCTATGAATCACTCTTAGCCCATGCTTCAATGATTCACCCACAAATATGTAATACCTCATACTTCAATAATGCGCTCTCAGATAAAGAGCAGGCTATCTCGTACTTCTTTAATTCACTCTTATAAAAATGAAATTAATATTTCACACTTGTATCACTCACTCTTAGCTAAGTATTATTTCATGCTTCTGTCATCCATTCTCAGCTAAATAATCTCTCATGCTTCTATGTTTCGCTCTCAGCTAAATGGTATCTCATGTTACTAAGAATTACTTCCAGCTAAGTAGTATCTCATGCTTCTTTGATACACTCTTACCTAAATAATATCTCGTCTTTCTGTGACTCTCAGCTAAGTAATATCACATGTTTCTGTGATACCCTCGCAGCCAAATCAGGGGCCTAATATCTCACGCCTTTATGATTTGCTCCCAGCTAAGTAATATCTCAGGGTACAATTTTTCACTCAACTAAAAAATATCGTTCCAGTATTAGCCCAAGCAAAGTACAACAACTGACGCGACCATTTAGGTTCTTATAACGCACTCTTAAATGAATATATTAGTATTTTTGTAAGCTGGAATAAAATACTAGGATTGGCCAGTTATAGAATAAAAAAAAATGCCCCTGGTCACTATAAAATCATCGTCGTCATCATCATCATCATCATCATCCGGACCTCCTTTCCCACCCTAGGGCAGGGTGAGGACTAGCAATGTCTAGACAGCCCAAATTTGCCCAATCCAATGGGCCATGCTTCCATTCACTCATCACTGATTCAAGCCCCTGGAATCCTGGTTCGATCAGATACGCCAAAAACATTCACCACGTTCTGTAGCTTCACATAAACGTATCCTATTGAGTCAGTCCGGATGCTGCCACATTAGAAAGGGATGCCAAATCCCTGATCATGCACTTCTCCTCACAACATTCATCCAGCCATCTCGATCTCTTGTCAGTTCCCTAGCCTTATCGACTTCCAAACCTCACTTCCTCACACATTCATCCACCACGTCTCCCCACTTTCTCCTTGGCCTACCTCGCCTCCTCTCTCCTTCAAATTCACTTAGGTATACCTTTTTCACCACTCTATTGTTATCCATTTTCTCCACATATTAATGATCATATTAATGATCTCTTATCTGTCACTCACAATCCCATTCACTCATATGCAGATGACTCAACACTACATAGTTCATTCACACTCAGACATCCATTTACAAAGTCTAATATCTCTACTTCTCAACTCAGTACAGCCATCTCCATAAATCAAGATCTATCTGCAATCAGTGAATGGGGACAAAACAACCTTGTCTCCTTTAATGCTAGTAAAACTAAATATATACAGTTTACTAATAGACAGATATTGCCAGATTCGTACATTATCTTCAGTGCTACTAATATTCCCATCTCCAAAAGTATTGAAATTCTTGGTGTCTCACTTAACAGTGCCCTCAGCTGGACCTCTCATGTCAGATCACTTGCTAAAACCGCCTCAAAGAAACTTGGATTATTGTACAGAGTCCGTAACTTCTTCGCCGATGAGCAGTTAGCTATAATTTATAAGAGTCATGTGCGCTCTCAGCTTGAATATTGCTCACCCTTGTGGAATGGTTGTGGAGAGGTTGCATTAAGACAACTAGACAAAATTCAGAATAAAGCTGTTAGAATCATTAACAACCCTGCCATTACATATAAACTACCTTCCCTGCAAGTAAGAAGGAATGTTGCCTCCCTTGCATTATTTTACAGATATTTTTTTGGCAAATGCTCAGACGAAGTTGCGTCCATGGTGCCACCTCTCCATGCCTTCCCTCGTGCTACACGGGCATCTGGTAGCGCTCATGACTGGAATGTCGCTCAACCATATTGCAGAACTTCTGCCTATCAGAATTCTTTCATTCCCCGAACTGCATCTCTCTGGAACTCACTTCCCCAGAGTTGTTTTCCTCCAAATTTCAACCTACAACTGTTCAAGTCTAACTGTTACAGATATTTTGTGAACAGAGGACATCAGTAATCTGGTGTATGGATAATTTTTTTTTCTCCATTTGTTTTTCCTTCCTCCGTTCTGTTATTAAAAAAAAAAAAAAAAAAAAAAACATGACCATACCATCTTAGTACACTCTCTTCGATTCTGGTGTCCACCGACTTTCTCACTCCACATCTTTCACGAATCACCTTATTTCGTATACTATCCACCCTCCGTACTCCACATACATTCCTCAGCAGTCCCATCTCCACTGCTCTTGCTCTTGACTTTTCATTTTCATGCTACACCATAATCTCACATCCATATGATAAAGTTGGCGCTAACAATATAAAATAAGAATAAAAAAAAAAGTCCCACATTCGTAGAACACTACAAGACTTACTAGAAACATCTGCGAAATACAATGTGACTTTGGAAATAACTGATCTCCAAATAAGGAACATCTTAGAAATGGTGATATGTACAAAGTTCTTGGAAAATACCAGGAGTGATAGCAATTCTCTGGACAGTTGATTTCCACGTAATATTGTGTCCGGAAATGCCGATATAGGCCATAAACGCTATTTCGGTTCTTGGAAGTACCTAAAAATTATACTGCGAGCTTGATATATACTGAATAGCATAATTCCAGTTGATATGGCTCCTGGAAATTGCAGTGACTGTGCAAAAATCTCAATGTTCGTGGAAATAACTGGAAACGATAAGATGGATCAGAAACGCATTGATTTCCAGGTAAAAAATTGCCTTAAAATGGTGATCTAAGCCTGGAACTCTACCGAGGTTCTTGAAAATCACTGGAAATTATCACAACCCCTTAGAATTCACTGATTTCCAGACATTACGATAAATCGATTCTCTAGAAATTATTATAGCTTTATGAAAACTACAGTACATTCTGGAATTAAAATACAAGGCTGATCATTGATTTTCTGGTAATAGCTACTGGAAATTACCGTATATGCCAGAAACGCTTTTACCGCTTCTAAAGTGCTTAAATTGACCCTGAACGTCACTGACATCCTGCCAAAAGATTCCCTTTAAATTACAGATCTTTTTAACTCTTCCACAATTCTTGAAATTACCTGAAATAATGACATGACCTTCCAATGAAGTGACTTCAATATTTTCAGCTAGCATTGCAATTCTTCCTGAAAATCATCATAATGATCCTGAACCTCCATGATTTCCAGCTAACACCTGCTGGTAATAATATAACTGAAAAAACACCACGGATTATTACATTAACTGGAAATAATGCTACGAGCTTTGAATGCAAGAATTTCCAGATTCTCAACTAATAAGTCTCCAGAAGCAATCATATCCTTTCATCACAACAGTTCTTTGAGGAAATAATAATGTGACGTTGAATATTACTCACGTTCTTTTAATATAGTCTCTAGACATTATTAATCTCTTTCATCCCACCACGAGTCTTAAAGTTAACTAAGCACTATGATATTTCGTGATACACTACTTTCCAGATTTTTTATTACTACGAGTTTCTAAAAATTACCTGGTGTATGCAGCAACAACGCTTCTTGGAAAGGGAAATTTGTGCTTATCCTCAATGATTTTCTGCTAGTAAAATCCCTGGAACCAATGCTGTATATCTAGTGCGCTACCACAGGTTTTAAAACTAAATGGAAAAAAATAATACAGCGTTCGAGGGCACTAATTTCTCGATTTTGAGCTAATAAGTCTCTCTAAAAGTTACCTTATTTCCATAGAGCACTGCACTTCTTCCTGGAAAAGATAATATGACCTTGACCTTCCCTCATTCCCTGCTAATAGATTCTTTTAAAATGTTATAACTGTGAAACGCTGGTACCATTTAAGAAATTAACTGGGAATTATAACATGCCCTTTGAATGAACCGATTTCCAGATTTTCCAGATAATAAGAATCTCTGAAGTTTTAAATATGTCTCTTGAACATTAAAATAATCCTTGGAACAGATGATGGGCCACTGGAAATAAATTATATTACCAACACTTATTCTCGATTTTCAGCTTAAAAAAATGATCTTTCTCTGATACATAACAAATGCATCCTGGAAATGAAAATGTGGCCTTGACCCCCACTCATTTCCTGCTAATAGATTCCCTGACAATTATATATCCGTGAAACGCTGGCACAGTTGATGAAATTAACTGGAAATTACAACTTGCTCTTTGAATTCACTGATTTCCAATTTTTCAGATAATATGGGTGTCAAAAAAAGATACATGTTCTTGGAGCACAGCAACGCTTTCCGGAAATGTTATTATGACCCTGAACCTCATTGGTTTCCCATTAGATTCCCTGTAACCAATAAAACTGTAAAACTCTAACACAGTTTGTAAAATGAACAGGGAATAAAAAAAAAAAAAATTGAATACACTTTTCTGGTTTTCAAGTAATAAGAGACACCCCAAATTACATTATGTCCTTTCAAAACAATAATTATTCTCTCAAAATCATAGTATCACCTTGACAGTCAACTGATTTCATGTTGGCAGATTCCCTGTAAATGATATAACTGTGAAATGCTGCTATGGTTTATGGCGTTACCTGGAAATTACATCATGCCATTGAAGTGCAATCATTTCTAAATTTTTTATTAAAGAAAGAAACAAAAAGAAAATTACCATATATCCATAGAGGAGTAAATGAATTCATACAACAGATTATAGGACCCTGGAAATTTTGTATCTAAAGAACACTAATTTCCGTATTATCTTTTAATGAGATGTTATATAATTATATTACTCTATTTCTCTCTCTCTCTCTCTCTCTCTCTCTCTCTCCCTTTTTTCTTTTGTCGTTTAAGCACAACAATTCCCGTAACTGATAACATGACCCTGAACCTCACCCATTCCCTATTAACAGATTCCCTGAACATGATATATCCGTAAGACGCTGGCAGGGTTTTTAAAATTAACTGGAAAGTACAGTATACTATTTCAGTGCACTGATTTCCAGATTTTCAACTAATAAGAGTCTCTACAAATTGCAATATATCCCTTGGAACACTGTATCGGTTCCTCCAATTAATTTTAGGACCTAGGACACCTCTCAACAACACTAATTTCTCGATTTTCAGCTTAAAATATTACCCTCTTTGACGCACAGCAGTTCATCCCATAAGTAATAATATGACCCTAACCTCGCTGTGTGCCGGTTGATAGCGTCTTTTGAAGTGAAATATCCATGGAACACGACTATGGAGAGAGAGAGAGAGAGAGAGAGAGAGAGAGAGAGAGAGAAGAGGGGGGTGGGAGATAGAGTTACATCATGCCCTTTCAATGGATTAATTACAATATTTTCAGGTAATGAAGATCTTTAAAAAATACAATACATCCCTTAAAGTAAAACGATTCTTACAATAGATAACAACATCTTAAACATTATATAATTAAGAGCAATAATAAAGTTTAAGGAAATATTTGATTCAATGATTTCTGTTTAATATGGCGTCTGGAAATGGTGATCGGGCCGTGTAGACATCAATCAGGCGTCAGTAAGAGAGAGAGAGCTTTTGGCGCAACTGCATGAGAAGCGACTTTGACGAGCAGGCGTGGGCTAATGTGTCAAACTGCTCTGGCGGTGTGTGTGTGCTGTTTGCTGGCAGCTGGGTCGGAACACGGAGAGAGAGAGAGAGAGAGAGAGAGAGAGAGAGAGAGATTTCAGAGGGAGAAGGGGGAGCGGGGAGAGATAGACAGAGTTACGTATTATGGATCTTGTATATTGCATAGGTAAAAGAATAACATGTGTGCTGCTTGATGACTGTTGGAGAGAGAGAGAGAGAGAGAGAGAGAAACTGGCAAACGAACAGACACACGAACAGACACACGAATAAACAGACAGTCGGACCGAGGAACAGATACACAGACGAACAGACAGATAGACGAACAGACAGACGGACAGACAGATAGACGGACATACAGACAAACCAACAGACAGGTAGATGAACAGACAGACAGGCAGGCAAACAGAAAGAGAGACGAACAGATAGACAGACGAACAGACAGGCGAACAGGCAGACAGACGAATAGACAGACAACCGAAAAGACTGACAGGCAGACAGAAAGACAGGCGAACAGACACAGATTAACGGACGAACAGACAGTAGAACAGATAGGCAGACAGGCGAGCAGACATTCATATATACAAACAGACAGACGAACAAACAGACACACGAGCAGAGAGACAAACAGACAGATAGGCGTACGAAGAGACAGGCAGACGAACTGACGAAAAGACAGACGAACAAAGGAACAGACAGAAAGACACGTGAACAGATAGGCAGACGACCAGACAGAGGCGAACAGACAGACAAACGAACAGACATACAGACAGACGAACAGACAGACAGACAGACAGACGAACAGACGAGCAGTCAGACAGACTTCCCTCATCTTTTCCACTCTGATGGTTCTGTAGCTATTTCTTCGACTAATAAAGCAGAACTCTTCGCCCAAACATTCTCCTCCAATTCCACCTTAGACGATTCCGATGCTGTTTCACCACCACTTCCCTCCTCAGACTTCCTCATGGCCGACATTAACATTTCTTTGATTGATGTATTTTCTGCCATCACTGGCCTCAGTACTAACAAGGTATATGGGCCTTATTGTGCCCTTCCTGTTGTCCTCGAGAACTGAACTTTTGTGCTTAGACCCTGCCTAGGCAAACTCTTTCGCCTTTGTCTGTCAACTTGTACCTTTCCTTGCTGGATGTTTGCTTTCAGTCTGCCTGTCCCAATGAAGGATGACCATTCCCAGCCCTCTAAGTATCGCCCAAGTGCTTTAACATCCTGCACTTCAAAAGACGTTGAGTGTATTCCTAACCAAATAATTTAAAGCACCTTTCCTATCACAACCTTCTTTCAGATGGTCAGTATGGGTTCCACCAGAGACGCTCCACTGGCGATCTTCTCACCTACCTTTCAGACTCTTGGTCATCTTCCTTTTGAGACTTTGGCGAAAGCTTTGCCATTGCATTTGGCATATTAAAGGCTTTCGATCAAGTTTGGCATAAATCTTTAACAACTAAGCTGCCCTCTTACGGTTTCTATCCTTTTATCTGTGCCTTCATCTCTAGGTTCCTTTCTGGTCGTTCTATAGCTGCTGTTGTAGACGGTCTCAGTAATTCTCCTAGAGCTATCAGTAGTGGTGTTCCTCAGGGTTCTTTCCTATCACCAGCTCACTTCCTTCTATTTACCAATGACCCTCTAAACTGTAAATCCAACCCTATCCCCTCATACAGTGATGACTCCACCATTCTCCTTTACATTCGCTCCCGCCTGCATCCATCTCAGGAGTTACATCAACAAATAAGGGATGAGGCTATGGCACACCTAATGTCTGACTTGGCTTATATCTCTGATTGGGGTAAACGTAATCTTGTTGTTTTACTGCTTCCAAAACCCAGTTCTTACATCTTTCAACTCGACAAAATCTTCCGCAGAAGTATCCTCTGATTTTTAATAATATACAACTCAATCCTGCATCATCTTGAGTGTAACTGGGGTTTCATTCTCTCAGGGTTTATCTGGGATAAATCATATTGCCTTTCTTGTAAAAACTGCATCCAAGTGATTAGATGTGCTAAGCCGTCTCAGTGTCTTTTTTACCCCTGCACAGTTGTTGACTTTATATAAGTTTTTTTTTCACCCCTGAGTACAGTATAACTCACATGTGTGGGGAAGCTCCCCACAGACAGCCCTTCTCAACAAGGTGGAGTCAAAGGCATTTCCTTTCGTTGATTCCACCTCTTACAGGCTCCCTTCAACCTCTGTCTTCACCGCACTGTTGCACCTTTATCTGTTTTATATTGCTACTTAAATGGTCACTGCCCCTCTGAACTGCCTGCCTGCATCCCTCCAACACTACGGCGGGTGCTTAGCACCCATCTAGCAACAAATTCCCACCCTTTTCCTGTCCAACACTCTTATGCAAGAGTTAACCGTTACTCCCAGTCGTTCATGTATGCAACAGGTCCACTCTGGAACTGTTTCCTTCTGTCTGTATTTCCTACTGCCTATGATCTCCAGTCTTTCAAAGGCAATGTGTCCACTCATCTCGAAATTAAAGGATCTTGAATTTGGCTCTCTCTTATCTTGTTTTTGCTTTTTCTTGGAGGGAATGATATTTTGGACTCCTTGCCTTTGGTTCCTTCTTTCTTGCATAAAAAAGTCAAACAGACAGACATACAGAAAAACGAACAAATAAACATAAAGCCAAAGAGAAGACACAGACAGAAAAAACAGAAAAACAGCAAAGAGAGAGATGAGGTTTTGGAACTATGCAGTTACATAAGAGGAGGAACATTGAGACGCTTTTGCATACAGTAATGTGGCTCCCCCTTTTTAAACATTCTTCAGTACGAATGTAAAACTGTGAATATTAAACAGTGAGCTGAGAAGGCAAAAGGTGTGCTATGCAGTTGTGTTCATGGTCAGGAGTGGGTGACATTTTGAGGCTGGCTTGACGAATGGAACAAGACCCTCTTTCTTAGAGTGAGGCATCTTATACATAGAATGATTGGAGAGGTTCAGAATAGAGGGCCGGAGCGTTTCGTTGGTTCATTTGTTTTGATACGGGGTTCGTTTATGGAGTATGTGCTATCGTGAGTTCGAATCCCTTGACTGTACTTTTTTTTTTTTTTTTAAATCTTTCCTTGGCCCCATTTTCGTCTTTTTACACCTTATTTTACGTGGCTCAGTGGCAGGAAAAGGCAGTGCTACGCCTCTGGAGCCACTTCATAGCACTTCTTCGTGACTAATATCATTCTCTAATCTGTTGTTACAGCTGAGCACTCAAGATGTAGACATGACAATTTTAGGCCAATTCAGAGTAAAAGGATGTTGGTAATGATTTTGCACAGTGGACACGTACAAACTAACGACTGACCAAATTAATTAGGCAGCTAAACCAGCGAGTACACCATACCACTAGCTACTGTCATCATATTATGCTTAACCTTCAGTGTTTTGTGTCTGTCCTATCGTCCTACTAACTTGCTCCATATCACTGTCTGCTGTTACTGTCTCCTCTCTCATACTGTCTGTCTTGTGTCTTACCTGCCATCCTACTATCCTTCACCACATCACTCTCTACCATCAGTGTCTCTCCACTTATCGCCTGCAGCTCGTATGCCCTACACTCCTTCTAATCTAAAGAACACCACTGTCTTCTACAATCATTTTTATTTCATCCCCTGAGCCTTGTACCCTTCCTACCCTCAGACTGACCTCCTCCAACGACTAACATTATAGACGTTGTAGCCGATCCGGGCACATCATAAACGTCTCATATCATAACAAGACTCGCTACATGTAAGCTTATATACCTGCATATGTTATGTACAGGGTAGTCCAAGTATAACACTCTTCTAGTCCGCTGTGGGTTTTCTGATTTGTTGCAGGGACGCCTCATTCACCGTTAACAGCGTCTAACCTGCATCATTCATTCAGATCCAACTTTCACTGCTACACCGACACCGACACCAGCTGACTGATCCGTCCCCGCATCGTATAAGATACTGTAGCACCAAGTGTGTTTCTGGCAGAGCTCTATTTATGGACCAACTTGCGTATGTGGGCAGCAGGAAGCCTTCCTGATGTGTATGGGGTTTTATACTAACACTCCATCACGGGGACTACTCTGATATTCTGCTCCGACTAACTCCAGATGACTTTTTTTTCGATGTGTGCGTCTTAGGAGCCTGAGACTGATGTTACTGTCACCTTTAACTCTCTCATGGGTGGGATAATTCTAGTAATCTCTTCTCATTATTAATAATCGATGTTATTTACCTGAGTGGGTCCTAGATGCCTGAAAGTGCTAATTCTTTTCCATTAATTTCAGTTTGGTCCGGGTAACTGTAATGTTCTGTTCCAACTATCACCAGACTAGGTTATTTGACAGAGTGACTCCTCCATAGTCCTAGCAGTCTGTTATGTGGACGGAATAGCATACTTATGTGACAGGCAAGTCTTTGACCAAATAAACAATCCAAATGACAAACAACAAAAAGGAAGGCAAGTTTTAATGCCAGCTATCAATTGCACAAAGGCCATTAAGACAGAAAATTTTCTTCAAAACCCACTCTTCTCCAGGAATCAGGCATGCAATAATTGTTTTAACATCCAGTTCCCTTGCACGACTGGGTGAACAGGGAAATAAGGAGCGAGTAATTGTTCCTTTCATCTCTAATGGTGAGAACAAGAGCAAGTAAAAAAATAAATATTATATGAAAGTTAGTTGGGCGTCGACAGTGTCATTGTTGGCTTTCGAGGTGTGTGTGTGTGTGTGTGTGTGTGTGTGTGTGTGTGTGTGTGTGTGTGTGTGTGTGTGTGTGTGTGTGTGTGTGTGCAGCCACTCATATATCACAATATTAGCTCCTACTAACGTAAACCTGCATCTCTTGGTGTGAATAAACATCATTTTACCAGACTCACTGTGAGTTTGCGAATGCTTGAATTTATATCCTAAGGGAGCAATTACCCTGGTTTGTAGTCTCGTTTGGTAAATCGGCTTCCTACCCCCTCTTTCTTGCTATTTCCTTTTTCGTATGGCACGTTAACATTTTCTTACAAGTTACTGATGCAGTCTATGTCGATCAATGAAAGGGTGCAAATGATATCGGTCTATATCTCTACCAACCTATCTATCCATCCATCTATTTCTCTATCAATCAATCAATCTATCTATCTATAGCCATATACCTTAACCACGGAAAGGGAGGTCACATATAAACTGCATCCTTTTAACCCTGTCCTCCACCATCAGTTTGCCATCTCTCCAACTTACACACCCCATTCTCGTATACGAATATCTCTATTTTAGCCGTTCATTCATACAAGTGAGTAATTAGATGATATATGCAAAATAAATTATTACAGAAAAGGGGTTAGAAATTTTTCCAGGCTGACAAGGGTACGGACCTTCCACACCCTTCCACACTGGCAGCTTGAGGTATCCGAACAAACTACTCATCAGTTTTGAAACAGGGTGACGAAACACGCAATAAACAGTGGAGCAGAAGTAGAGATGTTGCTTTTCTTCATCTCGCTTACCCGATCAGTTTCTAGGCATTTTCCATTATCATACTCTGATGCGACAGATCCTCACGGATCGTGTGGATGGGTCTTAAAACTTTAAAGTGTTACACGTAGTCCAACTTAAATTTTCTGATAAAAACACGAATCTTTGGTTCATATTCTGGTCGGTTAAGGGAGCTGACTAAAACCTCTTCCTTTTTTCTTTTACCTTGTTTTTTTTTTTTTTTTTAAATGGTATTTCAGCTTCTTCATAAGATAACATACAGTAATTCTTGATAACACTTGGTAATTTTATTTTATTTTTGGGTGATATATTGTAAATGACGGTTTCCTGGAGGCTATATATATTAAAAAATGAAGGATTCGAATTCCATTTTAATGAAACTGTTTTGTTTGGTGGACTGTCCGCTCCAGCTAAAACAGTTGTTGCACTTTTCTGTGCCGTAAGCCACCATGCGGGGGATGGCTGTAGGGCTGGCCACTACCTTCCATATCTCTGACAGACCTACTTACTTGTGAGTGCTTGTATTGTAAATAATTCTGCTGTTTGTGGAGGTATGCTGTGAAGCATCTATTTGAAACTAGGGGAGCACTCAATGGAGTGCATCTCTCCGACAAGGGCAGCGTAATTTCGAACCCACCCATCATAATGGGTTAGGTTTTCTCATCACTGATTAGGGTTTCGCAAAAAGTGTTTCCCGGATCCAGAATCTGTAATATGATCCGGAAAGGTACCAAAAATTAATCGATTGTTCGCTGGGACATGGGCTATCTACCCACCAAATTTGGTCCAAATCTCTGTTTTTGAGTAATCCTGCAAAGATAAACATACAAACAGGGATGAAAACATACTCTTCTTGTTGTAGAGGATTACGTATTTTTTATGCTTTTACTGCGATTTACATAATATTAACGTGAACATAATTTTCACATGATATGCATGATCGGTTCCCAGGAAAATAATATACCACTGCGCTTTTTATTAACGAGATGCATATTAAGGCCAGGTCGCCCCTGCCTTTTCCAGTACCACTCGTGTGGACTGCGTAACCTTTGCCTGTGACCAAAGCCTGTGTGCAGGTTTTCCCTTTACCGTACTGTTCTTTTTTTTTTCTCTCTCTCTCGACTCTGAGCATACTGTAGGTTTCACAGCCTGTTCCCGAGACCCAGTAATCCTCCTACATACTATTCATCTTCACGTTACCCATTCGGTGCTAAAACCCACCGCCTATATTGAATACATGCTAGGACTGTCTCATACAGGAATGGCGTATTGGTATTAGGTGGGGTATTTGTTACGAAATGTCGGCGGATCTTCTGCTAGATCAATAAAGTCTGCTTTATGGAATGGAAATCCTTCCCTTCCCCTGCGCAGATCGAACCTGGGTCCATTAGAACTGCAAGCCACCTCTCTACCGTTTCAGCCACTGTATTGCCGTATAGCTTCTTTACGTCCACTGGTACCGAATGCCAGTATGTCACCAGTTTACTTTCATCTGTTGGAACTTGGTCACCCATATCCTGAGTACTAGTTATATGTGTGAAATACGACGAGGCTTAGTTACAAGGTATGAATAAGTCTTCTTGGTTACTATTCAAATTAATCCCTGAAGTAACTACACTTGGCCATCAACTAGGCTAAAAGGAGTTAGGGATCTCGGTCAGGTGAAAGCAAACCACAATACCTTGTTTACTCTAAGTGGGCATAAAATTGCCCTCTCTCATTAATGCTGAGTTGTAACAATAGATTAACAAGAAAATATGGTGCTAATCACGAAGAAGCGCTATGAAATGGACGTAGAACCACAATACTGTTTTTGCTGTGACAATGGATTGACACTAAAAAATGATGCTAGTCACGAGGAAGCGCTGTGAAATGGATGTTGACCTATATTATTACTTTTGCTGTAACAGTGGAATAACACTAAAAAATGATGCTAGTCACTACGAAGCGCAATGAAATGGACTCAGAACCATACTACTGTTTTTGCTGCAACATTGGATTAACACTAAAAAAATCATGCTAGTCACGAAGAAGCGCTATGAAATGGATGTATAGCCATAGGATTGCAGTATTCTGTCACTGAGCTACGTGAAATAAACTACAAAAAGGCAGAAATCTGGGTCAATTTAAGGTGAAGCGACTATAGCACCACGTTCATCGAGAGCCAGTGTGTTGTTATAGGGAACTTCACCTTGTGCTGCCCAACCCTTTGATCATCTATAATTATTGTGGTCCAGTGTTTGTGTTTCAGATTTTTTTCTTTTGCCAGTTAGACTGCTTGAAACTTGACAAATTGTTTATTAAAATGTAAAGAGAAGTTATTTGTAGTGTGTGTGTGTGTGTGTGTGTGTGTGTGTGTGTGTGTGTGTGTGTGTGTGTGTTCATAAATATTCTTGGTGAGTGTAAGAAGATTCCGCCTGATAACGTTAGTGGACAAATATATAAAAAAATGAGTATTAACATCAAACCCTCGACACAAAACCACTCAGTTCGATCTGTCTTCCATGAGGCAAAGTATATATTGTTTCGAGACAATAGGAGTAAACTAAAAAAAAAATAATAATAATAAACAAAGAAAGAAAGAAAGGAAAAGGAAAAAGGAGATAGCTGGTTCAGTGGGCTTTAATCTTTATAACCATTGATATAAATAGACAGATAGACAGACAGAGACAGACAGGGAGTGACAGACCGCATGATAGACATAGACAATCTGACAAAGATTGACAGACAGAAAGACATGCAGACAAACAAACTGACTGATTGACCGATTGATCAGTAAACAATTAGAGAGAGAGAGAGAGAGAGAGAGAGAGAGAGAGAGAGAGAGAAATCTAGTGAGGAAATGAACAAACTGAGGAAATTAAAGTGAGGGGAAGAGAATGGTTGGAAGATAATGACGTAGGGGAAGATGGAGGAGAGGAGGAAAAACAGAATGATAAGGGTACACAGGCGGGTAGGCAAGTTGGGAGACTCACAGAAAGGTAAGGGAGTTAGGCAGGCAGATAGACAAGCTGTAATGAAGGAGGATAGGGAAGTAGGAAGCAAAATAGGGAGGTAGGTACAGAAGAATGAATGAATAGAGGTGAAAGAAGGAAATCAGAGACATGGGCCTGAGAAATGATGCAGGGTTAATTAAAGTGATAGGAAGAGTGGGACAACTAGGGAGTGAAGGAAGGTGAGAAAAGGGAAAGGAGGGCATAGTGGGAGAAAAGCAGGGAGGAAGGGAGATAGACAATATACCGTAAACGGAGAAAGGAAGGAAGAGAAAAAAGAGCAACAAGACACAGAAAGTCAGATCGAAAGTAGGTAAAATAATACAGAAGTGTATTTAAATGATATATGAATATTAGGTGAGGAAACAAGAGAGGAACTGTTGGTGTGTAAGTGAGCGGAGAGATGAAGAGTGACAGGACGATAAGGAAGGCGGGAAGGTAGGCAAAAGGGAGGGTAAGGAGGCAGAGAGGAGAGCACAGAATGAAGGACGGCAGAAGGAAAGGAATGAAGAAGTAGGTAAGAAAGATGGTAGGGTAGAGGGAAATTATACAGAATCAATTACACCCTTGAAGCTGGTGACTTTTTTTTTTATTCCTCGAAACTCTTGTATCTACCAAAGGAAAGTTCTCTGGTATTAAAAGTGTTAATGATGACTAACTACATATCTTATTCAGTTCAGTCCCTCCTAATATGATGAATGTAAAATGAAAATGGAGCGAATTAACTATACTCATTCTACTTTGACTTGACCCAGAATTGCAATCTTTGTCTTGAATGTTAAGTTGTGACGATGGATTAACACTGAAATATGATGCTAGTCACGAAGAACTTCCATGGAAAAGCAGGGGGGTCGTAGTAGTCTTTTTCCTTTTCTTTTTTTGTTTTTTCGCTGAATCTTGTGAAATTAACTGCAAAAGGACGAAAATCTGGGCCAGGATTGGGCGACAAACGCAGTCACAATCCATTCTCTGTCGTAACTCTGGTTTAAATTTGCAGGAAGGATAAGAGGGTTGTCGAACCTGCCTCTGCCTCCTTGTCTATCTTCATAAATAAATCTTAGTTACGAGACGAAAATTACTGCAGGTTTATAACAGTTTTCTGCAGGATGGTCAGGAAAAGAGGTGAAAAATTTTTCCCTGTCTAGTTCTTCCTGCAAATATCATATCCATGTTAAGACGGAGAATCGATCGTAAAATATGTTTGAGATCCCCACCCCAGGTAAGGATGAGTTATGGAAATTACGTCCTCGGGCTGAAGGTGTTAAGTAAGGAGAGAGAGAGAGAGAGAGAGAGAGAGAGAGAGAGAGAGAGAGGTGAAGGAGGGAAGGAAATGAGCGTAAGAGAAAGAATGAGAAGCAGGAATGTATGGTGATGGAAGGGAAAAAGAGGAATGAAAGCATAGTGGATGAAAAGAGAAAGAGGAAAATAAAAAAAAGAAGAGGAAAAAATTAAAAAAAAAAAAAGGTAAGCAGACGGGCAAATAAGATTAAACAAGAAACGGTACCAAGGCCCAGCAAACCCGTCCCCGGCAATCATTTTAGTGCTGACGTATAAACACAGCAGGATATCTAGTCAAAGATGTCACATTTCAAATTTTGAGTAAATCGGGTGAAAACTGACAATTTTATATCCATCTGAAATTTTAGGCCCGACCCACGTGACATTTATCAGGGGTGATCCCCCTGATGTAATGAGGTACGTTATGCTCTTAGGATGAAGATTTGAAAGATGCAGCTTTAGGTTTTGGTGTCATGTCGATATGACGAATATGAAAGGAGTTATGGCAAAAAATGAATATCATTTATTTATTTATTTAATTATTTTTTTACATTGTTGGGGGGCGTACAGCCTGGTCCTTGGCACAGTTTGGCCCAAGATTTAATCAGGTGATCAGAAGGTCATAGCCCATCATCCCTGTAATTTTAGTTAAAATCGCGCAAGTAGTTCTCGCGTAAAGTTGTTAATAGATAGACGGACAGACAAACAAACAAACAGATAAATCGAATGAAAACAATACCCGTCCCCGAGCTCCTCCGGGGCAGGGACGGGTAATAAAGTAGGCAGGCAGGCAGAGAGGAAGGGAAGAAGGGAAAGAAGGAAGGAATGGGGGAAGAATGGCATAGGGAAAGAAAGGAAAGAGAGAAGAAAAGGACATAAAAGAGAAGGTAAATAGAGACACCGAAAAATAATATAAGAAAGGGCAGACCGTAAGTGAGCGAAAGAAGGAAGGAAGGAGGGAAGAGTGACAGGAAGATAAGGAAGGTAGGCAGGCAGGCGAGCAGTGGGGGGGAGGCAGGGAGGTAGAGATCGGCGCCTGCTCTGCAGTGGGTGAGGCAGGAGGGAGGGAGGGAGGAAGGCAGGGGTGAGGCAGGAAAGAGATAGCCGGGAAAGCAGTGTGGTGTTGGAGGAGGCAGAGGAAACACCCACAGCGCCGTAGAGAATCTGCCTCTCACACCTGTCTCACACTCCTCCCTCAACGTAACACTTACACTCTTGTTTCAGCGTAGGACTTGTCTCATACACATCTACCTTACACACTAGTCCTGCCTTACATGCGTGCCTTAGTATAGCACCTGTCTCACATACCTGCCTGATACACCTGCTCCACACATTTGTCTCACACACCTGTTTCAACGCAACACCTGCCTCACACACCTGTTTCGCATACCTGCTTAACACATCTGTCTCACATCTGCCTCACACACCTACCTGCATAACGCCTGCCTCACACACCAACCTGTATTGCATCTGCCTCACACACTTATCAGCCTCACAAATCTTACTGTCTCACATCTGCTTCGCACACCTATCTGTCTCACACCTGTCTCACATATCTATTTCACACCTGCCTCACACACTTACCTCTCTCACTCCTGCCTCACACACCTATTGCACATATGCCTCACAAATCTACTTCACACATCTGCAACACACACCTGCCACATCACACACTTGACCCAGATCCGGCCTCAGTGTAACACCTGTGCGGTTGACTCAATATCCGTCATAACTGCCTTGAACGATTATTAGTTTTTCCCGTCATTCGAAAATGCTGATTTAACAAATGAAGCTTTCTCTTGAATTTATAAACTTAAATTATAAAGAACTATGAGAAAATGACAAACTAAGTGAAGTGTTTCTGTATCAAAACTTCATTAAAAGCTTATCAGTGATGTGAAACTACTGGCAAAATGACTCTTATTATTATTATTATTATTAGTAGTAGTAGTAGTATTTTGGCATATACACTTTATACTGTTATACCGTGTGTATAGAACCTGAACTTTAAGGCGGTAAATCAAGAGGCAGTGACGTTGTGGCAATAATTTATGTAAATCTGTTGACTGCGGGCAGCTTAAATGACCTGTGGCCAAACACTTATTTCCTATTTAGCATATGTAATGTTGATATATTTCATAATGAAGAAAATCAGACTACAATCGCCACTCGTGACAAAAATATTAATACCGATGTGAAATTAATAAGTGGAACGAGAATGAACAATTACAAATAATTTTCATCTTTTTCCTTACGTGAAATGCTAATAGAACTCAAAATAACGTGAAACAAATACAAATTGTCCTTCATGTGGGAAAACAAAGAAAATAATACACGTGAATCTAGTGACCCTACAAATCAAGGCCCGTATTCTCGTCGGTTAAGGAAGCTCCCTAACACCTTTTCCTAAGCGATTTATTTTGGTTATTACACCATACTGTCCCCTTCTGTGTTATAAAAACCTTTCAGAGATGGTCGCACTCTGCATAAATAACGTAAAAGAGGATATCATCCAGCCAGTAGTGGGCATAAATCGCTCAGGAAGGGATGTTAGGGAACTTCCTTACCTGCTGAGATTACGAACACAAGTATTCTCCTCTCACGCTGCAGTAAAAGTGAGCTTATTAAAACTGAGAGGACGTGGATGAACATTGGCCTCCATCTTTTCGCCATAATTTCTAAAGCATGTCGTTGCTGACTGCACTCTGTAATGTGGGATGCAGGCTAATCAGAGCTCACAAATACAGGTGTTACATAAATTACCAGAATTAGGGACTATACTCTTTTTACTCTAACTTGGTCTTAAATTATTATCTATCCATCTTGAGGTCTGAGCTGTTACAAGAGATTAAGTGATGGTAGTCACGAAGAGGTGCTTTGGAAAAAATGTAGAGCCATAGTAGTGTCTTTCTCGGCCCCAAAGGTATAGTACGTGAAATAAGCCAAAAAAACAAAACGAAAATCTAGGCCAGGTAAACTTAAAAAGACTGTAGCTGACACATTTCCGTTCTCAGTTTTAATACATTGGCCCTAAGTTCTTATAATCCAGGTAAATGTTCAATTGGTATAGACCAAACGTTTACACAGGAACGTTTATGTCCTTGGTTGGGAGTACTGTTGAGTAATCCCTTATGTACAATTAAGAAAAAAAGTATGGAACACCTGTGGTACAATGGATGTGAAAACGAGCAAGTTTTGTTGGACACACGTGAATCTATTAACCTAGTGCCTTTAAAAAAAACAACAACAACAACAACAGCATCCACAATGTGAACTTTTTTGCGATTTCGAGTCCTAATAATAACCAAGGATAATATTTGCACCCATAGTCACACGGTGCCCCATACTTCACAATGCTTCGGCCATGTTTCAGAATGCTACGTGCGGTAAGGTGTGCGATATTTTTCTTTGCTGGTTGTACGCTGTTCTCTTTATTTTATTTATTCTTTTATCATGCAGTTTCGTTCACCACTGAAGGTTCTCGGAATGAATGGATGAAGGAATTGTTATACAGTAGAATTTCCCCGTCACTCTTAATCGTACCGAGCAATGATGGGAAAAGATTAATTTACATTTTCTATCTCCCGACGAGTTTACTTATCACCCTCGTACTGAATGGGTTATTGAAAGCAATATCTAACACCTGAGGTAAACATCTACCTGCATCTATTTACCTGTCTACCTTTCTTTCTTCCTTTCTTTTTTTTTCCTTTCATTCATTCTTTCTTTCCTTTTCTTTCTTCCTTTCTTTCTCTTCTTTCTTTCTATCTACCTACCTACCTATCTGTCTGTCTATCTCTCTATCTATCTATCTTTCTATCTATCTATCTATCTGTGGTCTGTCTGTCTTCTGTTTGTCTTTTGTCTGTGTTTTGTCTGTCAGTCTTCTGTCTGTTTGTCTGTTTATCTATATCTATCTATCTTCTGTATCTGCCTCTCTGTCTGTCTATCTGTTTATTTATCAGTCTGCAAGCGAAACGATCTTTATACCCCAAAACCCTATTGCTGGCCGGTAGAGTGAGTGACAAAAAGTTCTGCCACTATTCACTTCGTCTGTTTTACACTCAAGGGAAGTCCATCATGCATCAAATCAAAGAGAATCACCTGTGGGGAGAAAGAAAGGTGTCAAGCCTCTCTCAGCGAAGGAATATGAGGTAGTAGGGGGAAGTGAAAAGCAGAGAAGGTAAAAAAATAGTGTGACAAGCCTCTCTTAGCGAAGGAATATTAGGTAGTAGAGGGAAGTGAAAAGTGGAGATGGTGAAATATTTAGATGTCAAGATTCTCTCGGCAAAAGGAATATTAGTAGAGAGAAGTGAAAAGTAGGAGAGGTGAAATATTAGGGGAAGTATTAGGGAAATATTAGTGATATATTAGGGGAATATTAGGGGATACATTAGGGAACTATTAGGGGAATTTTAGGGACAATATTAAGGGAAATTCTGTCTTCTACAGCACTTAGGGGAATATTAGGGTAAATTTTAGTGAAAATCATAGGTAAACAAAAAAACATTAGGGGAAATATTAGGGGAATTCTGTCCTCTATTGCATTTAAAGGAATATTAGGGGAAATGTTTGGGAAATATTAGAGGATTGTTAGGGGCAATGTGAAGGAAAATTGTCCTTTACTGCAGTTAGGGGAATATTAGGGGAAATATGAGGAAAAATATTAGGTAAACAATAGGGGAAATACTAGGGAAATTCTGTCGTCTACTGTGCTTAAGGGGAATATTAGAAGTATTATGGGAGATATTAGGGGAATTCTGTCCCTCTACTGTGCTTAGGGGAATATTAGGAGAAGTATTAGGGGAAATATTGGGGGTATTCTGTTCCATATTGTTTTTACTGTATACTGAGCCACCAGATAATTATTATTATTTTTTTTTTGTGTGTGAGCTTTTTTTTGTTTATTCCTGCTACGGTTACAGAACTGACCCCTTCAGTACCATGACGTCTTTAAAATTTGCATGAAAGACAACTTAATTCAGCTTTGGAAAAACTTCTTTGAGGTGGGGAGGACTTAGGGCTGTATTCTAGTGTGGTTAGGAAGCTTACTAACACCTCTTCCTAAACGATTTATTTCTGATTCTACATCATTACTCTATTCATCTGCGTTATTCGCTTACTAACACCTTTCAAGACTGATTTATTTCTGGTTCAACATCATTATTCATCTGCGTTAATCACTTACTAACGCCTCTTCCTTACCGATTTATTTCTGTTTCTGCTCCGTGTGTATATTCTTGGGTGTTATTCGCTTACTGACACCTCTTCCTTACCGATTTATTTCTGATTCTGCTCCGTGTCTTTATTTCTGTGTTATTCATGCAATCTTTGTCGACATTGAAAAGAAATAAGAGGTAAAAAAGATTATGTTAAAATGGGTAGTTAGGGAAATAAATCGCTAAGGAAGAGGTGCTAGGGAGCCTCCTTGCCCTACGAGAATACCGGCCTTAAATTAATCCTATAAGAGAGATTTTCAGTGCTGGATAAAGTCTTCTGGAAATTGCGAAAATAAACAAGAAATTCACATCAGACTGAGAGGTTAAGCTTTGGACAACCTTCTATACTCATTTCACCTTAAATTGGCCCAGGTTTATTTCCTTTTCCAGCTTATTTCACGTAGATCAGAGACGAAATAAGACAATACTGTGGCTCTGCGTGCTTTCCATAGCACTTCTTTGTGACTATCATTCCGTTCTAGTCATTATCTTCGGCCACAGCTCAGTATTCAAGATGGAGAGACGGCAGTTTTAGGCCAGGTTAGAGTAAAAAGAGTATAATTGATAGCTTTATGTTGGCTTTACATATCCCCTGCTATTGAAAGGTCTCTCCTAGGCCACATAAAGTAGCTCTGAAGTGGCAAAAATAAAATATAACTACTCGTAATGAAAGGGTTCTACTGACTATTGACTGAAGCTTTACTGAACTACCTGGTACTTACTTTACCCCTTCAGCACGTGAGTTTTATTGATTAATTTATTTTTTTATAACGTAGTTTGAAGAGTTCGTTCGTTTATAAAGGCTCAAAAATTCTTGCATGCACTAAGACCCCACCAAGAATGAGAGAGAGAGAGAGAGAGAGAGAGAGAGAGAGAGGAAAGGAGAGAAGTGGATGAAAGAGAAAAGAAGAGAGGAGAGGAAACGAGACACAGAAAGTAATGGAGTGCACCTTGGTCACCTAATGGAGGCTTTCCACGCTGCTCGATCTCTAACAGCCTCTCTATTCAGTCTTTCATTTCTGAGGTCACACCCAATGACCACGTCCCAGATCCAGAGAAAAATAAATAAATAAAAAATAAAGGAAAATAAAAAATAGCTTCACTGTTTGGATTGGGCAAATGAAGACATCAACAAACGTCCTGCAATTCGAAAAAGCTCTCCTGAGGTAATTAAAATGGGAGATATTAAGCCCAAAAAACTAATCACAAGCTAAGATCAGTGCCCTCTCATAACCACGATATTTTTTACTAGGAAGAACAAAAAGACACTGGGATTTCTGTGTTTTCCCTTCCTTGTCCTTCTTTCAAATATAAGTCTTAGTTATGAGAGAGAGAGAGAGAGAGAGAGAGAAGTTCTAAAAACATAAGAAGTAAAAATCTGCTCTGTAAGAATGAACATACCAGCTCCTCTACGTTTAGGTACTTTATTGGAGAGAGAGAGAGAGAGAGAGAGAGAGAGAGAGAGAGAGAGAGAGAGAGAGAGAGAGAGAATTATAAAAGCTAAAATTATGACAGTGAGAGCAAACAGACCAATTCCAATATATTTAGGAATTTCACTGAACACATCACAAATAATGGAGGATAAAGTGATTGGTATTATATTGCAGAAAATGTGGTGTGCAACTGACCAGACTACAAGGACAATGCTTGTGAATGTGATATACCTTTAAAAACACTTAATTCTGTGTGGCCGTAGATGATACTGAACACTCGAATAACCAAAGGACCCAACAAAGAGAAGAGCTAAAAGGAGGAGTGAGGGAAATAACATACTCTTGACTGAAGTTTGAAACGTGTTCTAAGAGGAAAATGAACACTAGAACATTGAACAAAAGAGGGCGCAAAAAGGGATCTGGCTGAGGGAGTGTGGGTGAGTGTGGAACCACCAAGTCTTTGGTGAAAGTTAATGAATGTGTCTCTACTTTTGATATGAGTGTGCATCGAAAAAAATCAACACTAAAAAAGATGCAGACTGGATGGACAATGCATACCGTGAAAAGAAAAAAAATCGAAGGAGTATAACTGTGTGTGTGGAATTACCTTAACCATTATTTAAACACTTTTAACTTCAGAATTCTTGCCAATAGACGAAAATGAACAGAGGAAAATGAGCCAGCATTCAATAGCAAGATTTTAGTGCTTGTGGAAAAAACAAAGAAATAAGGGAAGTCATGAAGAGACATGTGGTTGCTTGGAACACGTGAGACCCGAGAGACTACTTTAAAACGTGTTCCGGATTTAGAACTACATGACCTAAGAAAATAAACATGTGAATATAAAAGAAAGGCTTAGTTTTACCAGACTCTCCTTCTTCGGATTGGCTTAGGAGGGGTGTGAAAAAAAAAAAGTCATTGAAGTTATGTAAAAAAGTGTGATTTAGATGTATTTAGAACTGTGTGTTTAGAATGAAGGAAATGAGCATAAGAATTTAAAAGTAAACAGTAAGAGGGCTTCATTTGTCCATTGGTTGTGAAAAGAGTAAAGGAGAGAGAGAGAGAGAGAGAGAGAGAGAGAGAGAGAGAGAGAGAGAGAGAGAGAGAGAGACAGAGAGAGAGAGAGAGAGAGAGAGAGAGCAAAGAAGAGACGAGGCACGACTCTCACATATATTGATAAAATAAAGGGCGCAAATGCTGAGGTTGCAGTGCTTACAACACCCCACCAAGAAAGTGATAGGAAAAGAGAGGATAGAAACAGAGAATAAAAGTGTGTGCAAAACTGAGACCAATACGTAAAAGCAAGATAAGCAGGGAAAAAAGACCCAGCCAGACACCCAGTCATGGGTTTTATATATTCTGGTATCCTATGGGCTGCCACCCTCGCCCTTCTGCCTCTCACCTGCAGCAACTCCATCACTCCATCGAACCACACAGGTCAGTTACTACCTAAGAGAATTTTTAGTTATTCTTACTCGTGTTTCGTTATAATGGAGGAGATATAAGATCTATTTGTACTTCAGTTTTTTTATACGTGTTCAGTTTTTATCATAGAGATGTTAAATTTTTCACTGTGTTCAGATTTTACATTTGTGTGTTATTTATTTACCTGTGTTCAGTTTCAGCTTCAGAGGTAGCCAGTATTATCGGTGTTCATTTTATTCCTTATATGACGCAACTTTTACCGTGTTCAGATTTTAGGTGTGTTCAGTTTGCCTGTAGAGATTCCCTGTATTCTCTGATGCCAAGGTTTTCCTAATGATCAGTGTTATGTTTACTGAAATTTCCAAGATAAAGGTAACACAACGCAGGTCAGTTTTTGCAACAGGAGTGCCATGACTAATATACTAATGTCTTTGAAATTTATAAGGACATGATCTGGCATCTCCGGAACAAGATGATGTCACTATATTTGCTAAGATTGTTATTTTACATCCAAAACCAAAACTGTACTGCAAGTTTATGCCGTCAGATATGACAAACCAGGTTTACGGATGTAGCTGTGATTGAACTGTTAAATTTCATCTAGGAATGTGTCACACTGCCGGTGTTTATGCAAAGATTACGAAACTATTGCTAATCAAACTTCGTATCTTCAGTTAAATACAGGTAAGTTTGACAGGCAGAAACGAAAAAACATATTTTACTAGAATTCAGAGGTGATGCTATGCTTGTTCAGAAGATGTGCTACTTATGATACTATTGTTTAATTATTGCCATAATAACACGTGCGAGTTTTTAAAGCAGCAGTGATAAAATTAATCCATATATGTTGCTGAAATTCAAAACTGCTTCAGCTTTCTCATAAAATAAGTACAGTGTTAGAACGTCGGTTTTACGATAAGATTTTTACAGTACTACAAAAATAACACACGTTGGTTTTTGGTTGAAATTTTAGTGTTTAACTCCCAGCCATGATCATACTTGGTTAAAAAATAGAGTTGCAATATCGCTAAATTCCCCGAGCAGCTTACGTTCTCTTGGTACTCGGGGTTGTAAATAGTTGATTTATAATTCTTTTTAATAAAATCATAACAAGAAATAAATAGTTCTCCGCATCATTGTGCGAAGAATGATGAAAATTGCTGCATATATAAATGAATTATTAACTTGTAAGGTAAATAAATAAATAAATAAATATCTATCTATCTATATCTATCCATCTATCTATCTATCTATCTATCTATCTATCTATATCTATCTATCTATCTATCTATCTAACTATACACACACACATATATATATATATATATATATATGCGTGTGTGTGTGTGTGTGTGTGTGTGTGTGTGTGTGTGTGTGTGTGTGTGTGCATTTCCAAATGAGATATCGATGTAAGTAGTCTCACTGTACTAGTAAAGGTGGTAGCCAAGAATTTACCTCAAAAGTAAGTGCGATAAATTTTTATCCCGTCACGGAATAATGTGCCAAATACGAGTACATTAGAATTTCCAGAAAAGACCATAACGATGTTGGTAGGATGTAGGATGAGATAAGAATGAGGATTATTTTCCACTCGGCAGTCTTAGCCAGTCACAAGGAAGCTACAAAGAAGGGTGAATGATCTAGTGTAATTTCTTACTGAAAGAAGATACACTGGCAGGCGACTTAATTCAGCTCAAGGAAGACCTCATGTAGTGAAGGTTCAGTGAAGGCTTTATGTAACCCATCCAGTTCGAAAATTTCTCCTAATTGAATGCAGTCATATGGAGGCAAGAATACATATGAAAGACATCAGCACACTAAAAGAGCTACCGATTTAATCCATTTTTTCCAGAGTGCCGTATTGTATATTTTATTCTTTTTATCTCCAGACGATTTTCATCAGCTTAGGGAGGGCTTTACAAACTGGATGGGTGTAACACATATTTCACGACCTCTTCTCTACAATCGGGATTTCCTGAACTGAGCCAGATCGTCTAATGAGAAGAATATCACGTTTTATGATGGGGTAATTCCTTTATATCATTATTTTCAAGTAGCTGGGAGAAGAGCACGTACAGTACAAAAGTAGTAGGTATGGGAGTTTCAGGTCCCTTTGGTGTGGTATGGTGATTTAGTGTGGTGAGGTGTGGTGTTATGAGAGAATGTGATTATGCGTGGTGAGATGTGTGTGCGGTGTGGTATAAGGTGATTTTGCGTGGTGAGATGTGGTGTGGTATGAGAAGTTGATTTTGCGTGGTGAGGTGTGGCTTGCGTGGTGTGGTGTGAGAAGGTCATTTTGTGTGGTAATAGTGTGGTGTGAGAAGGTAATTTTGTGGGGTGTGGTGTGGTGTGTGGTGTGAGGTAATTTCGTGTGGTGAGATGTAGTGTAATGTGATATGGTGAAGTATCAGGTGATTTTGTGCTGTGTGGTGTGGTGTGGTATGAGAAGATGATCTTGTGTGGTGAGGTGTGGAAAGGTGTAGTGTGGTATGAGATGATTTTGTGAGGTGGTGTGTGTGTGGTGTGGTATGAGAAGGTGATTTTGTGTGGTGAGGTGTGGTGTGGTGTGAGGTGGTACTGTGCGGTGTGGTGTGGTATAATGTGGTGTGGTATGAGTAGGTGATATTGTGAGGTGTGGTATGGTGTGGTATGAGGTGATTTTGTTTGGTGTTGTATGGTGTAGTACGAGAAGGTAATTTTGTGTGATATGCGTGGTGAGGTATGAGAAGGTGATTTTGTGTGATATGCGTGGTGAGGTATGAGAAGGTGATTTTGTGTAGTGAGGTGTGGCGTGCTGTGGTGTGGTGTAGTGTAGCTTCGCTAAAGTCGCTAAAGTTTCTGCGTGAAGCGCCTCGTGTTCGAAAATTGTTAGTAAGAGACAGTCTGACACAGCCACTCCTTGAGGCTTCCGTATAAACGAAGCTAATCAAGGTGTGGGGATAAGGTAAGGGTACATTCAGATTCTGAAGTCCGCTCGCCTCTTCTGTCTCTATTTCATCACTGGATTCATAGACGATTAAATGAGATGCGGTGGATTCATAGACGCTTGAATGAGACGTTGTGGGCAGGGGTGCATATTAGTACTCATTTATGGACTCACAGACGTAGTGGAATCATAGACGTCGTGGATTCATACACCCTTGAATGTGACGTAGTGGGCAGAGGTGCTATAACTCCTCTGGGGGTGATAATATGCACCTTTGTCCACTCTGTTTCCTCCAAGCATCGAGAAATACAGTAAGACGAGGCTCGGGAGATGAACTGACTTTAGTAACTGTACATGAAGGCTGATGGTTTGATGTGGGAGGAGAGGATCTTTGGTGATGAGGGGCAAATACATAGTCATCTTTATAGGTACAGGTCAGTCAGTAACTCCTTTACATCGATTCCAAACCATGCCATAGTCTAATTAGATCTTATTACACTGATCAGTGCAGTGTCTTGAACTCCATTAATAATTCCTGGAACCTCTAAAGATCCATTGAACGGGGCTGTACGGTCGCGGAAACAAGTGTTAATAGCTTCATTATGGTAAACAGAGATGCAGTGAACAGTGACTTTCGAAAATTAATGACTTCATTATGGTAAATACCGATGTAGTGAACAGTGACTTTCGAAAATTAATGACTTCATTATGGTAAATACCGATGCAGTGAACAGTGACTTTCGAAAAACAGTGAAGCGATATTCGAAACCCATTGAACGCCTCATGATATTGTGTAACATATACGTACTTTTCCAGCGAAGGTGAGGGGCGATATTATTGTCGGAAACTATTATTGCCGGAACCTTACAATGGACACTATAATCTTTTTACAGTAATTTGGCTGAAAATTGACGTCTCCTCGTCTTGAATGCCGCATTGTAACAATAGATTAACACTAGACCGATGCTAGACACGAAAATGTGGTATAGAAAGGTTGTAGTGCCGTAGCATTGTCTTTTTCTACCACTGAGCCTCGTGGTATATACTGTATAAGCTGCAAAAGGACGAAAACATGGGTCATGTTAGAGTAAAAGGAGTATAGTAAGCCATGGGTTCTGCTCATTTTCTAGTACTGCCAATGGCTGAGAGAAATTCACGAAAATGAAGACCTGGACCCGTAATTTCTTCAGTTAAGGAAGTTCCTTAACGCCTCCTCCTAAGCGATTTATTATGCTTACTGCCCCCATATTATCTTCTTGTCATTTAAATGATTCAAATATCGCCATACTCAGCATACATAACATACAAATTAATATTAACTTGTATCCAAAAATCGCTAAGGAAGAAGTGTTAGGGAGCTTCTTTAACCGACTAGAATACGGGCTTTTATGTTTATATTTTCGGAGCTCAATTAGACTGCACGAATATAATGTACCCTCGAAGTTTTTTTCATGTGAACTGTTGCTATGGATCTTGCACACCACCTTGGCCAAGATTTTTTTCCCCTTTTATAGCTTATTTTACCAAGGTCAGTGCCAGAAAACACAATACATTGGCTCAACATCCTTCCCATCGCACTTCTTTGTTAGTAGCAGCATGGTCTAGTGTTAATCTAATATTTCCACTAAGCATTCAGGATAGAGAGAAGGAAATTTTAGGCCAAGTTAAGGTGAATCTTATATAGTAAAGCGTCGAACTGACTCCTAAATACGGGACAATATAATGGCTATCCATAGCGTTACAGCAACGAACGTAGAGATGTAAGCAAGCCTCTAATGTTTATGTTCATTCATGGGACACCTGCTAAACAAAACCCTGATTTTTATGGTCGTCAATTTTGAAACCTATTAATTAAGGCCCTTGATTTTTAAGGACATTAACGGGACACCTAATTAGGCAAGAACCTACTTTTTAGGGTCATTCATGGGATACCTGTTAAGCAAGCTCCTGATTTTTATGGTCTTCAATGGGACACCCATTAAGAAAGTCCCCGAATTTAATGGTTAATGGGACACCTATTAATCAAGCCCCTGAATTTTATGGTCATTCATTGGACACCTATTAATGCTATATATTATAAGCCAGCACCACATTTTGGAAAGCTATCATCATCCCATGTTCGAGAGATCACTATAAAAAACTCGGGGCTTCTCTAGCGCTCTTCAATCTTAACCCCTTCAATCTGAGGACGTATATTTCCACTATGTTCTTGCTATTTCCAGACGATATCATTCAGTGTCAGTAAAGCCCCCTGGTTCTGATCGGGCTAGGGGAGGCTACATCAAACACCATCAGTTCAAAGTCTTTCCTAAGTTTAATAAAATCGTCTGGATGGATCTAGATTTAAAAGGAAACACTTCCTCAGACTAGAGGATATAATATTTCACCTAATTTTCTATTCCCATCCTCAAATCTTATACCTAACCTGAGGAAAAATCGTAGCCAGAGATTTCACAAAGTAAAAAGACTTGTTATTGATAGACTGAGTTCCTTTAGTTGGCTGAAGTAAAGTTGTCATCGCGAAATATTCCATCATTAGTCTACCAAAGCCTCAGTCTACAACCTTAACACCAGACAACAGGTATTTGTATTAATCAGAAATTTGGGCTGCGATGCCTTTGTTCTTTCATTTTCGTTTTGAACTCTCTCTCTCTCTCTCTCTCTCGATATCTTTCATTCTTCCAAGCGTCTTTCACTTCTTCTTCCGTAGGTTACTATCCTTTCAAGTATCTTTCTCTCTCTTGTTCTCTTTTTGTCTCTCTTTCAAGCATCTTTCTCTCACTTATTTCCTTGTTTTTCATCATTCTAACAAGCATCTTTCTCACATGTCATCTCGTTTTTCATCATTCTTTTAGCATCCTTCTCACATGTCTTCTCTTTATTCATCATTCTTTCAAACATCTTTCTCTTACTTCTTTTCAAGTTATCTGTCCTATTTTCCAGCATCTTCCTTTCACTTTTCTTGTTTCTCATCTTTCTTTCAGGCATCATTCTATTATATTTCCTCTTATTACTTATCCTTCTTTTGAGCGTCTTTCTCCTCTCCTCGTTTTATATATATATATATATATATATATATATATATATATTTTTTTTTTTTTTTTTTTTTTTTTTTTTTTTTTTTTTTTCAGACGCCTTTCCCTCATTATTTCTCATATTATATATACTTCTTTCAGCCATTTTTCTCGTCCAGTCTCTTGTTAGCTTCCACTTTTCCAGACGTCTTCCTCTTTTTATTTAGTTATCCGTTGTTCGTTCATTCCTTCTCTATCTAATCACTGTGTTTAATTTTCCTTCTTTTTAATAATCACTCACTCACCTACCATTTCCTTTAGATTCCTTTGTTCTTGTTTCCACTTTTATATATCCCTCTCTTTCCCTCAAATCTTATCCATCATTATTTCTTGCATCCACCTTCCTCTTCCCTTAGGTTGCTTTGTTCCTTCTTTCACTCTCTTACATCATTCTCGTCTTGCCAGTTCTTCCTCTTGCCATTTATCATTCTTTCATTTTTCTTCCTCTTCGCTTTGTCTTCCATCGTTCCCTCTTCCAGGTCCATAGCATCTCTCGTCTGTCTTTAATTTCTTCCGCTCTCATTCTTCCTCTTCTTCTGCTTCCTCTGTTCCCTCCTCTGCTTTTTCTCTTACTACTGTCCTTCTCCTTTGTACATTGCACGAACATTAATTTTCTTTCTTATCGCCTTCCTTCACTTATCAGAGAGAGAGAGAGAGAGAGAGAGAGAGAGAGAGGGAGGGAGATTACATTAGAGTTATAAGTTATTCAGATCACACAGATCTTGCTATCCTCACTAGGCAGTCGGGCTTCAATATTAATGGAAAGGCTTACGGCTGCATAAGGAGAGAGAGAGAGAGAGAGAGAGAGAGAGAGAGAGAGAGAGAGAGAGAGAGAGAGAAACCAAACCCCCCAGTGGCTAATGTTATTACTGAAACACACGTCGAAAAATATAAGCTTTCTTCCTTGCTGGCTGACTGCGATGTACAAAGTGAGATGCAGTCTAAGTTTTTCGTATCCCAGCAAGTGTTTTGAAATTAACCATGATAATTCAGGGCCTTTCCTGTACCTTTGCGTGCTCAGTTTTAGCAGTTCGTTACTCAATTAACTTAAGAACGAGGTATACGCATTTTAATATCTCTTCGCACACAGGACATGCACAGCCAGCGACTGTAGTGAGCCTCCAGTGCGTTTACTTAGCACTTAGGGAATGTCTGTCACTTTCCTCATGATATTAAAGAGAATCAACTCGGCAGAGAAACATACCAGGCCCCTCCCAGCTTAAGAAGTATATATTTGTCATTGGAGAAAATACTGTAGAAAAACAAAAGGACTGCAATATTAGGCCGACTTTTTCCCTGACTGTATTTGGGACTTTCTCCTTTGATTCCTGTCCACGTTAAGCTCAATCCTCTTTGGTCTGCATGACTCTGAAAGTGGTGAATTTAGAGGGATAATGATTGTGATTATGACGATGCTGATGGTGGTGACGATGATGGAGATCGTGATGGAGATGATGATGATGATGATGGTGCAGATGATGATAAATATGATGATGATGATGATGATTATTAACACATTCCATGACCCCTTCCTGATCACCTTGTCATGTGCATTTCCAAAAATTCATAATTATTTTGTATCCTTCAACTTGGTGATATGTTATTTTACTTTCTTACTATCTTCGGACGATTCTGTTCATCGTAGGTCAAACTTTTCGTTGTAGTAGAAGCAGTAATAGTAGTAGCAGAAGCAGAAATAGTACAAGTAGTAATAGTAGTAGTAACAGGAAGAATAGTAGTAGTAGTTCTTACTGTACCTTGGCCCAGATTTTCGTCTTTTTGCAACTTAGTTCACGTAGGACAGTTGCAGAAAAAAGACATAACTACGGCTCTACATCTTTTCCATTACCTTCTGCTAAAGCTCAATAATCAACATGGAGAGATGGCAATTTTAGGCCAAGTTTGAGTAAAAAGGGTGTAGTAGTAGCTGCAGTAGTAGTAGTAGCAGTAGTAGTAATAGTAGTAGTAATAGTGGTAGTAATAGTATTCATTGCAACCCAAGGCTCAGAACGTGAACTGCAGGCTGATATTGTCTTTATCCTGCAGTTCACCATCTTCCCCTTTTGGGATTGCAAGAGAGTTGAATATAATTTATATAACGAGGCACGGGAATTGCACGGCCATATCTGTGTCACAGCATGAAGGCGTCCCTCACCAGCACCGCACAAGCATCTCATGCTGAAGGGTTATATATTAGAAACTTCAATAACTTCTGCTAAACTGGATATATTCATCTGGTAGGATAGCAGTAAAAATAAATTACAAAGGATGTCACATTTACGATGACGTTAACACCTTGCAGGCCTTCTCACAGTGCTTTCTCCACAATGGCGCTTATGACTGCAACGAATGCTTACTGCAGGTGTCAAACGTATAGATATTGTTATCGCGTCGGGCTTTAGGTATGTACCTAAGTCAAAAAATATCTCAGTGACATCCCCTGTGTGTGTGTCTGGAGAAATAAGTCAACTGAAAATGATGCAGATGGGTCAGTGGTCATGAGGCAAGGTTAACGTTCAAGGTAAGACACTGTCGCATGAATGCCTGATCAGATTTGTACAGAAATACAGCACACACATTGGGAGTGGCTCTGGGATGAAGTAAGTCGATATTTTTTTTTCTTGAGTAATACTGGTCCAAATCCATCAATCGCAGGCAGCAATCCCCTCTACAGGACTGTTTCGTACAGTGAACTGATGTCCTCTTTCGGCAAACAGCGCCTCATCACAACAAGGTGCAAGGAAGAGTGTGTAGTTCTGGTTCTTGGATGAACGCCGTATTTGCGTCTCTCCACTCAGATAACAGGGGCACCATAGTTGCTCCTCAGCACCCCATTTATTTGGTTATATGGTTACTACCTAGCGTTTTAAATGGTTTCCTTAGTTAAAAAAAATAATCTTGTAATTCTGTGTAGAATCACCTGATGTGGAAAGAAGAGTTATAAAACTTGATAGGAACTATGTGAGAAACAGTAAGTAAGGAAGATAGACACAAAAAAATATCAGGTGAAGGAAGAAGTAACCAGTGCTACATCGAATGAGTGGATGATGGTCACCCGCACTTATCACCATTGATTTTGGTGTAAATCAAGTAAAGGTCACAGTCAAAGGTAGTAAGTCAGGTGTCACATGACCACTCAGATATTCTTGTGCCATATATTCTCCTAAATATTCTTACAGTTTCACATATTCCCCCAACTATTCATGTACTTCCACATACTCTCCCACATATTCACTATCCTATTGGCAAACATTATCGCTACATTTTCCCTCCTAATCCCGAATATTCTTAATAGATATTAAAGAACGAGTCTAAATATAGTCAACAAATATTCTCCTCCCAGCCATTCTCACAAGAGCTCTTTACAGCAGCACATTGTGAATTACGTGAAGAGGCTGCAAAAATACCAGGCAAAAGTTGGTGGTTGAGTTGTGAAGTCATTATGGACACTCAAGGCCAAACTTGCATCGAGTGTTCTGAGAGGAATGGGAAAGAAGAGAGCAGACGGGAATTAGGAGCTGAGTGAACGAATGGATAAAAATACACAGAGAGGAGTGCAGTTAGTCTGCTTTGTGCTAGGACTAAGGATTTTTATTAATATCTGTGTTTTTGTGTAGAAGACACGGAAACAGGCGAAAATAAATTGCCGTTAAACAGGCTGGAAAAAATGTTGTATCATTCATGAAGGAAGGGAAAATATAATTAATATGGAGGACGTTGGGACATATGAGATTGTTTTTCTTGTGTTTTCGAATTTTATTTTTTACGGGGAAGAACAGGGCGGGCGAAAAAAAAAAAAAATGCAAGGGGGAACTGATGCTGAAGAAAGAAAGTTAATCTGACACAAACTGAGACAGATTATCTTTTATATACCTGTGTTTTGCTTATTTATGCGAGAACAGAAGAAAAGCCGAAATTTTCTTGCTAGGAGATCAAATAGATATATATTACTGAATCACTGGAGGAGCAAAGAGAGAAACAGATTTAATTTAGAGAAAGACGGTACACATTATTTTGCGTGTGTGTGTGTGTGTGTGTGTGTGTGTGTGTGTGTGTGTGTGTGTGTGTGTGTGTGTGTGTGTGTGTGTGTGTGTGCGTTTAACTCATTATTTGCGGAACATCTCGAGCATTCTATCTCAACTAACGTTAGAGGATTCTTTTCTTTTCTTTTCTTTTCTTTTCTTTTTTTTTCATCTGAGACTCAGTCCCTGAAGCCTGAAAGTGCTGAGGGGAAAGAGAAAAAATAGAGTGGGAGGGAATAAACTCTTTGACGGAAAAAAAGTTAAAAAATGACGTATCACTGAAGGAGAAAGAAAAGCTAAATTAATCTAGAGGACGGTCGAACACATGATTAGTTTTTTGTGTCTGTAAATTTACACGAGAAAAAACAAAATCATTCTCGGAGAAGAGATATAAAATAGAGTTTAAATAGACCTATTACTTTCTTGTGTTTTATTTCTGCACCATAAATAATACAATGAACAGACCCCAGAATAACTCGACATGATAGGAAGCTGTAAAAATGATGGATATCATTATTGAAGAAGGAAACGAGAAAAAATTATGTAAGCAAAGTTGTAACTGCAATTTGAATATTTTTAATGTTTGCTTTTTCCTTGTTTTTAAAGTAATACACGATCATAGAACCAAGAATAGTTTCCTGTGAGAAGAAGCTGATAAAAATGGTATAACTCGAAGAGGAAAGAGGATTGCATTTAAATAGTCTATAATAAGTCAGGGGATTATTGATTTTTTACAAGTATTTTTGCTATACTTCTTTATGGAGAAGCGAGGGAATACACCGAGAAGAGACTGGTGCCCCAGAAACAATAAAAAAAAAAACATGAAAATGGAGAGAAAAAACGAATGGTATCATTAGTATGTAGAGAATTTGGGAATATTATTATTTTTTTTGCCTATTATTATATGTTATAAGGAGACTGGGAGAGATCAGACTGGGTGAAAATGAGGTGCTGCTAGATGATGTTAGTAAATATATTGTTTCGTTGGAGGAGGAAAGAATAACAATAACTGGAGTAAGCTGAGGCTCTTATTTTCCGAGGAAAAAAAAAAATCAGTAGAGTCGTGAAGTAGAGAAGATATAATTAATCCGGATTAACTTTGACGATTACTTTTTATGTTTGTCTTTTTGTTTCTGTTTACATGAAAAATAGAGAGCACAGATCCCGGAATATACTGATGCAAAAAGATGTAAATATTGTATACCTGTAGGATGAAGGGGTGAGGTATTATTTAGAGTAATTTGCGACAGATTAAATTTATGAATGTTTTTGTTTTCTTGCGTAAGAGAAAATAAAAGAATATACCTGTGCGAAAATATGATAGAACGATTGCACTTTTTATAAAAAGGAAAAACATGTATGAGTACAAAAGAGTTATCTCCTATTATTTCCTGTGTGAGTCTTATTGCTTTCGGTTCAGGAGAAGAGGATAGTGCTGATGATAAAATAAATCAATGTGAAGAGAAATTTGTAAAAAAGTGGCAGTAAAAGAAAAATCTATATAACTGTTCTAGTATGAGCTAAACAGACTTTGTAAATATCTATGTTCTTTTGTCATTTAGCTCTATCATCATCGGCACAACTATGGCATGACATTCACTCTAATACTAGACATTTTTATTCAGCTGAAGTTATTATTAGGAAGAAGAGAGTTTTAGTGTAGGAGAAAATGAGATAGATAGATGGATTATAGACAAGGATTACACATCTTGTTTTTATCCCCTTCAGTGTGCCGACGTCTTTTAAAATTTATTCTTGTCATTTTCAGTTTATTTTATCCAGCTCTATAGGTTTTTGGAGGTAGTGGAGTTAGACATAGCCTTCATTAACCTCTTCACTATCAGGGTGCTCTACCACGCTGAATAAGAGCGTTCAAGGACAGCAAGAATGACACAATGAATCCTGGGCTGAAAATCATCCAGAAAAAATAAATGGGAATGGGGTAAAAAAAAAATCATACCAATACAATCCTTTTAGAAGAGGTGATTTGTTTGTTTAGGTTATTGTTGGCTTTTGATATGCACTCATAAACAGCACATGACACTGTTCGGTGGTTTTGTGGGATGAGGCGCTCCACGTGCGGCATATAAAGATTTTCGTCTAAATGGTGTTCGGGGGTTTTAGATCACATAATACTGCTGAGGGAAGGGCGACTGTTCATTTGCCGTAGATATATTATAATTAATTGGCTATGCTCCGGGCTTTTACGCTCCTGTTGGAAAGATAATTTGATAATGGATAATACGTGGTTGCTCGTATGAAGAAAGGGCCATTTATATCACTGATGTCCACTACCGGGAACCCTATTAATAAATCCTTTGAAGCTTAAGATGTGGAAAAAAATGTTTGTATATACATCTACCCTTATTCATGCAGCCACGAAAGACTTCCTAATTCAAAGTGAAAGTGTATAATACCAGAACAATGTGGTAATTCTTAACTTATGACGGAATGCTTATCGTAAAAATTTAAGTTTCTTTATAAATTCCACTCAGGGTACGAAAGTGATGAAAAGAGTTAAAAGTTGTTGCTACTGAGACAGAGTTATTAATTTTACTCAGTAATTGGTGGTTTGGTTACGACAGCACACAAATTTTAGAGTAAGTTGGGAGAATTATTTAGTCTCTCTCTCTCTCTCTCTCTCTCTCTCTCTCTCTCTCTCTCTCTTGACTTTGCACAATGAGAAAGCAGTCAGTTACCCGAACCCTTGCATTATTACTTCTGACCATTTGTCTATTAAATGCGCCATACACCTTCAAATGTCACCTCATGGACGCAAATAATGTACCGTTCAGATTTAATATAATCCAGGGCTCCCTCATTAAGGGCTAATGTGACGGTATTTCTAAAATCTATTTGCTCTAACTTGGCCTAAACTTGGCCTCTCTTAATCTCGAATGCTGAGAGGTAACAATAGATAAGCACTAGAATATGATGCTGGTCAAGGAGAAGCGCAATGGAAATAATATTGATGTACGCTATTATCTTCTTCTTCCACTAACCTACATGAAATAATCTACAAAAGGACGAAAATCTGGGCCAAGTTATTGTGAAAGAACTACAGTGCGTTTTTATGACTTGTTGACTGTTATGGACCTAAAACTGCCATCTCTCCTACTTGTATGTTCAGCTGTAGCAGGAGACAAACACTGGAATATGATGCTAGTCACGAACAAGTTCCACGGAAAGAACGTGCAGCCATAGCATTGTCTTTTCTGCCACTGAGCTACGTGAAATAAGCTGTGAAGGAATGAAAATCTGGGCCAGGCTAAAGTGAATGACTTGACGAAATCGAATCTTCCATCTATTCCCTTCCGAAACCGATAATTGATCTCATGTTCTTTCAGTATGCAGGCCAGTACCGTACCACTTGATACTATGGCAAAAAACTTCCATGCATCTTAAGATATGTCCATTTTCTTCAGTATTTGTTATTTGTTGACAGAAGATTGCCAGAAAAACCTAGTATCACTAAAACTAAATATACTGGTGAAATGGTTAAATGCAGGGTTTGCTGTTTGATTGGTGGCGAACTATGATCTAGGCTACTTCAGGTAACAATGTGACTATACCTCTTTTACTCTAATGTGGCCCAGATTTACTCCCTTTTGCAGGTAATTTCACGTATCTCAAATGGCAAAAAAGAGACAAGGTTACGACTGTACATCCTTCCCATAGCACTTCTTTGTTACTAGCACCGTTTCGAATGTTAATCTATTGTTGCAGCTCAGTATTCAAGGTGGAGAGATAATAATTTTTGGCCAAGTTAGAGTAAAAAGGATGCAGATTTTACTGATGTTGCAGATGACCCACCTCCACACCATAGCAACGCATATCAGTCGTGAGTGAGACAGCCCTACCAAATACTGTATTCAATAAAAACGGTAGGTAGTAGCGCCAAAATGGTGATATGAAAAAGTATTTGGAAAGTAGGAGGACTGTTGAGATTTAGGTAATAAAGTGCAAAAAAGAAAAATGATAAATATATGCATAAGTAAATGATTCATAACCAGCATACCACGATAACATATTCCTTATGCTAAATATGTCAGAGTATTTTATTTGGTACACACAAAGATTGACGTTATTATGGTCTTCATTAGTGGGGTGGAATGTTAATGTACTGCTTCTCTTAGGCCATAATTGGTATTCATTAACAATTCACACCCCTGGAATTAATCACTACCCAAAATGTTTGTTCATGAAATAATCTTGCTTGGGGAAGTGATTAGCCCTCTCAGTCCTCTCCCCTTAATCCTCCCTTTCACTGCCCCTTTAACTGTCCTTTTAACCTTGCCTTTAACATTCCCTTTTGTCTTCCCTGTAACCCTCCCTTTATCCCTCTTTTAACCCTCCTTTAAACCTCCTTTCAGCCCTTAAACCCTCTCTGACTCACTCTCACCTGAATTAAATCGCCTGGCTTTACCTGAAAGAGTAACCTACCTGTGTTATCCCGACCATGAGAGAGTTAATACAGTCACCGTGAACCCCTTGTGGCTCGATACGTATTTTTTATTCAGTCAGGCGACCAACAGACGATTCTTTTCACCTTAAGGAAGACCTCATTTAGTGAAGGAGTAGTTCAAGGTCATATACCTAACCCCTCCAGTCCGAATAGTTTGTCCCAAGCTCAGTAAAATTATATGAAAATTTAAAAATACTATAAGTTTATTTTCATTTGAGGACACTGGGCCACTCCTACAACTCAGAAATCGTGGTTACATGAAATTCAAAGGGGCTTAGCTATGAGACAGAATGGATCTCCTTGGTTACTAGTCAAACCAAGCCTCCAATCTGACAACACCTGACCATCTAAGCTGAAATGGGTTAGGGATCTTTGTCGCATAACGAAACTTTAAAAGGCACACAACCAGTCTTATGAGGTTAATAATGACAGCATTAATACACACACACACACACACACACACACACACACACACCACTTTTGACAATGGATCGTTTACAAACTCTGGCATTCAATTCCAGCAAACTTTAAAAGGCACACAACCGGTCTTATGAAGTTAATAATGACAGCATTCACACACACACACACACACACACACACACACACACACACACACACACACACACACACCACTTGTCACAATGGATCATTTACAAACGCTAGCATTCAGTTCCAGCAAATGCCAAAATAATCTCTTCAAGGGAGCGTCAGTTACGGGAGAGTGGGAGTGTTAATGCATCATATTTTTTTCCGTACAGCTTAAATATCAAGCTAATATACCCGACACACATAAATATTGGCTCTATATATAATTCATCAGGAGGGGTGGAATATTAATGTGCTCTCTCTCCCTGGCTCTAATTGGTAATCGTTAACAATTAACACACTGGGAATAAACCAACGCTTCCATTTTATTAGGATATATTTTTGACTGTGGGTAGCCTTTTAAATCACACAAGGCTTTATCCTGATGTGTTCTTTCTATCTCCAGATGATTATTTTACATTAACCGTTTCAGATTTAGGTCCTCGTCTGTATCTTATTCTCCCTTATAACAAACGATTTTATTCACCTGAAGAGAGTGCCTTACTAATGAAGGGGTTAATGAAGTACAGAAATTCTCCCTCTTCAGCTGAATAAAATCGTCTGGAAAGAATAATGAACCACTGAATATGTCATAGGAATAAAGGTGCCAACAATTCACACCCCTGAAAAAAATTGACATCTATTATGAAGGGGTTAATGAAGGCTATATCTAACCACTCTAATTCAGTATCTCGTAAGCTGAATAAAATCGTCTGGAGAGAAAAAAATGATATACTGACATAGGATTAAGGGCGTCGACAATTCACACCCTTGGATTAATTTTCACCTGCCATAGTCATGCCGGAAATCTCTTACTTGTGAAGGCGATTAACACATTACAACAGAAGATTTATTCTACTGGTTTTACACGTGCAACCACCAGACGATTTTATTCAGCTTAACCCCTTTAGCCCTATGATTTGATTTTTGTACTTTATGTTTACTTTTCCAGACTATTTTGTTCAGTTCTTGGAAGATTTTTGAACAGAAGAGGGCATAGTTGCCTTCAGTATCCCATTTACTTTAAGAGGTCTGTCGTAACCAGGGCTGTGTCATCTATGGTTAACAAAATAATAAAGACAATTAATATGTCATCACAGTAAAGAAAATGAAAATCATTGTACTCAAGGACATGAAGACAGTGATTATGCCTTCATTTCGAACTCTACCCCTTAGCTGAATGAAATCGTATTAAGAATCGTGAAGAGAAACATTTAAGTCATTGGCAGTGGAAGGGGTGGTGGTGGCAGAATGGTTAGAGAAAGACTGCTGTGTGAAATGACGGGAACTCGAATCCAAGCTGGGGTAGAGAACAATTTGATTATTCGAATTTCGTTAAGACTGATGTTACTGATCTTCCACAAGATTCACCGATATCAAGTAAAAAAAAAAAAAAAAAGGCCTAATATCAATGCATCAGTTCTGAATGAGACAACACACCAAGGTATCCAATAAGGACAGTGTGTACTGGTGCCAGAGCAATGATATGTGAAGGTGTGTGGCATTTAGGACGGCTGCAGGACCTTAGGGAACGGACTTTGCCTATACCCATAGCCGGATACATTAAAAAAAAAAAAAACACCTTCCGTACTACCAATATAATACGATGGACCTGTTAGATCAAAATGTATAATTTGTTCGCTCCGCATAAATATTGGTATTATATAAATTCATCACGGGAAAAAGAATAATAATGGATAATGTAGCATATAATAAGCAATTGACACTGCAGGAATAAATCACTAGCAACAATATTTTGTGCCGGGAATATTTTTGCTTGTGAGGAATGAAGCTGAGGATGACAGGAAAAGAGTTTGTCAATCTAATGGTCGTGTGCTTGGACAAAAATGTGGATACCTTGAGTCGCACCCAATGCTTATTGATATCCTTAAGCTAAATGTAAAATCAGCTTTTCTGGTATGCCACCCTTGTGCAACATTTGAAAGCCAAATTTACTTGAAAAAATGTGAAGTTCAGGAAGGCGTCTCGGCAGTTGTTCTCAGGTACCTAATATAACGGTATACTATAAAACCACGCTTCTTTCACCATCTTATTTGTCAATATCACTCCATTCCCCGTTTGTGACTAATCAGAAGGATGATTAGTGGAATGTGCTTGTGCAGCGCGCCCATCACAAAAATGTTGAATGTCACAATTTTTATGTTACCATACGACCAACTTTCTTGCCCGTGTGTTGAATGTCACAATTCATATTTAACCGTACTACCATGAGGTGGAGGGATAGAGTTGAGAGGTATATGAGGGAGGGGGGGGTGAGTTGGGGGGAGGGGAGTCAAATGGTGGGTGACACAGTGACTTGGAGGTGTTTTGTCTGCGGCCACCCTTTGCGGGATTAGGGCGTCGGGCTATGGATAGAGATAGAGATAGACTACCATTATTCTTGCCTGTCTCCTGGCGATTTAAGCTTTGGACAGATAATTCCAACGGAGAGGCAGGAGAGCTATACAAAGCCCTATAAAACCCCTATCTTTACAGTAGGTGAGATTAGCCTGAAGTGGAATAAAATTGTCTGACTGAAAATAAGGGTAAACAAAAAATCACGATCCAAATTCAAGGTGATCATAACGACAGACTGTACCATTAAGCCATTCGATATAATAATGTCTTTGTAGATTTATTCTTGCTACTTTCATGGAATATTTTTCAATTTTAAGGAGACCCCTCAAAAAAAAAAAAAATCGGAATAAGTCACCAGATGGTCAAGCGTACTAAAGTTTTCCATGCGAATATATCACTTAAGTGTTAATGGGATAGTAGGGTCTTTTACTTTTCAGCCTTGTCTCTCAGTCTGGGCCAAAATACTTAGCCCAAGACCAATATCCTCCTCATTTCAGCGGCACTACTTGGTTGGCTGAGAGATGAATGGATGGTCATGGATGCAATAATGGTTTTCTTTATGTACCAATAGGAAAAATAAATTGTCACATTAAATCTCATGTGATGAAGAGAGTAATACTGCTTGCCTGAATGAAGACAGATGCTGATAGACTGTGGTTAGATGAGATGTTTTCATTTCAAAGGATGATGGATGAGAGAGAGAAATTTAATCAACAAACATATACACACACTCACTCACACACACACACACACACACACACACACACACACACACACACACACACATGCATGGATGAGTGTGTGTGTGTGTGTGTGTGTGTGTGTGTGTGTGTGTGTGTGTGTGTGTGTGTGTGTGTGTTCATTATACTTCTGAAACATCATGTACAGAGAGAGAGAGAGAGAGAGAGAGAGAGAGAGATAGAGATAGAGAGAGAGAGAGAGAAATAGACGCTCAATATCACAATCTCACGTGTCAGAATTATAAACACACACACACACACACACACACACACACACACACACACACACAAGCCTGGGTGTGAAACAGAAAGACACACACTTTATTTGTCTGGCCTCATCCTCCTTCATGCACCCATCAACTACCCCCATTAACACACACACACACACCCTTCATACATCACACAGACACACCCTTTTCTCTTTGTCCTAAGCACCAGGCATGACGGAGCGGTGAATCAGAGCCTTGGCGGAAGAAAGGGGTGATGTATGTATGGATGTGAGATGTATGATGAATGATGTGTGGTGTATGGAGACGGAGTTTTAGGTGGGGTGGTGAATGGAGTGATGTATGGGTGTGTGATGTATGATGGATGGAGGTGATATCTGAGTTGCAGTTGTGAATGGAGTGATACATATGTGGGAGTGTTATGTATGGAGCTGATGTTTGAGATGCAGTAGAGAATGGGATGATGTATGTATATGTGGAATGTATAATGGAATTATATACTGTATAATGCATGAAAATAATGTTTGAAGTGGGATGATGAATGGAGCAATGTTTGAGTGATATAATGGAATGATGTATGATGTATGGAGGTGATGTGCGAAATAAATTAACGCTAACAACCACCGTTCACAGGACTGGTGTATTAGTATTAGCTGAGGTGTTTTTATGTCTTTAGTAGATTAGTCAAGTCTAGTTTAGCGAAATTCAAAGCCTTGAAATTGTTCCCTGCTCCAGCCGGGATTCGAACCAGCATTCATTCCTCTCATACACTCTTTTCATCGGAACTTGGCCCAGATTTTCGTTCTTTTGCAGCCAATTGCACGTGGTTCAGTGGCAGAAGAAGGCACTACTACTACAGCTCTACATTATTTCCATGGCAATTCTTCGAGACTAGCATTATATTCTACTTACAGCTCAGTATTCAAGGTGGAGAGAAGGCAATTTTAGGCCAAGTTAGAGCAAAATGAGTATAGCAGGAAGAATACGCTATTAAAAGGCTCATTCTATTCAGGTGGTTAATTTATGACGAAATGGTGAAGTGGATAGACGGGCTAGTGAATGAGATGGTGTATAATATATGAAAGTGAGTTCATGAATGAATGGCTTGGAGCTATTAATAATGGAAGTAACCAGAGGATGTATGGTGTATTAATGTGTGACGACAAGTGGATTAGTTAGACAGTGAACGGGAGGGCGAATAATGTATAAAAGTGACCTGATGAAGTTGTGTGGTGAATGAAGTGAAATATGATTGATGAATAATGTAAGGGTGAATTTGTGAGTTTTAAAGGTGAGTATAGTAATTTACTCGTGTGATGAACTTAGGTGACAGTGAGGCCTGCAGGTAATGAGAATGTTGCATAAGTGATATATGACGTATGGAGAGGAATTATTGTGCTCTGGAGATGTAGAATGATGTATGCATGTGAGTTGATGAGATGTGGTGGTGGTGATGAACAGAACGACGTATGAGTGATGATAATGTGTGAATGTGATATTTAGATGTGGATAATTAATGTTATTATTATTATTATTATTATTATTATTATTATTATCATTATTATTAATGTTGCTGTTGTTGTTCTTGCTGCTGCTATTGTTGTTGTTGTTCTTGTTGCTGTTGATGATGTTGATTAATCCCGTCTGTCTGGCTGAGCAAACCCGTTGACCACATGTGGGCAACTAGTTCTGTGAGAACGTCCTACAAGTCCAGTACAGTACCTTGTGTAGGGAACCCGCTTTCCCTTGTAGTAGACAGCGCCTCACCAGGGTCGGACCAGGGCCTTTCCCCACGGCGAGGTGCAGGGAAGTATGAGGACGTTTGGCTCGCAAGTGGACGCCGCAGCTGCACCACCTATGATGCACAATGCCACCACGTGTAGGCTCCTAGTCAAGGCCATGAAATTAAGTATGAGTTATTAATGTATGGAAAGGGGATGAATTAGCAAGGTGGGCTGGAAAACGGGGTGATGTATGGAGGTAAACTTGTGAGGTCTGGTGATGAATGGAACAGTTTATGAAAGGCTTATGCTGTGTGAAGGTGAGGAAAGGTGATGAATGGTGCCATGTAGGACTGATGTATGATGCATTGAGGAGAACTGGTGAGGAGTAGTGATGTGTGAATCATGATGTATGAGAGTGAATCAGTGAGGTGTGATGGTAAAGAGAACGATTCCTTATGTATGGAAAGATGTATAACATATGAAGGCGACTTGCTGAGCTCTGAAGGTGAACAGAGTGATGAATAATGTATGTCGTTGCTATTTTTTATGTATGTAGGTTATTCGATAAGGTATAGTCGTGAATGTAGAATTAATGGACTATACATATAAAAAAGAGTGATGTATGATGAATGGTGGAGCGGTGAATGATACTTGATATGCAGTGTTGTAATGTGACTGTGAGCTGATCGATGAGTGATGTATGGACATGATTTAAAATTAGGTGGTGAATGACACGGTGTATGATGAACTCTTCTACTAATAAAGGATCCGTCGTACTGAAAGGGGTAATGGTGGAACTGTGAAGCGTCCCCAGTTCGTCAATCTAACCTCGCCAGTTCTAAGTTTTTCCTACATTACTGTAATAAACAACTCAGTCTACAGCAGTAATATTTCAGAAAAGACCATCAACGCACAGGGGTTAGCTCGACAAAAAGTTACAGAAAAAAAAATGTTAATTAAAGCTCCATTACTACCTATAAAGCTGACTTGCCACTTCCCTCAGTGAACAGTACCAGCCTAATGGAGAAATTTACATTATTTTGGAGCACACTTCTGACTTATAAGATTGCTTTCGGGTGGATTTCCTTTAGTTTTCTCATTATCCAGACCCAAAAAATCATAATTTTATCATTAATAATAACTTCTAAGACAAAGGGTAGTATTCTCATTAGTTACGGAGGCTCTCTGACAACACCTCCCTAGGATTTAGCTTTGGGTATGGCTGGTTAATATCCTTTTGTACGTCAGTTATGCAGAGTATGGTGATACTGGCAGGATTTATGTAACACAGAAGAGGACAGCAAGGTGTAAAAAAAATAATTTGCTTAGGGAAAGGTGTTAGGGAGCTTCCTCAACCGACGAAAACACCGGCCAAAATAACTACTCTCTCTGTATCCCTTTATATTTCGCCTCTTTTTCCACACCACGTTCTTCTCTCTCTAGACATAAATGAATCATAATTTTATCCTTCATTCACTTCAGTCAAGAACTGTATATTAACATTCCTTCCCAAACACCTATACATTATTTCGCATTTTATTTTCTCCCTCTTCATCCATCTGTTTTCTTATTTCCTATTTTATTTATTCCCTCTTCATCCACCTGTTCTTTTATTTCCTATTTTATTTTCTTCCTCTTCATCCACCTGTTTTCTTATTTCCTGTTTTATTTATTCCCTCTTCATCCACCTGTTTTCTTATTTCCTATTTTATTTATTCCCTCTTCATACACCTGTTCTTTTATTTTCCTATTTTATTTTCTTCCTCTTCATCCACCTGTTTTCTTATTTCCTGTTTTATTTTTTCTGCATCCACTTATTTTTATTTTCTATTTTATTTTCTCCCTCTTCATCCACCTGTTCTTTTATTTCCTATTTTATTTTCTTCCTATTCATTCACCTGTTTTTATTGTCTATTTTATTTTCTTCCTCTTGGTCCACCTCTTCATACACCTATTCTTTATGTGGTATTTTATTTTCATCCTCTTCATACACCTACTTTTTATTTCTATTTTTATTTTCTTCCTCTTCATCCACCTATTTTTATTTTCTTGTTTTATTTTCTTCCTTTTCATCCAAGACCAAAGATATATTTTCGTCCTCGGTCCACTTTAGCCAGGCACAAAAGCATCATATTCCTATCACAAGTACTCATCCGGATAGGCTATTGTGTGTTATTCCTTTCGCTCCAGACACAAAGACCTTACATTTACCTTTTAGCGTATTCTTTTCTAGCCCAAAATTACCAATCTTTCCATCCTTGGCATCCATCTTCTTCAGAGCATGCTAAGTTTTCTATTTTATGTTCCTTTTTTTTTTTCAAGCACAATGGTAGTATAATTGCACCTCTAATGTTCTTTTAGAAACACTATCCGCTATTTATTCTAACTTGGCTTAAAATTGCCATCTCTCCATCTTGAATACTGAGGTGTAGCAAGAGACTGGCACTAGAATACGATGCCAGTCATGAAGAAGTATCATGGAGAGGATGAAGAGCCACAGTACTGTTTTATTCAGCCACCGAGCTATGTGCAATAAGGTACAACAGGATATAATTCTGGGCCAAGTTAGGGTAAAAGAAGAATAGTACCATCACTCATTTCACGGCACCCGTCTACATTATCCTCCATTTCTACTTTATGTTTTTATGAAGTATCAAGGTGCAAAGTCATTATGCTGCCATCCTTCATTCACATTTACCTGACACAAAATCACAGCCAATCCATTCCTAGCTGCTGTTCACATGTCCTATTCCATGCTCTTCCCTCCTTAATTTTGGCATAAAGTCATCATAATTTCACCTTCAGTTAGCTTTATTTATCATCAGTATTCAATTTCACACACCCATTTCATTACGATCTATTTCCTTTTTCATACCATAACTCATAAAAGCATCAGAGTTGAACATTGAATCCAGTTAATCCCCATCTATTCATCAGTTTATCTATCTACCTGTCTCATCGTGTCTAATCATGTTGCTATCTGTCTACCTATCTATTTCCTGCCAGATGCCTTAATTCCTGAATGGGTGGTCACAAATGAATTGCCTCCATGTCATTCTGACCTAAACCATCAGGTTGCCGCATCTCCAGCTCACATCCCCCTCTCTCATATACTCCCACCTCTCAACACCATCTCCCCATCTCATTCTCGGTCCCCCCTGTCCCAGCAATCTTTCCATCACACGAACCTATTCATATTATGCTCACTTTTCCCTTATATATTCATCACTTCTTCAAGCATCATGTAGTAACAGTCTTTAGTCCATTTATCAAGGTAGAATACCCTGAAAATGCTTGCTTATTTTTCCTACCCTTCAATAACTCATAACATCATTTTAATTTGGGTAAAGTTCCATGGAGGCATTATAATCCCTTTGGTTACTTAAACAGATACTTTGCATTAATTGTTACTGTTGATTGTCAAAGTTAAGATATTGTTTGAGCAACTGATGGGAAGGAAAAGGAGCGGAACTTTCTCAGGCAAATGTATATCCAAAGTCATTGCTCACTTTTTCATTATTCATCGTTATGAGGTGGATCTATATTTATATCCCCAACTGTACATAAAGCATCTTTCCCTGCCCCTCATCCTTACTATCTACAATTGCGACTATATATTTTCCCCTCTAATCAGACACAGGGGCATCATAATTCCATCCAAATTTCACTCTTTCTCTGGGACAACATGTCCATCAATTCATCTCCACAGTACTTCATCTTTCTACAAACTTAACGAAAGCCTGTCATTACACTGTTTTACTCACTAATCACCCGGTGCTAAATCACGTCATTATATCATCATCAGCATTTATCAAGCCTTATTACGTAATCAGGACACACACACACACACACACACACACACACACACACACACACACAGTAAACAACAGTGCTAGAACTCCATCTGTAGGACAAAATTAAAAGAGTAATATTTATCAACGAGTTTTGGAGTGTAAAGCAACTTTGTACGTACGAATCAAGGATTATAAAAGGGAGACTTCCTATACATAACTTCCTCTGTTAAGAATGTTAAGAGGAATGGCACGGGAGGTGGGAAGGTAAAAATAGTATGTTAAAATGATTTTCCAGGAACGGTCTCGAAAAGTGTGATATTAAAAATGTTTCACCAAAAATTAACATTTTTAGATGTATGTTACATCAAACGAGGAGGATGGAATCAAACGAGGAGGATGGAAAGAAGGTTTCTCTCGCCAAATACACTATAAAAAACAGAGAGAAGAACACATTATAGTGTAAATTGCTAATACATACAGTATATATAGATAGACAGATAGATAGACAGATATAGATAGATAGATAGATATGGTTAAAATAGAACGCCGATTATATTGGTTTTAAGGTATACGTCTTCTATTTCAAGATGTTTGAATTCAGTTCTCCAACCCTCCACCCAAGACTATTACCCAATTCGTCACTCACCTGTGTATCATCATATGAACATTATTACTCCACTTAATCTTATGTCTGTTCATCCTGCTATCTACTTCATAATTAACTACCATTGATCAGATGAAACGCCCTTATCGCTCTCTCTCTCTCTCTCTCTCTCTCTCTCTCTCTCTCTCTCTCTCTCTCTCTCTCTCTCTCTCTCTCATGTAGACTCTGGCATTCAGTATCAATCTTCATCTTCCTTAAAATACCTCTGGTCTAATTATTGTATCTAGTATAATCATCCACCTCATCCTGTATCCACTCAGTCCATCCATCCATCCACCCCACTCTTCAGTCACTTTCCCATCCACCTGTTTATTATTTTATCCACCCTATCCCCCCCTCATCGACCCATTTTAATCATATACAGTTTAGTCTCTCTGGGCTATTGTCTGAAACACTCCTTCCCCTTACCAGTTATTCCACACCTCCATCCATCCACCACAATCTTCATCCACCCATCACTCACCTTTCCATTTACCTGTCTGCTGTATCACCACATCCATTCTCTCCTGGTATATAATTCTCAATCTATTCTGGCTATTAATCTCTGTCATCATTTCCTTTCAAGCCTATTAACTATCCTATATGTCTATCTCGGTACATTATCCTAATATAATTCTCAGTACCATTTTAATCCTATCTTCATCCATCTCTTATACTCTTGTAGCCTTTCTCATCGTCCTGACCACTCTTTCCTTCCACTAAGCTTCCGTTCCATTCCACAGTCTGTCTTCTTCATCCTCATTCCACTCTTCCATCCATCCACGTCACTCTTCATCTTCCCCTTATCTGCCTGTTACCTTTTCCATTCTATCCCTTTCTTTATCCATCTGTTTTACTCATGTTCACTTTATTCTTCCATCTACAACACTTCCTTCATCTAAATTACTTGTTATTCCACTCCTCCATCCACCCACCCCACTCCTCATCAACCTTTCCATCCACCTGTTTATTACCACATCTACTCTCTCCCTTCCTCTATCCACTCATTTTACTCATAATTTTATTCCCCAACCTTAAGCACTCCTACCACTTACAATAGCTGTTTTTCCACTCCACCATTCCTCCACCTCATCCATCCACCTATCCACCTCAGCCTTCTGTCCATCAACCTCACCTTTCCACCCATCCATCTCAACCTTCTGTCCATCCATCTCACCTTTCCACCCATCCATCTCAACCTTCTGTCCAACCATCTCACCCTTCCACCCATCCACCTCAACCTTCTGTCCATCCACCTCGCCCTTCCACCCATCCACATCTTCAATCCTCCTCACCCTTCCATCCCACCATTTATTCACCTTTCCATTCACCTCTTTATTACCTTGGCGGGTCATAGGTCTTCCTGCCCCCGTTGGATCGATGATATAATAGCCACAGGTCAGTCAGGTGTTGGTGCTGACGAAGGGCTCCCAGTAAATCACAACTATCGACACTCCTCACTTCGGCTTCTCCCAAAACTCCATGAATCAGGTGACATGTGCCGGTTTATTCTTCCTACCTCAGACGATTTCATTCAGCTTTCGATAATCTTCACCTCGATGTCTCCCAAAACCCCTTGAGCCTGGTGGCATATACTGGTTTATTATTCCTACCTTACACACTCCTCACTGCGACGTCTCCCCAAACCCCCTGAATTAGGCGACGAACTCTACTCCAGACAATTTATTCAGTTTTCAATAACCTTCATTTCGACGTCTGCCAAAACTCTTTCAGTCAGATAAACTATACAAGTTCATTCTTCTTACCTCAGACGATTTCATTCAGCTTTTAACACTCTGCACTTCGGCTTCTTCCATAAGCCCTCGTAACAGGTGATGTATACAGGTTTATTCTTACTACTTCCAGACGATTTCTTTCAAGTAAAGGGAGGCTTATCATGCTGGAGGGTTAGATATATATTTCATTGTCCCCTTCAGTATCAGGGTGGTGCTGGACACCTTCACGTGGCAGCACTGATATAACAGGGTGGCTTCTTTGCCTGGGTAAACAAACGCCCTTCAGTTCCCTCCCTATCCCCTCAGAGAAGGATGATGGCCTGTACTATTTTTTTCTTATGCAAGAAAGAAGGAACCAAAGGCCAGGAGCCCGCAAACCGTTCCTTCCAAGAAGAAAAAAAAAAAAACAATACATAAGAGCCAAATTCAAGATCCGTTCGTTTTGAGATGCCTTGACACACTGTCTTTGAAAGACTGGAGATCATAGGAAGTAGGAAATGCAGACAGAGGGAGACAGTTCCGGAGTTGACCTGTTGCATAAATGAAGGACTGGGAGTAACGGTTAACTCTTGCATTAGAGAGTTCGACAGAAAAGGGATGAGAGACAGTTCAGATGAGTAGTGACCATTGAAGTAGCGATAGAAAAGAGATAAAGATGCAACAGTGCGGCGAAGAGACAGAGGTTGAAGGGAGCAAGTAAGAGGAGGAGAGTTAAAGAGACGGAAAGTCTTTGACTCCATCCTATTGAGATAAGCTGTATGTGGGGAGCCTCCCCACACATGAGTGTTCTACTCTACACAGGGGCGAATAAAACCCGTGTATAAAGTCAACAACTGTGCAGGGGTAAAGAAGGTACGGAGTCGGCTTAGCACACCTAATCTCTTGGAAGCAGATTTTGCAAGAGACGCAATATCATCTTTCCAAGATAAGTCCCGAATGAATGAAACCCTAAGCATGTTTAAGGATGATGCAGGATTCAGCTGGATATTATTAAACATTAGTGGGTACTCATGTGGAGGATTGTGTCCGGTTGATAGGTGTAAAAACTGAGTTTTTGATGCATTAAAAACAATTAGGAGAGTAACTTCAGCCTGTAGTCCATTGGATTCATGTTAAGATCATCCTGGGGTTGCAACTACAGCTATTCTCGTTTTACTTTAATTTGGTCTAATTAGCGATCTATAGCAATAAACGAGTTTATAATACGATGCCAGCCACGAAAATGTGCTAAAGAAAGAACGTTGAGTCGTACTATTGTTACTTTGCCAATGAAGTACTAAAAGTAACCAACAAAAAGATGAAAATCTGGGCCAAGTTAAGGTGGACGAACAATTCCAATGCCAGGGCTGTCTGCTAGGCCGAATAAAAGCGTTTGGTAGCGGCAAGAATAAACTAAAACAGCCGACGCCACGTTGATCTTTGTCTCTCATTTGATCAGTAAAATAAAGGACAATCAGGTGTAGATGATGACACAGGGCACCCTATATACCAACACTACGCACATTCTTCACTTCGATTTCCCCCATAACTCCTTGAATCAGATGACGAACGCTACTGGTTAACATTCCCTACCTCAGACGATTTCAACCAGCTTTCACATTCCTCACCTCGACGTCTCCATCTATCCATCTATCTATCTACATCTGTCTATACCTATCTATCTATCTATCTATCTATCTATATATATGGCGATAGACATAGCCGAGGGGTTTGATAGGTGGAGAGAGTTTGTAGGTGTATTGTAAATTAATGGCTGCCCCTTCATCACCAACAGTGTGGGTGGGCCGCTGCTGCTAGTAAAATGGTGCGTCGTCGGGTAGAGTGAACATGTATCTCTCTCTCTCTCTCTCTCTCTCTCTCTCTCTCTCTCTCTGTATTCTTTTATCGTAGGTGAGGTGAGTTATAGTCGCTCCTTGGGTTACGGAGTTCTATTGTACCAAGTTATGAAGATGTGCTTGACAGCGTAACGTAACATAAATGTGAAACACCTAACTACCCTCTCCTACTCTACCTCCGACCGTTCTCTCGGGCTCTCTGCCCTTACAGTTGCCTTCCCTGGGGTTATATACCGACCATTATACAGGTGTGTCTTTGTCTGATACCTTTCCATAGGTAGTTTTCCATGACGTCAGATAACTGGCTCAAGTTGGTTATATTGCGTGCTCATAAAATTTCTGTATTGTCTGGCTTAAAGAGTTTGTGATACATCGACATTCTTGATCTAGAATGGGTTCGACTTTCCTTGTACATCAGACATGACTTATTGTGTAAGTGTTACTCATGTCAAAACTTATACATTAATGTCTATAATTATGACATATTGTCATAACATGTTAATGCCTATATATTATATATATATATATATATATATATATATATATATATATATATATATATATATATATATATATACTTGTGTGTGTGTGTCTGTCTGTCTGTCATTGTCTCTATGTCTCTGTCTGTTTGTCTGTCTCTTTTCTGTCTTTGTCTCTCTGTCTCTGTCTGTCTGTCTGGCTGGCTGGCTGGCTGTCTACCAACCTACCAATCTATCTATCTTCAATTGGCTCAATAAATTCTGTATAATAGCAATAGGTCAATCAAGTGTAGACGTACATACACAACACTATAAACTCACATCACAACCTTCGACTCCCTTCACACTTGCAATGCAACTATTTCCCAACTCCAACAATGATAATAATACTGCCTTTATGTTGGTACTAGACCCATTTATTCAACTTTAGGGAGGCTTTATTGAGGTGAATGGGTTAGATGATGTATTTACTAACCTCTGCACTGTCAAATGCTCCTCCAAACAGTGACTTAGGACACCCTGTAATAAAATTTTTGGCGTATGTTCACTCCCACCCAAATTCCCTAAACGCCTCCCATTACCCTTTCGCGATTGGAATAACTTTAGCATTTTACCCACACAAGCACCCGACGATTATATTCAGGTATGGGCGAATCACAGCATCCAATTTAGGGTTAGCATTATATCCACCGACGCTATGATACTCGCTGCACTCCTTTGGTTAGGCTAATGTCGGGTGAATTTGTCCAGTTGTGTGATTCAGAGGATCGTGAGTGTTCTTACTGGTTCCTTTAACTCACATGGTCACGTTATATCAATCTTACCAAACTAATATTATCATTTCTTCATACAGAGGGTCGGTCAAAGGATCCTGAGAAATTTATCCATTATATCAGGCAATGTTTTCTTCTAGGTTTACTTTTTATGTATCTGAACGATTTTAGTCATTTTAATGGAGGCCGATTGTAGTAATGGAAACAGGGAAAGTAATATCTGTCCCTTAGATCGAAAATCGACCCCTAAACTGAATCACATTGCCTGTAGGAATCAGAACTAATGGAATAAACAAAATGTTTTGTCTAACTGAAGAACTTAAGCTGCGTGAGTCAACTAATTGTGGCAAGAGAATAAAGAAAAACATAGTGAATGAATTAGTAGATATTAGTTTGGGTTAAAGAAAAAATTACGTGATCGAGCAGAACTTAAGCTGTGTAACGTCGACTGATAGTGAAAGGAGAATTAAAAAACTGTAGTGAACGTGATAATGGATAAAATACGCGGTTTCTTCGCTATGAAACATCTCCCTTAAGCTGAATAAAACCGTCTGAGAGAAGCAAGGATATCCGTTGAACAGTTTTGGAAGGGAAAAGTATAATAGTTTGGGATTATCAAGAACACAATTGTCTGAAGGTAGAAAGAGAAAAATACAATATACGTCAAAGTATATATGTAACAAGGATAGTTTCTTACCTATTTCACTATTAGTCGTCATCCCATAGTTGAATAAAATCATCTCGAGATGCCAAGGATAAAATAGCCAGGCTCAGGATTAAAACAGCTCAGTGGTATTAGGAGAAAATTTCAGAGAGAGAGAGAGAGAGAGAGAGAGAGAGAGAGAGAGAGAGAGACGTCTTGATATTTAAAACTGAAACGTCTCGCATTAGCTGAATAAAATCGTCAGGATTTGGGAGAGGAAGAGTCTTGGGGCAGGATGAATACGCAGGTCTAGCAATTTCGAGAATATTGATGTGACGGTAGAAGAAGAGAGAAAAAAAAAAGTATGTCCAGGAATTAATGTGAACAGTTTCCTATCCATTGGGTATGAATGGTCTCCTATTTACTGTATAAAATCGTTGAAAGATTTAAAAAAATAAGAAAGGCAATCGTAACGGAGGAAATAATGGATATATATTCTGTCCTTACAACGACAATCATTAATCTAAGCTGAATAATATCGTCTGATGGTAGTACGCATGAAATATACTACTGGTATCATACTCCGTAGAGTCATGATTAACCTTCGTCTGATAAAGAAGGGTGCAGGGAGTACCTGCCCCAAGAAGGAGGCAAAACTTATTTTCGGGACCCAGGAAAGGCTGGGGAGGTATTGCCACCAGGCCGAAGTCGCAACTGCTGTTCTACGTCTAGGGTGCACAGCGCCACCACGGGTAGGCTGCCCTACAATTCCCTAACAGGAATCACCTTCAAAAACCACATACAGATCATCAAGTGGCGATACACGCTCAAACTCAACGAACTTAGGGCACTTACTAAGAAAGACTTCGGGCAATAAAAGATACACTTCCCCTTCTCCACAAACAGTACATAATATTAGTCATGTCCAATGCCTTCCCGCCATGGTCCATCCTATCTAACAACAACACCTTGCAATCCATACAGAACGACCTACGCATAATCATTCGCAGCACTATTACCAGTCGCACAGCTTACACGTTGCAAAGCACCATCCTGATAGAGAGTATCTGAACAAGAGGAACACACTTCTCCGCGGCAGCTTATATTGTACTACAGTATCAGACAACATGTCTGTCATTATTTGGCAACCACACAGAACAAGTACATTTGTAAAACAGCCTCCAAACAAATAATACCAGACGCTCTTCAACAACACCCAGCTTCATAACATTCCAACATTATCAATAGAAAAGCACCTACATAACAATTTCATGTGCAGAAGAATGCAACACCTCAGCTGCAAGTTTATACTAAGCCCCCCCCCTCCCCTCCTCTCCACATCTAACCATTAGAGGTATCCGCTGATCTACCTCAGTTAGCTAGGCTTAGATCAAAACATCATCTAACCCTCCTCAGCTATCGGCTAAGATTTGGGTTGGGTAGAATCACAGATGACACGTGCCTCGGTTGTGGAATTGACCCATTCAACACTGCTCACATTATGGAACATTGCACAACACAGGCTACATCAAGACGCGAACACACCAAATGTGTTAGGAACTCATGAGACGACCCCATAGGGGCAGATCGACCGAGGTTGTGCTGCAACACTCCGCCACCACCACCACAACCACTACCAACAATAACAACAACAACAACAACAAAAACAAACTCATATACCACCTGCTGATTTGCCACGTCCATGAGAGGATTAATAGCAGCAGCACTAACACGCTAATGCATATGATACACACCCTGAGAGGGATAATATCATTTAGCTTAACAAAAATGAAATATGAATAGTGTCGTTCCTGAGAGGGTAATAACAGCTTCCGGTGACAAAGACGCCTGTTATTTTGGGTGGAAATCTTTATTGGGTCCATCCATCATAAATTATATGCCCCCCATAGTAGAGGCAATAAGTGAATGTCTTATAGATGGATAGGCTTATTAATAATTTCTAGCCTTCAAAGGAGCTATTGGAAGCCTATACATATTTACTGAATTATTTCGTCTTTGTAGACCTACTGACTGTTTACGGTTGTCAGAGTGGCTTTTGGACTAATCTAGAGGATATTTAATACAATAATAATAATAATAATAATAATAATAATAATAACAGCATCAGCACCGGCATGAGTAGTAGTAGTAGTAGTAGTAAAAATAATGATAATACTAACAACAACAGCAACAACAACAATGAAAATAATAATAATAATAATAACAATAATAATAACAATGTAATAACAGTCATTATTATTATTATTATTATTATAACTAGAACACAGAAACTGCCACTAGAAATTTCAGTAACTCACCACATGACAAGGTCATCTGACTTGCGCATGCGACCTCAGTACATAAAATATACGTAAATTTTGATCTTTGACCTTTTTTTGACCTTGAGTTTTAAGTCAAAGTTATTCATACTTGGTAGCCATGCGTTTGATGATTGTAGCTCAACTCTCTCTTGGTTATTTAAATTGTGTAACTGAAATTTGACTTTGGTTGTGACCTTGAGTTTTGGCTCAAGGTCATTCATACCTGGTTGCCATGCATAACATATCAAGTTATATAAATTTACCAAGTTTGGTGATTGTAGCTCAATTCTATATATATATATATTGTCACGAATCAATTCGCGACATTTCCCTTTTGTGAGAAGCCGCGAACTATTAGTGGAAAACTCACTGTTTTTCGTTCAGTTAACCGCTCATTCGGACGGAAGCTTTGTCAAATCAGTTTTTCATTGTCATACGTGATCGTCTCTGTGTGAGACATTAGCGCTTCCGATGAGCGATTGTTTTGGGCGCGTTTCGTTCACTCGACCGTTAGAAAATACAGCTTAGTGCTCCGCCTTTCTTTCCCACGATTTGAATTCAGTCTTGTGTTTGCTGTGACGGAGAAAGGGTCTGTGCTCAGAAGTGGAGAGGTCAGCTAGCACCCCAAGCTCCATTAGTACAGTTAATCCCAGTACTCCCACCTTAGTGGTGATACATAGTATTCATCGACTGGTATTTCTTTTGTGTATTTTGTAGTTTTAAGAGCTTAGTTAAGGTGTTTTTCCTAGGCGTAAGTATTTAGCTTCTGTGTGAGTGAGCGAGTGCGTCTCATTGATTTGATTTGAAATGTAACGTTAAATTTATTTTTTGTGATTAATAAATTTAACAGTTCTATTTCTTGAGCTTAATGTAGAGTAAAAATCTTGTTTCATTTCTCCATTATTAAGCTTATTTTCCATACAGCTCCTAGCTTGCATAAACGTTGCTTTCATAACTGGTACTTAGACCAGTCTTGTTGTATTAACTTAAAATCCGTTGTGCCAGGAGTTAATGCATCAGCAAGAACCTGATGTTATTATTATTAGTATTAATTATTTATTGTCAGGGGTGATGTAACTTTCTCCAGAGGCTAACAGTACAGTAATTCAGCAATTGTGAGTAATTAGTCTCTGCTGTGTACTGTTGAGGAAGTTTATAAATTCTCGTTCTCAGAGAATCGTGCTAAGCCAGCGTAAAGTAATCGTTGCTTGATGTAGCAAGACAATCATTGTCTCTGCTCTTCAATATTATTGAATATTATTATCAATTTAAATAATATTTAAAGCATTTATATCAAAATTACCGTGATATTATAAAAACCCCGTGACAATTGGCGACCTCGCCAGGATGTTAACTCCTAGCTCTAAAGCTATTCACGAGATAGTGCTCACTCATTCATATTTAGGTATTTATCATTAAAGTTTATAGGCACAAGCTTACTGGTGTTTACCGTTAATTTAGCAAGTGAATTTTGCTTTATCAATTCATAGAGTACTTAACTCTAGTTTATTTTTGGTAACGCCAGACGATTTTATTCGCTCCTGGGAAGTCGCCGTACCCATTGTGTTTATTATTGAGTCTTCCCAGTCATTTACATTTTTTATTTATTCTTTGCCAGTTAACTGGATAAGACTGGTCACCACTAGCTTGTGTCTATACTCTTTACTTGTGTTTATTAGTATTCGTCGCTAAGCAGTCAGTACTCAATTTCGGTTTTGCTTAATAAATTAGCGCCATGGCTACTACTGTATTTTTACAGGAAGCCAAAGATATGGGTCTTTCGGACCCAACCGAAATTAAAGAGTATATACTCTCACGGCATAATCAGGAGCAGCAGCACGAGAATGATGCCCGTGAAGAGCGTAAGATTCAGCGCGAATGCGAGCGAGAACAGCGCGAATACGAGCGAGAACAGCGTGAGGAACGTGAAAGAGAGCGTGCTTATGAACAAGAGCAGCGTGAGAAAGAGCGCGAATACGAGCGAGAACAGCGCGAACACGAGCAGAAACAACGCGAGCTCGAGTTAGAAAAAGAGCGAGAACAGCGCGAATACGAGCGTGAACAACGAGACAAAGAACGAGAACATGAACTTGAAGTGCTGAAGCTCAAGCGAGATTCCTTGGCTTCAGACACGTCTGGTGCAGTTGGTCCAAGCTCCACGAGCGTTCTTCCTGCACATGTCCTGGCGACCCCACGCATCAAGCTTCCTTCATACAAGGAAAGCGAGCGAATCGAGCCGTACATAGCTCGTTTTGAGGACATGGCAGACTTATATCAACTGGATGAGGCAGCTAAGCGGCTTCAGTTTCTTAGTTTATTTGAGGGCCCTGCCCTCGATATTCTCCACAGAATTCGTGGAGACAATCTCACATATGAGATGATGAAAGCTGCACTCATTAAGGCGTATGGTCTCACAGTAGACGACGCCAAAGTTCAGTTCATGCGAGCTCGTCTCCAAGACAAGGAGACAGCTGTTCAGTTCCTTGATCGTCTCACAGCTTACTTAAATGAGTGGATGGAAAAAGATGAAACTCCTTCCACGCGTGAGGGGATAATTGACCTTATGCTGCGTACACAGCTAGAGAGGTCGTGGCCTGCTGAGCTCATAGCACAGCTTAAGATCTGCCAGGTGAAAGATGCCAGCCAAATGGCAGAGAAGGCTGACGCATTCTTTACTGCATACGGGTATCAAGCTCGTAAGCAAAACACCTGGAGCAGAAAAGATACTGCTAAGTCTGGGAAGCCGTCTCAGACTGAATCCCAGCACCAAGGCCGTTCTCAGAGTAATGGTCAAGGTCCAAGCAAACCACAGAAGGACCAGGGGCAAAACACTCAGAAATCTGAGTGGAAGCGGTACAACAAGCACCCCAACCAGCAGCAGTTTCCCAAGCATCAGCAGCAATACAAGGACAAGCCACGTAACCCTCAGTCAGGTCAATTAGTGTATCGGAGGCAGGAGGCAAATGCAGCCTTTATTCCACAAGCACCCGGTGGTGCCGTCCCTACCAGTGTGGGTACTTCCCCACAGTTCACTAGTCCTACAGTGACAGTGAACCCCCCTCCACAGATGGCCAATGTTCCATCTTATAATTCACAAGGCACAATGTTTGCCACATCAATTCAGCAGCCTCATGAGTGGCTAGCTGCTTCCTCCACAGGCCCTCCCACAGGTGACAGTACCTTCCTTGTTCAGCCAGGGTTTGTGGGAGACATTCCTGTGAAGGTCCTGAGAGACAATGGTTCCTCAGGTTGCTCTGTCAAGCAGAGTCTAGTTCGGCCTGAGCAGTATACAGGTCGACAGGTCCATGCAAAGCTTATTGATGGATCAGTGAGATTGTTCCCTGAGGCATGTATCCAGGTGGCGTCTCCATTTTTCACTGGCTTGACACTTGCAGTTGTCATGCCAGAGCCTCTATTTGACTTAATAGTAGGCAATATTAATGGAGTCAAGGATAGTTGCTCCGATGGCGCTACTAAGACTTCGGCTGCTGCGGTGACACGAGCCATGACTGAGGCTCCAGACTGTGTCACCCCAGTGATCATTGAATCGCCGCAAGATCTGATGTGCAGTCAACTTGTTGTGCAAGAACAACATTCTGACCTGACACTTGCTGCCGTGCGGAACAAACAAAAGGGTCGAGTGATTAAGTATTCACGGGGAGGTCGAGCCAAGTTCCTTCGTAAACAAGGACGGCTCTACCGTGAGTCACGAACACCCGAGGGCGAGGTTCGACTGCAGTTTGTCGTTCCCGCCAAGTACCGCCCAGCAGTGTTACAATGGGGTCATTGTCCAGCCTCAGGAGGTCACCTGGGCAAAAGGAAGACCCAGGGCCGTATCCGAGCTGACTTTTTCTGGCCAGGGATGGGACGGGACATAGATAGTTTTGTCCGTTCTTGCAGTGTGTGCCAAAGTATCACCACTAATCAAGGACATGCCCTTCCTGTGCCATTTGTAACCACACCTGTAATCTCTGAGTCAGTTGAGAGACAGGGTAGTGGTGAAGTGGGTGCAGACCTGACGTCTCGCCCATTGGCCCCACAGGACACATTATGTCCAGGGCCTTTACATACATATTATGTACCTTAGGTTAAGGGGGAAGTTGAGAGGCGACTTGAGGCTATGGAAGACCCAAGTCTGCATAAGGATTCTCAGCTTCCCGGTACTAATAGAAGTACTGTAGGTTAAGGGGGAAGTTCGAGAGAGAACTCCGCAGTGGCGACTTGAGGCTATGGAAGACCCAAGTTTGCACAAGGATTCTCAGCTTCCCGATACTAATATTGTACTGTAGGTTAAGGGGGAAGTTTGAGAGAGAACTCCGCAGAAGCGACTTGAGGCTATGGAAGACCCAAGTTTGCACAAGGATTCTCAGCTTCCCGGTACTAATAGAAGTACTGTAGGTTAAGGGGGAAGTCGAGAGAGAACTCCGCAGAGGCGACTTGAGGCTATGGAAGACCCAAGTTTGCACAAGGATTCTCAGCTTCCCGGTACTAATATAAGTATTGTATTGTAGGTTAAGGGGGAAGTTCGAGACAGAACTCCGCAGAGGCGACTTGAGGCTATGGAAGACCCAAGTTTGCACAAGGATTCTCAGCTTCCCGGTACTAATATAAGTATTGTATTGTAGGTTAAGGGGGAAGTTCGAGAGAGAACTCCGCAGAGGCGACTTGAGGCTATGGAAGACCCAAGTTTGCACAAGGATTCTCAGCTTTCCGGTACTAATATAAGTATTGTATTGTAGGTTAAGGGGGAAGTGAGAACTCCGCAGAGGCGACTTGAGGCTATGGAAGACCCAAGTTTGCACAAGGATTCTCAGCTTTCAGGTACTAATATAAGTATTGTATTGTAGGTTAAGGGGGAAGTGAGAACTCTGCAGAGGCGACTTGAGGCTATGGAAGACCCAAGTTTGCACAAGGATTCTCAGCTTCCCGATATTAATATAAGAACTGTAGGTTAAGGCAGAGGTTGAGGACCCGTGTGCAGTTCGAGGCTGTGGAAGACCCGAGTTTGCACAAGGATTCTCAACTTGCCGACCATAATTGTGTGCTATAATTAATGGCGACCTCGAATGTACGTCGTAGCACTGACTGCTAGCCAGAGAGAGTAATTGTAACATAATAAGAATTTTGTCTCATTGACACTTTTGATGCTCCACCTCAATTGGTTTTGCAGGTTCAGCAATGGGTGTAGCAGTTTTGCTGTGCGGACCAGCTGATCGTCTGCCGCACGCTGCCGCCTCTTCTCCTCTGCCTTCGTCGTCGCCATATTATTTACTGTGTCATTTTACACGTAGGTACAGTTACACTACAACTGTCACACCTACACCGTGTATTACATACACCACGCTACACAACAATTAGTTGTCAGCGTAAATGTAGCGAATTTTCGCTCAGTTTGACCTGAGTACAGGATTTTCACCGTCGTCACGGAGTTTTTCCCTCAAGCTTGCTTCTATTAACGTAAATACGAGGTTTTTTCGCTCACTGACGACTGCGACTTTCTCCTGTAGCAGGATAGCACACACACCACAGTGTGAATCTTGTGTGACTGAGTTAGGATTTATATGTATGTATATTGAAATCTTTCTTCTGAAGGAAGAAAGATTTAATTTTCATGGGGCGTAATGTCACGAATCAATTCGCGACATTTCCCTTTTGTGAGAAGCCGCGAACTATTAGTGGAAAACTCACTGTTTTTCGTTCAGTTAACCGCTTATTCGGACGGAAGCTTTGTCAAATCAGTTTTTCATTGTCATACATGATCGTCTCTGTGTGAGACATTAGCGCTTCCGATGAGCGATTGTTTTGGGCGCGTTTCGTTCACTCGACCGTTAGAAAATACAGCTTAGTGCTCCGCCTTTCTTTCCCACGATTTGAATTCAGTCTTGTGTTTGCTGTGACGGAGAAAGGGTCTGTGCTCAGAAGTGGAGAGGTCAGCTAGCACCCCAAGCTCCATTAGTACAGTTAATCCCAGTACTCCCACCTTAGTGGTGATACATAGTATTCATCGACTGGTATTTCTTTTGTGTATTTTGTAGTTTTAAGAGCTTAGTTAAGGTGTTTTTCCTAGGCGTAAGTATTTAGCTTCTGTGTGAGTGAGCGAGTGCGTCTCATTGATTTGATTTGAAATGTAACGTTAAATTTATTTTTTGTGATTAATAAATTTAACAGTTCTATTTCTTGAGCTTAATGTAGAGTAAAAATCTTGTTTCATTTCTCCATTATTAAGCTTATTTTCCATACAGCTCCTAGCTTGCATAAACGTTGCTTTCATAACTGGTACTTAGACCAGTCTTGTTGTATTAACTTAAAATCCGTTGTGCCAGGAGTTAATGCATCAGCAAGAACCTGATGTTATTATTATTAGTATTAGTTATTTATTGTCAGGGGTGATGTAACTTTCTCCAGAGGCTAACAGTACAGTAATTCAGCAATTGTGAGTAATTAGTCTCTGCTGTGTACTGTTGAGGAAGTTTATAAATTCTCGTTCTCAGAGAATCGTGCTAAGCCAGCGTAAAGTAATCGTTGCTTGATGTAGCAAGACAATCATTGTCTCTGCTCTTCAATATTATTGAATATTATTATCAATTTAAATAATATTTAAAGCATTTATATCAAAATTACCGTGATATTATAAAAACCCCGTGACATATATATATATATATATATATATATATATATATATATATATATATATATATATTGTGCACTCAATGACTCCAAACTACCTTCCATTGACCTTTGGGCGATTTCAGAAACTAGTGGCCCTAACGGGCCCATATTCATGTCAGACCTGCTCCCCGACCTTGACTATATCTCGCACAACTTTCAAATCTGTACCTTTAGCGGTTTTTGAAAATCCGTGAACAGACTATTTTTACGGGTTATTGGATGTACCTGAAAAACTAGTACTGGGAAATGGATGATACTGGGTCATAATTATGAAGCCGCAAATAGGGGGACTCAGATGGCCAAGTATGATGGACGAATCTTTGAAAATGAGAGAATACGAATAATTTACTTCTTCTTCTTCTTAATAATAAAAATAACCATACTATCAGTACCATTATCTCCACTACCGACCTCATTAACCCCTTCCAACAATAACCAACCAGACAATTGTTATCAAATAGCCATAGGTAAAGTAAGGAAAACCAAATTACACACTATTCCTCTCCGAAATCCAATTATGTTCGTACTCGGGCAGTGTGTGAGGCTGTTTTAATTGTCTAGACGGGCGCAGTATATAGTACGTTCATGCTGGTATTACGAAATTGTTCCTTTGAGAATAATGATTCTCTCTCTCTCTCTCTCTCTCTCTCTCTCTCTCTCTCTCTCTCTCTCTCTCTCCTTCTCTCTCTCTCACTTTAATCACGCCACCACCATACAATTTCATTCAGGCAAGACCTCATTTCATGAAGGGGTTAAAGAAGGCCATATCTAACCCCTCCAGTTAGAAAAGTCTCTATTTAAAACAACTGTAGTCGTGTTTGTAAACAAATTTTCTTCAGCTTGGTAAGGCCCTTTTTGCGGAGTTAGAAAAATCACTAGTAACTCTCTCAAACTCCATTAGCTCACTCCCAGATGAAGCAAGTAATCTGATGTTAGCGAGAATAGAGTACTAAACTCATCCTTGTCAATGGGAAAGTTAAAGGTGACAATATCATACATCTCAGGCTTATGGTTAACTGTGAAAATAATCATCTACTTTTAGTTGTAATAAAGTTCTAGAACTGTACTTATCACGAGAGAGTTAAGCCCTTCAGAACGATCATTTTTATTGATTATGATCTTGCTACTGATGAATGTTCCATTCCTCTTAGAAAGGAAGTGTTGTTCGATAGGGGTTAAAATAAATCACTTGCAATATTTTTACTGCCATGCAAGCTTCTCTTTGATGTTTACACACACACACACACACACACACACACACACACACACACATACACACACACACACACACACACACACACGGCAGCTTCTGTTTTATGTTCACACACACACACACACACACACACACACACACACACACACACAAATTAGATTCATTTTAGGGAGGACCTCTGGCTGTGATATGGTCAGGAAAATTTTCATAAAACCTTCACTACGATGATGCCTTTTCATTTATAATAATAATAATAATAATGATAATAATAATAAAAATAATAATAATAATATTCATTTGACAACATAGACATTATTCAGCTTAATCCCTTCGATACGGTAATGTGATTTGTATAATCTTGTTACCACCACATCTTTTTCTCAGCCTTGAAGAGTGCCCTAGTAAAGGATGGATTAATGAAAGATTATCTAACACCTTAAGTTAAATATACATAAGGTGTCCCAGTAGTAGAGGTACTAATCTTTGCTGGTGTTTCTTGGGCTTGTATTCTTAGCTCTAACAGACGTACGATTACTCAACGCCTTATGGGCAAAAATAGTGATCCTTATAATTCACTCACAGAAAGCATCAGTAAATACATATTCTACCATTACTGAACATTTAATGGGCTAAAATGTTATCCTTTGTAACTCGTTAGCACTACATCGTCAGTAACTATACAGTATACATTCTACAATTACTGAACACTCAATGGGCGAAAAGTATCTCCCTCATAATTCACCCATTAGATCATCACATATCACCACATGGGTTCAAACACCTACCATCCATACTGAATACACGCTAGGGTTGTGTTGGTATTTGAGGTACTTACGAAATGCTACTGTCAAACTGTGCAAGGATCTCTGTTATAAGTTACACGTTAACTTGGCCCAGATTTTTTCCCTTTTTCCGGATTATTTCAAGCAGCCAAATGGCAGAATAAGACAACCCGAAACTTCTTCATCTTTTCCATAGAACTTCTTTGTGACTACACTCTTTTCATCTTGGTCTAAAATTGCCATCTCCGTCGAGAATGCTGAGTCGTAACAGAAGATTAATACTACGGTGTCAGTCACGAAGAAGTGTTATATAAAAGACAGAGTCGTATTCTTTTTCTACCACTAAGCCTTCTGAAACAATCTTTAAAAGGACGAAAATCTGGACCAAAGTAGAGTGAAATCAGTAGAGTAATATATTTACGGGTTAATATTTGTTACAGCTCTGCATTCAGGGTATAGGGATGTTAGTTTTATACCAAGTTAAAGTAAGAGAGAGTAAAGGTACTGATGAAGGCTGTTTTTAACCCGATCACTGGAAGCATCTTTACTAAGCTTAATATTATTGTCTAAGCTGGAATGAATTAAACAGAAAATACGTCACCGGATTGAAGGCACTGACCCCTTTACTTGTAAAACAATGGCATCTGTTTTTCCCTGCGTCGCGAGGAACCAAGTACTGTACATGACTGACGCGTGCCTACCTCCTCGTTCTTCTTCCTCGTAGTGAAAATGTAACTTACACCATCGTCATCATACTACCCTCCTGTTCTTCTTCTTGGGTAAAACTGTGAATCATATCATCGCCAAGCCCATATTTTCCAAACTACAACTCCCATCTTCACTGGCTTTATTACCTATGCCCATTAACATCATCCACCTCTATAAGACCCCATTTTGCTTATTCCTTTAAATACACCTCACTACATAATACTTCTGCACATCAAACATATGACGCTGACGAAGGCCCTACATGTGGTGGCACAGTGCACCATGGGTTGAGCAGACGGGGCATCCACCTGGGAGCCAAACCTCATATATCCTTGTACCTCGCCCGGCCGTGGGAAGAACCCTGGTCCGACCCCGGTGAGGCGTTGTCTGACCATTAGGAGAAGCCAGACCCTTTCACGATGTATGTACTGTACTGCACCTGTAGGACGGCCCCGGCAGAAGCAGTTGCTTATCTGTGATCGACAGGTCTGCTAGGCCAGGCAAACCTAAATTAAGCAACAACAGCAATAACATCAGACTTACAGGTTTATGTGTCTTTTATATTCTTATAGCCAATTATGCCTCTCATACAGCGCTCTTCTTCATATAATTTATGTCTCCTGCTCCAACACCAACTTAACACACTCTTTGTACTCTACTGTACTCAACTTATTTTTTGCTCCTCCACCTCTGACCTATACCTTGTCGGTCTGCCAAGAACACCTATTTCCACAGAGTATTCTTCTTACTTCATACCCCATTTGCAGCCACTATCCTAACTAGTCCCGCCCACTCCTCTCCAAACAATCCACCCTGTTATGCCCTGATGTAATGTGTGAATTGCCTTTGAGGGTCCTGCAGATCCATATTCACATAATGTACTTTCCCTCTTGTATCCTACCACCCACCAACATCCCAGTGCATCCCTTTTCTTCGTCTCCATCCGCCTACCCAGTCCTGAAAGACCCCTATCGACGTATCTGAAGACTATTGCATCGGCAGATCTGCTTTTGTTTATACATCTTCATGCAATGATTTGTTTTGACATGAATCGACTGCGTTGATTCAAGCAGCTTAAAAGATCCTAACTGTCTTAAGATCCATTACGCCATCATAAGCATAAAATTAATCTATGGACTGGATGCTGCCCAGAATATACAGTATGTATTTGATACTGCCCTAAGGCAATGTGATGGTCATGAAGCAAGTTGAAAGGTTCCAATAAAATCTAACTGATGTTAACCTGAATTTATTTACGTCACTTTCGACAACGCTGGGATAATATAGTATGACTAGAATGGATCTATTCTGACTTGAATGGATGTAGTAGTAACTGTTCCCTAGGCGGTCTGGCCCGACAGCCTCGTGAATGGATGTTGATGAACCTGACTTTGCGTAAGCGGACTCTACTGTACCTGAAGCGAGTTGAATGTATTTGGAATGACATGGTTGGGCCTGACTGGATGTGAAAGCTCTGAATGGATTAGACTAAACTTGAATGACCCTACTTAGACATGACCGATCCTGAACCGACCTGACTGTGCCTGAACAACGTAAAAGAACTGGATAAAATGAAAAATGGCCTAAAGTGATATGGATTTTATGGTGGTGCAGAAGTGAGACGTCCTTCAATGAGTTTCCAGTGAAGAGGCCAGAATCTTGAAAGAAATCCAGACAATCATGAACTTGATCTTTCAGATATCTACCCTTCTTCCCGTAGTACAGTCAACTCTAGTACCGTTTTTCTACAGTCCAAAAGAGAGCATGGACAAGACAAAGATAGCATATGTGGCCAACCCTCGTTTCATGTCCACGGAAGCCCATGTTTTTACTACTTTGATTCCGGGGACGACGGCTGTATTGACTGTCTTCATACTCAAACAGCTGTGACATCAGCAGCTGCCCAGATGACTCTGGCGTTCAGAACACATGGAATTAGGACCTGATGCAGTCTGTCCACTAACCTTTTGCTTTCTGACCTGACAATGACATCCCCTATCCGGAACAACCTGCGGTGACTCACGGGTGTTATATATCTGAGATAAGAATTCAGTTAGTCCTTCAGCCTCATCAAAGCAGAATCATCAAGTACATTAAAAAAAGACTGGTATTCTTATCCAGGTTAATTGTGTCATGCATCAGGCATACAGAGGTAAAAACTCTTCGGTTCCGACTCATTCCTTACCAGCTGTTGTCATCCATTTTTGAGAAACCTGGTGCATGAAGTTAGGCATAGGCATCGTCTCCAGCTTTCTCCTTGACACTGGTGATGAAGACCCCTGCTAGGAATATTCTGATATGGTAAAACGCCGGGGAGACCACCTGTTCGGACGCTGACGCTTGTTCACCACTTACAACCCCGTGTGGCTCTCCATACTCCCCTGATATATTACACCCTGGTGCTGGCGAGAGACGGCTTTCCGTGTTAGCACCGATATAGCTGGGTGTCTCCATTGTTCGATTATGCAAGCGTCCCTCAACTGCCTTTCCAATCCAAGTAAAGAGGATGATGGACTGCGAGAAGAGGCAGTTTCATCCTGCAATACGCCGGGTTCACATTCAGATGAGCCTTAGATTACAACAGCAACAACAACAACAACAATAACAATGACAACAATAACAGGACCCTCCCATTTTTCTTCATCCCCAAACACTGTTATGGAGCAGGACGCAGGAAGGAGGTTGAACGAGCGTGTTATCTGAATATTACTACCACCCAGCAGTTTCATCCAGCACAGAAAGGCTCTCCCGTAGTTAAGGGGTTAATTGTCTGAGCGGCTGCAGTAAATAGGAAGTGTAGTCTGTTATTAAGCAATTAACGTGGCCGGCATATACGGCTTTATCTCGCTAATCTCATTTATTAAGCGATACAGAATTTGTATGGCGAGCGAGGAAGCATTTACCACGGCTTTATATCTACCTTCTGTCTGACGCGTTGCCAAGAGGACTTCCTGGTGTATATGTTCCTACTCATCAACGACCCCGTCCTCTCACTAATAAAGCCTCCAACCTAGTTCTACTGACTGAGGATGCTCCCTAACACCTGTTCCTAAGCTATTTATTTTGCTTATTACACCTGACTGTCCTCTGTGTGACACAAATCCTTCCATTATCACTATTCTCTGCATAGATAACGTACAAAAGGATATTAACCAGCCATATCCAAAACTAAATCGGTAAGGAAGAGGTGTTAGGGAGCTTCCTTAACCGACAAGAGTATGAGCTTAGGTTTACCTCTTCTTACAACCTCCCGATTCTTGTACTTCAATATTGCCCTTCTCTTTCTTACCTGACACCTCGGCAAATGGGTTTCCTGGTACATCTGTCCCTGTTCAGTAACGGCCCCAAACTCTCCCTCTTATAAAGCACATCCATACGTAGTTATTGGTCCACAACTCCTTCCTGCAATCTTCCTCACGTGTTACTATCATTATGACACCTTTGTTTATTTGTCCCTACTAAGCCACGACCCTCCATCCCAACATCATCCACTCCTACACACTCCATCATTCTGTCTTTCCAAATTGTTCTTGGTCTACAGCTTCTTCTTGCAACCACCCAACTCTCTGTTTAAATCAGTGTCTGTCTATCTCCATCTACAGCCAGACGCCTTAATCCCGTAAGGGGTGGCCACAAACATATTGCCTCCAAGTCACCCTGTCCTCCGCCATTTCGATGCCCTCCCCCCAGTTCTCTCTCTCTCTCTCTCTCTCTCTCTCTCTCTGTACCAAATCAGTTTACTATATGAAAGCTACGATAAAGGACAAACACACTGTCAACAAAGAAGAGACACTGGAAATCTCTGAAATATTGTACATACATTAATTAAAATCAAAGTAATTTTGACTTATGACATTAAACAGATTTCAGCTAGTAGAAAATTATACAACGAGGGCAAGCTCACTGACCCTTGACTTATGAGTTTCTTTGTGTAAGTGTGGCAGTGTAAGGTATTATTATGTGGTGTGAGGTGTGGTAGTGTATGGTGTGGTGGTGTGCACCATGGTGTTGCAGCGAGAGGTTTGTTTATGTGGTGTGAAGTGTGGTAGTGAGTCTTGTGGCAATGTGCTGAATGATCGTCTATTCTGAAGTGTGGCAGTGTATGATGTGATGGTGAATGGTGTGATGTGACAGTGTGAGGTGTGACTGTATTGTAAAGGTTGGTAGCGTATGGTGTGAAAGTGTGTAGTGTTGTGTGCAAGTGTAAGGTGTTACTGTGAATTGTGAGGTGCTGTTGTGTGGTGTGTGGCGTGGTGTGGCAGTGTGAGATGTCATTATGTGCTGTGTGGTGCGACAGTTTGTGTGACGTGATGTGGTAGTGTAATGTGTGATTATGAGGTATGAGACGTGGTAGTGTGTGTGTGGTGTGATGATGTGTGGCGTGGTGTGACAGTGTGAGAGGTGATGGTGTGTTGCGTAAAGTGAAAGTGTGAGTTGTGATTATGTGGTGTGAACTTTGGTAGTGTGTAGTATGATAGTGTGAGGTGTGGTGTGGTGGTTGATGTGTGGCTGTTGTGTGGAATCGTAGTGTGTGGTGTGTGGGTCGGTGTGGAGTGGTTGCACTGTGATAAGCCATAATGTGTGGTGTGGTAGCGTTTGCCGTGGTATGGTATTATAAGGTATGCCTAAGTATTGTGAGTTGTGATA
>NC_136955.1:20396908-20436908 GCF_032717465.1 Coenobita brevimanus | reverse complement strand
CCATCCAAGTACTAACCAGACCCAACGTTGCTTAACTTCGCTGATCGCACGGGAAGCGGTGTACTCAACGTGGTATGGCCGTTAAATATCGTAGTTTCCATTACTCACATATTACTTCTCTAGTCTTTGTAACTTCTCAGTTTTTTTCCTCCTACGCTTTGTTTGGTGGCCAGCCATTTGTACAGTTTTTCCCATGCCTCCCTGTGAATCATCCACCAGTAGTCGGCCATCATCTGACATCCCAAAGTCCCTGGTACTTTCTTTTCATGTCATTGATATCCTGAAGGAATCTTCCACTCTGTTCATTCATCGTCCGAAGATTTTGAGGGAAGAATTCCAAATGTGAATCCTAAAAATGAACATTCAGACTCATATTGCAACCCATCTCCTTAAACTTGACCAATAAGTTTCTCACAGTTTCGTTTTAATTTGGATCTTCATCATTTCCTAAATACCTACAAATAACTTCTCTGAATGATACCCAAGCCTCTCGCTCCAGGTTGTCCATCGCACCATTAAATTCTGCATCAGAAATCATTTTTCTAATATCAGGTCCAGTAAATGTGCCCTCCTTCAATTTGCTTCAGACAAACAAGAAACTTTTGGCACAGATACATAAAACAGGTTCCATCTTTTGATAGGGCTTTGACAAACTGCTTCATTAATCCAAACTTAATATGAAGCGGTGGTAGCAACACTTTGTCTGGATTCACCAAGCTAGGTCTGGTGATGTTTGTGGCACCAAGCTGTAGATTTTTTTTATTTGGCCATTCCGTCTGATCCCATTGTAAATCATTGGCTCTGCTGTCCCCTCTAGAAAGAAAACATGAGAATTTTGTAAACCCTGACAGTTGACCCATTAAGATACACTGAACTTTCAGGTCACCAGATATGAACCAACGATGTTCATTGTTGGCGATTTTCTTGAGAAGATTTGCCAAATTCTGGCACGTTTCTTTTAAGTGCACAGAATGAGCAACAGGTATTGATGCGTATTTACAGTAGTACCCTTATGAAGAATTACCCCTTTCAGGCTTCTTTTAGATGAATCTATAAATAGTCCCCATTCTTCTGAATTATAATCTCTGCCAAGTTTCTGCACTAGGCCACTTCGACAGTGCATTAAACCAAAGGTCAATCCAGTAAACCACTGTTTTCAATAAATATTACGGTGATAAAAAAAGAAACATTCCACTGAAAGTAATTTACAAGGACACTTGTCAACAAACTGAGTCACACTGAGGTATGTTTGCTGCATTCCAGTACCGGTATGACTCATCACTGTGTTGTGTTCCAGCTATATTCTGGCTTATCATCAAATAAAATAACTATTATTTTAAACAAGAATTTTAATATAGAAAATGCTAAATTCAAACATATTATCACTGTAATCACATATGCACATGAAAATAATTATAGAATGCAAAATAACCGAAAAATATATATTTTAGAACCAAAAAAGGTGTCTCTGTGAAGATATGTTACGTCATGGAGAAAAGTGGTTTTCATTTCATAATTAAGAGCCCAAAAATATATAAAAATCATACGAATTTAAAAAATCATTATATGACTGTGTAATCATCACCAACGGTGAATAAAACCCACACTTGCAGACAGAAAATATATTTACCAAATAGTTTCCATGGGCACTGCCACCATCTTCAGAGGTCAAGATAGAGAGAATGAAAGACATGCTGACAATACAGTACAAAGGCCCCTTTTAATGCGTGTCTATGTGGGAGGCAAGGTTGCCAGATTCGCGACGAGGCTGACGGCCAATTTCAGAAGCATCTGACGGCCAAATCGGCCAAACCATTGTTTAATTTCGGCCAAATTACGGCCAAAGAATATTCATATTGATATCAGAATTATAAGTTACACAAATTATGTTACATATACATTAAATATTTACCTTACATAAAATTGTGAAGAATCTGAAGTTCACTGTTGCAGTAGCTGTCGGAAGTGGGCTTGATATTTTCCTTTAACAAAAGTTATAAATTTTTATTCGTCTTTACACACTGCTTGATTCACGTACAGTGGCCTACACATTGATGAAGCATTAATCCTGCTAGTGTGTCCTTTTGATTTTGCATCATCCCCCAAACGAGATTCTTTAGGCGCTATCTGAGTTTTACACAATTTGCAAAAAGCATTTTCACTTCCATCACTGGCTCTGCTTACCCAAACATACTTCTCCTCCCACGACTTATTATATTTCCTGCCATTGTCATAACGTCCTTTCCACTTTTTACTGGCCATGTTATCAACACTCAAGTGCCTGTAACAATAAACAGGTAATATATCAATGGGCACTAGCTGATCAGCTCACTCAGGGAGAGGGAGAAACGGAAACTGGTATTTTTACCGGCTTCCGCCACGCGTTTAGCTACCACATACAAAAATTTCTGCTATTTGTATAGCTATTAATTGCTAGATACACAAACGAGGATTTATTCTAATAAAGTGATAAAAAAAAAAAACTATGGACTCTCTTCTAGGAATGGCAATATGATATTAAAAGGTAAATATTACAAAAAATATTATTGTCCTCAAGAATTACGGTAAGTCATTGCATTATCGAGGTATGTAGCAATAATAATTTGACGAAACTGGTAGTGCTTAACTGGCGGCACTTCGAACTGAACGTGTCAATTTGAATTGAAAAATTTATTGTTGTAAAAGGTTCAAACTCAATTGAGAAAGGAGGAAAGGGAGGGAGGGAGGGGGAGGTAAGGGTCTGGCACTACCTACCCTACATCACGTTCTTTCAAGAGTTTGCGAAGTTTCTGTTCACATTGCAACAAATTATATTTTATTCTCTATCTACGTAACAGGAATGAATTTAGGCCAAATTACGGCAAAATAGTTTGGCCGTGGGCATCAACTTTCATCACGGCCAGACGATTTTCAGTTCGGCCAAATTTGAGAAATCTGGCCGTGAAAACGGCCGTCTGGCAACCCTGGTGGGAGGGTGGGAGGTAGAGGTGAGGTGGGGTGGGTTGTAAGCGGGAAATCCCAAGGGGGAAAGAGGACACAACAGACAAGTCAGGTCAGATTCCTGTATGACCTCACCTGACCCGGTGTGGCGAGAGAGAGAGAGAAGGAAAGACACGCCTGTGTGTGTGGGAGGGCGGGGGGGGGGGGAGGGGCGTGGATTGTAAACGAGGAATTCCCCAGGAGGGAAAGGGGACACCACCAGACAGGTAAGGTCAGATTCCTGTCAGACCTCACCTGTGTCGGTGCGTGAAGGGACATTTTCACCATGGATCTCAGTACCTGCTCTAGCCTGTACGTGCCTTCATTAAGGTTTAAATTCTCGTATTTTTGGATATACATGGCTTCAATAATCTATCGTTTCCGATGGTCATGACTTTTATACGATAAATAACTACCTTGCCAGTCAGTCCTGTGGTTGTCTTCACAAGCATGACTAAATGTTGCATTATTCAAATTGCATGATTTTATGGCATATTTGTGTTCCTTGATCCGCGTTTCCAAATTTCGACCTGTTCCTCTTCTATAAAATAGTTCACAATCTTTGCAGGGAATTGTATATATGCCTGCTTCTGTATATGTTGTACATTTGGTTTTTACTGACATTGACTTGATGGTGGATCTATACTTAAAACCTGTATTTACTCACCATTGTGACCTGTTGACTTTAACATTATCAGGTCTTCAATATAAGGTAAAAAGTGTGAATGTTTCTTTTCTGTGGTGGGGTTTTTAGGTACATAGTAAGGTTGCCAAGCTTTAAAGTATGCTTTTTTAATGAAACATGAAGGATACTTTCAGTTATGAAGATTTTCCAAATGATAATATTATTTTTCTTGTATATGTTCCGGACTGCAAATTCTAAGTGCTCTAAGGAACATTGACGAGATAACAGACAATTGTGTGGTAGACTGAAGATAGGAGAAGTAATGAGTAAACAAATTACAACCGGTAATTTTCCCCTTGTTAAGTGAATGATATTTCTTCACCTCCAGTACGTCGAGAAAACGTGGAACACCCCAGTTTTCCCACTCAGCTTTAAATTTAATGGAGGAAGTAAGATTATTAAGATGTGTAAAAAAAAAAAAAACTCATCAAAAGTATCAAGGGCTGAAGGCCAACAAGAAAGTACATCATCAACATAACGAAGCCAAATGAGTTGGGGGGGAGAAATTTGTGGCAGTAGTTCCGTTTCATACAAGAGTGGGTTTTATTCACCGATTTTGATTATCACGCCAGAGTGATCCATCCAGCCATCATCATCATCATCATCATCATAATTCATCATCATCATCATCATCATCATCATCATTCATCATCATCATCATCATCATCATCATAATTCATCATCATCATCATCATCATCATAATAATAATAATAATAATTCGCCATCATCACCATCATCATCTTACGCTCTCATGGTCAACACACCTTTAATATACAACTCCAACTAACTCCAGATAATTTTATTCACCTGAGAGCTAGTAATATGAATGTGAAAATTTTACCTTATGTCCTCATTAACCTTCTCATTGTCCGTACAAGCCTAATATTCCAGTTTAGTTAATGTCTGGCGATTTAATGACAAACGATTTCAACTGGGAATGAGTTACATGAGCCTGCAGCGTTAACCCTTTCTCTGCCATGGAGAAAATTAAGAGTATTTTCTAGTTTCCTTCCCTCTTCCTCTTTTCTTTGGCTAAATACAGACTTTTGCACTGGTGAGAAAAATGAGAGCAAAGCAAGATTTTAAGGACACCCTTTTGAACCCACCGACACAAGTTTTTTCCTCCTCAGAGAAGAATCACCTTTTAGCCTGGCTTAAACAACTCGCTGTCTATAAAGGAAATGTGTGACGTCGCCCGTAAGGTCAGTGGTGTTTATCCGCCATATTGGACGAGATGAAGGCAGGATTTGAGCTTGGATGAACGACTGTGTGCGTATTATTAGTGGAACGGTTATTCTACATCCAAGGTTATTTTCCTATTCGGCAGTCGGTTATACAAATCACTAGAAGGATAAACCGTGGTAGGTCGTGTTGCCATCAAAACATGGTTAAGTTAGCAGAGGATATGGTCTGATCCCAGTTCTTTATGCTTTCCACACGTTTCCTTTTTATGTTTCATATACTCTAATTAACCGGATGAATATGATAATGAATGATTACCGTGGGACACAACTATACCTGTTTAAAAGAAAATAATTGTGAATCGCCTGCATGATCTTAGCAGGTCGTTCCCCGTCAGAGCGTGGTTCGGTTAAATTCTGGACTGTTTTCCGTAAAGTCTTTACCAGACATTTACCTGTTATGGAAATTTATTTTAATTTGCTAAATGAATATGATACACAACTTTTAATGGGGGGTATAGCTAAAGCCTAATATTATGACAACATTCTTCTATACAGTAATTGCCTGTATCATCTAACCTCCACTGGTCCTGTTTCCTCAGCAAAACATGGAGTTCTACGTATTGTACGCCTTAAGACGTTTACCTGCTGATTTATATATGTACACTACTACTGTTCAATGAATGTGATGAAAAATGTGTACAACGATGCATAGTTGGTACTGAATATCACAAAATTCTCCATGAATCGCTTTCACGACCTAACCTTGACGAAACCCTTGATATTTCATGTCCCCGACAAAACATGGCTAAGATTGGTTAGGTTATGGTCGCTTCCCCTGTTTGCATGTTTCAATACGTTTACTTATTATTTTGTACTTATAATTTAATTTATCGAATGGATATAAACAGAATTATTGGTACGGCATTCTGCTATTGCTGGATTTTTACAAATTAATCGCGATTTGGATCACGTCACACAAGAATCTTGTTTAGTTTTTTTTTTTTTCTTTGCTATATGTTCGACTCCGGTATAGGCTTCCCAACCAGTTCCCAAGGCCCAGTAGTCCTCCTACATACCATACACCTCAACATGTCACCATTTCGGGGCTAATACTCACCGTCCATATAGAATATTAGCTCGGTTTCTCATCAAAGATTGGTGTATTGGTTTTTAGCGGCGGTATTTTAACATGCTGACGGATCTCCTGGTAGATCAGTCAAGTGTGTTTTTAGTGAAATTCAAATCGTTAAACTGTCCCCTGCCCCAGCCGGGATTCGAACCTAGATTCATTAAGACTGACGGCCACCTCTCTACCGAATGAGCCACCGCCTTCCCTTACCATTCTTTAACTTTTTTTTTTTTTTTATACTGAACATCCAACATTCCCAACCAATGGAACTCAATCCCTGTCATAGTTGTTAAATATGTTGATATATAGGTTTAAGTAAATAACGGGAAAATCATACGATAAGAAGACTTTGTTGGGGAAATCTTTGCTTTCAGGAGGAGTCGTACATCAGAACGTGAGAAGAGTAATAAGAATCATGGGCCATCACCATCAAGCAACTATATTTTCCAGTGACTAAGGATCCTAGTATTGCGAAAAATTGCATTTACGGACAAGCAATCATGGTTGTGTTTGTCTACGGTATACTATTATTCTTAGACGGTTTAATGTGTATATATTCATTGGCTCAAAATCGGCATACATGTTTAAAATGTCTTCTCTCCTGTTTCCCAATGATTCATCGGCTTCCATATTTTCCCTTGTTGTTTTTGTTGTGTGGCAAGCCTGACTAAGTAAAATGAGAAGCACCTAAGTAACCTCAATTGATCACTCAGTTTGTCGTCTGTAAAGATTACTTTAGAATGGTAAGTAGTTTGGTAGGTATAACTTAAGTATTCTGTCCAGAGCTAAGTACAATTCGTGATAAATCTTGTTTGCTAAGTGAACTTCGCACTGCTACCTTGATGGGAACTTTTCACGCTGAGGAATTCATTACCCATCCTTCTAGGAACTGGTTGTTGGCTTCTGAGGATTTGAATACCTTAACTTCCTCTCCTGTGATAGAACTGTTTGTATATGAGGTACTTACACATGTCAGTGTTGGCCAAATCAGACAGACCTTTCAATGTCATGTTCACCAAGCCATTTTTACTTCCTTGAAGAATTTGGAAGGGAAATTGTACAGGTTCAGTACACACATAATACATTTCTTTCTTTCTTTCTTTCTTTCTTTTTTTAACGACGTCTCATTTTTCCTTCTAAATGTCTCAGGGCCTAAGAAAATTGAGTAGTTGGTGCCGACAAGGGGTATCAGATCATAAAGTAGGAATATTTGGTAAAATGGCAAGACCGGATTAGAATAAAATGGGTATCCCAGAAGGCTCTCCCTAGCTGAATTAAATTGTTTGGCAGCAGGATGGATAGACTTATTCTTTCCTATCCTTTTCTTATTCTAGATGTTTAGTCACACTTTTACTGGAACTTCCAAGTATGAGTCAAATGGCCTACTGCAGTTACTCTTATGTTTTCTCTTTAATGCTGAGAATAATCTTTAAAAAAAAAAAAAAAAAGTGATATTGTAGTGGAAAAATTATCTCCTATACTTTCAGACGCTTCTCTTATGCTGACTCAAAATGATCAGGCGGGAGCAGAAGTAAAATAAAAGACGAATCATTGACCTGAACGGGATAGAGGTTACTGAACTGTGTGATTGCTTGGATCCACAGATTCCGAAGGCTTGAATGATGGGTGAAAGGAAGTGTGTGTGAGAGACGAGGAGGAGGAGAGGGGAGAGGTAGTGGGGTATGGGGGAGGAGGAGGAAAGTGGTGTAATATAGGAGGGAGGGAAGAGGAAGTGATTGAAGAGGGGAAGATGAAGGAGAAAAGTGGTGTCAGAAGGGAGGGAGGAAGGGAGAAATGGGTGCAGAACGTTGAGAGCAGGAGGGGTAGGAGTAGAAGGTTTATGGTCTAGGAGGTATGATGGAAGAGAAAGGCATGAGGAACGGAGAGGAAGGGTAGATGGAGATGGAAGGAGTGTGAGGGAGGAGGAAAGGGAACTGTTGAGCGGGGAGGAGAGACCAGGATGGGTATGTGAAGAGGGACATGTGGGTAGTGGGCAATGATCTTAACCTCTTTTGGTAATGGGGTAATGGGAGAGGTGGAGGATCAGAGGAAGGAGGAAGAGGAAGAAGGTAAGAATGAGCCAAAGCAAGGCGGAAAAGGGTATGAGGAAGGAGAGGGGATGAGGGGGAGTCAATAGGATAAGAGAATGAGGAGTATATAAAGGAGAGAATATCAAGCTAGGACAAGAATTCACGAAGATAAATTCGCCGTCGAAATTAAGATCTGCTTTGTTGGATGAGTGAGAGACATGGGAATAATCTACAGCCATCTCTCTCTCTCTCTCTCTCTCTCTGCAAAATAAATGTTATGAATGGAAATTTATCTTAAGTTTGTGATTCCTGTTCAGGACAATACACAGCAGTAAAACGATAAACCCATCAGGTAACACAATAATATGGCCAGGTGAGCAGGTAAAACAATGAAGTGGGAAGGATAGAGTAAAGCAATTATTACGTACGTAAGAAACTAAGGTAGACAGGTAAGACAAACAGATGCACAAGTAAGACAGCTGGTCATCAGGTGTGAAGAATAATAGGTCAGCAGGGGATATCATGTTAGCAATGAGGAAAGGTCAGGTCAATAGAGAGGAGTAATGAGACGACGGAAATTATTAATATAGCAAGTATGTATATTAAATTGGCAGAATATTAGATCAGCAAAGATTATCAGGTCAGGAGCGAATATCAGGTGGGCAGGTAAAATTATAATCTCATCAAGAAATATTATTATGAAGGCAGGTAGGGATATTGGATCACGAGGCGAGTTAATCAGGTGAGCATGTTAATGAGCACGTAGGACAGGAGGTGTGGAGAATATTAGAGCAACAGAATAAAGGGGATTTTATTCATTAACGTACGATCATTTCCCTCCCATAGTTACACTTTTCAAAAGGGAAACGGACGAGCGCGCGCGCGCGCGCGCGCTTGTGCGTGTGTGTGTGTGTGTGTGTGTGTGTGTGTGTGTGTGTGTGTGTGTGTGTGTGTGTGTGTGTGTGTGTGTGTGTGTGTGTGTGTGTGTGTGTGTGTGTCCTTAGTTTCTTCTCGGTCCTCTCACCAACGCTCGTTACCACAACCTCATGCCATTACTTCTGGACTGGTTAACCTGAAAATTACTACGCATGTGTTTGGGTCTTTCCTCTCGAGAAACTCGTCTCAGTATTTCATTTAAGGCCTTGAAAGTGACTTTACAGCCCAAATGAGGATCGCAAAATCACCAAACACCAAAAACAATCATCCCATTGCAGGTGTACAGTCACTCATAAAAGAAACGACCCCCCCCTCCCCTGCCAAGACACCTTTCAACCAATATGATATCGGTCCTGGTAACACTGTAAATAACGTCAGGTGTGGGGGTGTGAAGCTGCGTTTGGGGGAAGTTCATTCAAAGTTCATTCTAAGTGTGTCGAGCCCATTCATTTAACCCTTGAGGCCGGGGGTTTCATTTGCATCATGTGCGGCATTAATGCATAAATGTTCGGGTATGGGATTGTGTTATCACCTGAAAGTTCTTTGTTCTTGTAGCATAAAGTTAATTTTGTGTGAAGGACAACATAACAAGTCAGATATAAAGTATGTTTGACTCGAAATGTGGATTGAAGAAGTGTTTCGTGCAGATTAACTCCGTCTTCCTCTCAAACACCCCTCCTCATCCCCCCATATTGCTGACGTCAAATACACTGTTACCAACACTGAATACCCCGAGTTATATTGCCTCTAAGGCAGGGGGGGTCTTTTCTTTTATGAGTGACTGTACATGTTGTAGTTTGGTTCGAACGCGGTTAGTGTTCGGAATTACGACGATTTGAAAGGGCTCCATAGCATGTATGTCTGGGATATATTCGTTTTACATGCGTTACATATACAAGTACAAGTAAGTATTAAAATATGAGAAGTAAAATGACACGAATATCCTCGCAAGTGTTGCTTTGCTAGACTGCATTTGTGTTTGCAGTGTCCTGACAAAAACTACTGTTGCTTAAGTTTGTCAGTTGACATTAATTTTGTTTGTAAATCATCTTCCTGTCCATCAAAATTCCTTTATCCTTCCTTGGTAACTAAGTCGTAGTAACATCAGGTAGGAGCTCCTAAGATGTTATACTCAATTTGTATTCATCTGGCAGAACAAATCTACTCCCACAGCTTGAATGCCAAGCCATAGCTGCTTGAAATTAGCTGAGTTTTATTACGAGGTGGAAATGAGTCTCCTTAGTTATGAGTCATAACAACCCTTCTGTCACACTACCTTGTCAGTTAAATGGATTGAAAGGGGACAAAGATCCTCCTCTGGTTAGGAATATGTGTTGTATTTAGTTATTCTAGTTTCAAATCAGTAACCAGGACAGTCAGATCAGTAAGCAGGATAACTAGACAAGCAGGTGGCTCAGCAAGTTCAGCAGACGCAGAGGATACTAGGACAACAGAGAACAATAATTACGCAGAGAGAAGCAGGTGTGAGAGATAAATATTAGACTGACAAAGAATATAAGAAAACAAGGTAGGAAACTTGGCGAACAGGTATACATGCAGGTAATTAGGTACTGTAATTGAATCAGCAGATAGGACTATTGCGTTAGGTGAATATTTGATAAACGCATAATCAGGTAACGCAATCAGATGAGCACAGGAGAATATCAGATCAGCAGGTAAAACAATCAGGTCAACATGTAGGACAGGTGGAGTTGAGTCAGAGCCCTCATCTCATCTCACTTCCCCTCACCTCACCTCACCTCACCTCCTCATCTCACCTCACCTCATTGGCCCGTGGCACTTGTAACACTCCCATATCAGCATTGATCCTCGCAGCGGAAGCTTCAAACACACACACACACACACACACACACACACACACACACACACACACACACACACACACACACACACACACACACACACACACACACGTGGTTACAGCAAGCTTAATCATTAAACAGTTAGGACGAAAACAAAATAGTACAAATAAGATCTTTAACCTAGCATTCCTAAGAAAGTTAAATATCGAAATATCAGAGCATTCAATACATATGTTTGGAGACAACGAGGAATGAGATACTGACTAGGAGAATGCATGTGATTCAGGTGAAGGGGAAGAGGCAAAGGGAGACTGAAACTGGGATGAAGGGATCAGGTAGAGAAATGTATGAAAGAGAGGGTTCTGTGTTGGAGAAAGAGCAGTCTTATGTAGGAGATCTGGGTATCATGGAGGTGATTCGTTTGTGGCCGCCCCTCCTGGATTAAGGTATCTGATTATACCGGTATTAAAGTTGCCACTCATTAAAGGTGCACTAGGAAACGGGAAATTGACAGCTGTTTCAGTGTCGGCAGCAGACACGGATTAGGGGGGAAAAAGATCATGTCTAACTATATGGCTAGAATTTTATGATAAGATTTCTCACGTCCACAGTAGCTATTACCCATTAGACTTAGCACACTTAGGCTTCCAGACAACCTAGTTAAAGTACTTCACGGTAAATTACTGTACAGAATTAAAACTAGAGGAATCAGAGATAATTTTAACAGAAATGTGTTCAGGGGGTACGTACTAGGAGACAAAGAGTCGTAGTAAACTGCACATCCAGTTGGGTCATAGTAACGTCACAGAGATTAGTTCTAGGGTAAATTCTGTGTACAGTTTACTTAAGTTTTATTGATGTAGGATTCAATAACTACATATTGAAATTTGCGGATAACATGAAGACGGGCACTTGTATTCTGGCGGATCATAATAGGCTAAATCTGCAATCGCAGTTAAACGAAATTTGGAATGGTCATCTTCGTGACAAATGCCATCCTGTGTAGTAAAGTGCTAACTGTTGGAAAGCGGAATTCTTTCTACTTATCATTCGGTTTCTTTTTACCTAACCAGGAGCGTACGAGTTCATAGCTAGGCTACTCATTCCCGTTGTTTAAGGTAAGAGTGACCTGCCTCGCTCTTCCCTGAATGGCATTATGTAAATAATAAACTCCAACCCTCCCTTAGATGGAAACCCTCACGATCCCCATCCGGTTCGATCACCAATCAGTAAGCCATCACACGTTCATTTAGTTATATGGTTGCCACCCAAACTAATAAATGGTTTTCCAGATTGCGGACCATTAGGCTTGTCACTCACTACAGGTACCTCAAAGTGGTACTTAACTGAATGAGTAGATGGTACGCATCTCACCTACGACATTGCACAGGCTATTCCAGATGAGTCGTCACAAAGGTGTTTTATATAAAGGAATGATGATGTCCTTACTCTTGACATCTTGAATCTGATGACGTTTTCTTCTATTATAATAATAGTTATCACAGTAATAATAGTAGTAGTAGTAGTTGTAGTGGTAATAATAATAATAATAATAATAATAATAATAATAATAATAACAACAATAATAATAATAATAATAATAATAATAATAATAATAATAATAATAATAATAATAATAATAATAATAATAATAATAATAATAATAATAATAATAATAATAATAATAATGATAATAATAATCATAAAAATAATAATAATAATAATAATAATAATAATAATAGAGAGGTCGATGATGGGAATGATTGCTGATACGAGGGCTGTGAGAACGATATGGAGGTCTGTCAGATCATTATAATTGTGGCATGTAAGATCAAGCTGAGAGGAGGGAGGTGGATCAAGAGAGAGAGAGGAGCAGTCAGGGAGAAAGACTGAAAGTTGAGAAGCTAAGGATCAAAGAAATGGCAGATGATTACAGGACCAAAGCAGAGGAAGAGTTTTGAATCAGTGAACTGGAATGAACTGGATCTGGAGAGCCTGTGGAATGCATATAGGGACTACCTAGTTAGGAATTCTAAAGTGGTGTGTGGTGTGGCAAGAGTATCAACAAAAAAGAAGGGTACGGCTTGGTAGTATGAGGTTAAGAGAGCGGTGGAGGAAAAGAGGAAGAAGTGGCTAAAGTGACTACAGGATAGGGGTTCAGTTGAAATAAGAACTGAGTATATCGAGAGCAAGAAGCACGTAAAGAGACTAATGAAGAGGGAAAAGAAGGAGGTAAATGATGATCTGGGAAGAAAAATGAATGCGAATTACTCAGAAAATAGGAAGTTAGTCTGGAAAGAGGTGCGGAAAGAAGTGAAAGCGGAAAGAAATGTGACGGGTGAAGGATGCAGGTGCTAGGTTACTAACCCATGGAGATGAAGTAAGGACCATATGGAAAGAATATTTTGAAAGCCTGATGAATGGGAATAGAGAGAGCAGAGCGACTGTAAACATGATTGGTTTTGGGGGTGTGCAGAGAAGGAATGCAGTGCCAGGAGACGTGACACTCGAGCAGGTGAAGAGTGCTGTGATGCGGCTGAAAAATGGGAAAGCAGCTGGGGTTGATGAGGTGTATGCAGAGATGCTTAAATGTAGTGGAGAGAATGGAATGAAGTGCTTGTTGGAGATATGTAAGAAGGCATGGATGAGTGAAACTGTGCCTGCAGAGTGGAAAAAGGCAGTGATTGTATCCCTGTACAAAAATAAAGGTGAGCGAAGTGAGTGCAAGAATTATCGTGGCGTAAGTTTATTGAGTGTGGTAGGGAAGGTATATGGAAGAATTATTGTAGAGAAAGTAAGAGAGATAACAGAAGTCCTAGTGAGTGATGAACAGGGTGGTTTTAGGAGTGGCAGAGGATGTGTGGATCAAGTATTTGCAGTGAGACAGTTAGCAGAGAAGGCTTGTGAGAAGGACCATAAGGAGTTTATGGCATTCATGGATCTGGAAAAAGCATACGATAAAGTAGACAGAGAGGGATTGTGGAAAGTTTTGCGCATGTATGGTGTTGATGATATGCTGCTAGGTGCTGTCAAGAGTTTTTATGATGGTAGCGAAGCATGTGTCAGGGTTAATGGGCATCTATGTGAATGGTTCACGATCGGCGTGGGCGTGCGACAAGGTTGTGTGATGTCTCCATGGTTGTTCAATATATATATATATATATATATATATATATATATATATGGATGGGGTGATGAGAGAAGTAAAAACACGAGTAATGGAGAGAGGGATGGCGTTAGTAATGAATGGTGATGGATGGAATATCTCAAATGTGTTGTATGCTGATGATGCAGTACTGCTTGCAAGCACCAGACAAGAACTTGGTAGGCTAGTGCAGAGTTTTGCTGATGTCTGTGAGCATCGTGCCTTGAGAGTAAATGTAGAGAAGAGTAAAGTGATGGTTGCTGGGAGAGAAGGTGACTCCCAGTGTGATGTCACAGTGAATGGAGAGAGACTGGAATTGGTGAGAGTTCAAATACTTGGGTACAGTGATAGAAAAGAGAGGAAAATGTGCAAAAGAAGTTGAAACTAGAGTGACACAAGGAAGAAAAGTAGCTGGTGCAATGAAGACCTTGATAAGAAACAGAGGCTTGAGTGTTGCAGCTGCACGAGGCTTACATGAGGGAGTGTTAGTGCCAACTTTAACATATGGGTGTGAGACTATGGTGTGGCATGAAAATTAGAAGTCAAGAGCAAGAGCAGTGGAGATGGGACTGCTGAGGAATGTATGTGGAGTACAGAGGGTGGATAGGATACGAAATAATGTGATTCGTGTAAGGTGTGGAGTGAGGAAGTCGGTGGACACCAGAATCGAAGACAGTGTCCTGAGATGGTTGGTCATGTGGAAGGAATGGATAACAATAGAGTGGTGAAAAAGGTATACCTGATTGAATTTGAAGGGGGGAGGAGGCAAGGTAGGCCAAGGAGAAGATGGAGAGATTTAGAGGATGAGTGTTTGAGGAAGAGAGGTTTGGAAGTCGGTGAGGCTAGGGAACTGACAAGAGATCGAGCTGGCTGGATGAATGATGTGAAGAAAAGTGCATGATCAGGGATTTTGGCACCCCTTGTGAGCATGGCAGCATCTGGATTGACTCAATCGGATACGTTTGTGTGAAGCTGCAGAATGTGTTGAATGTTTTTGGCGTATCCGGTAGAGCCAGGATTCGGGGGGCTTGATTGATGAGTGAATGGAAACATGGCCTATTGGACTGGGCAAGCTTGTGCTGTCTGGACATTGCCACTCCTCACCCTGCCCTTGGGTGCGAAAGGAGGTCCGGATGATGATGATGATGATGATGGTAATAATAATAATAATAATAATAATAATAATAATTATTATTATTATTATTATTATTATTATTATTTTCGGTATTATTATTATTATTATTGATACTGGGCATTGTCCTCACCTTCAGTTAGACTGTTATAATCTGAGAGGTTATAATATGTACTCTTCATTAAGTTTCGGCGCTATGACATTCTACTGAAGTAAAATAGAATGACCGAGAAATTGCAGAAATGAAATAAAAATATTTCAGCAAAATCTATTTATCTATGTATAGCCAGACGCCATAATCCCGTATGGGCTGGCCGTTTGTCTTTGAGCTAGTTATTTTACGGGCAGGAGCACTAACCCTTCGCCAACCCACTTATTGACACGTAGGTAATTGAAGGGGATAATGTGAAACTTTGGTTTATGAATCTTAAAAATCAATTATGGCTTTTGGTAGCTTAATTTCACTTCAGTTCGTAAGAAGCAGCCACTCTTAGATGTTTGCAGCATCGTCAAGTCAGATATTTTTGTCCTTGCATTGTGCAGTTGACCCTTGTGCGGTGTGATGCGGTGAGGATCTGTCCGTTCTCCCCTTTGGAGCTAAGATGCGAATGAATGTGTTTGAATGGATGAGTAAATGGAGAGTGAGTCGTCCTGTCTCGGCTACCTCCCTTTTCTTGGGGGAAGCAGCCTAGGTATATAGATAGATAGATAGATTATATTTTTTGCATTCAGAGCTTTCTTCCCGCGATCAATGAAAAAGATAACTAGATCAGATGTGAGGGGTGTAAGGCTGAGAGGAAGACCACGAATAGGATGGATGGACGGTGTGAAGAGAGCATTAGATGCGAGAGGGATGTCTGTAGAGCAAGGAAGAGTGGCTGCGCGTGATAGGGATGACTGGAGAGAAATTGTGATGAATAAATGGTGACGCGACCTTGACGGGATATTCTCCTGCATTTTGGTCTGATCAGCTGATCAGGTCAGGTGAGGGTAAGGGGATGGGTCCATTATGATGTGGCAGGAGTAAACCAGCTCTACTATCTGGCCCTGCCCCGAATGTCGCTGATTGCATTGCGCAGTTGACCCAATTGCGGTGTGATACGGTGAGGATCTGTCCCCTCTACCACTGGGGCTAAGATACGAGTAAATGTGTGTGTGTGTGTGTGTGTGTGTGTGTGTGTGTGTGTGGGTGGGTGGGAGGCTGGGTGGGTGGGTAGGTGGGTCGATGAGTAAATTGAGAATGTGTCGTCCTGCCTCGACTACCCCCATATTTTGGGGGGAAGCAGCTAGGTATATAGATCTTCATTCATTCATTCATTGCCAGACGCCATGTATCCCAAACGGGGTGGCCAAGGGCTTAGAGTTAATTGTTTTACAGGGAGGGGCACGAATCCTCCACCAACCCCACTTGACACATAGGGAGAACAAAAAAGTAAATCATACATAATTCTGATTATTATACAAAAAAGAAAAATGATGTTTTGATCTGCGTTGGAGACTTTAATGCAGTAATGGGCTGTTCAAATGAGGGATTTGAGGCATGTATGGGTAAGATGGGAGTTGGTAGTAGGATGAGTGAAAACGGAGTGAGGTTTGGAAGCTTCTGTCTAGCAAATGACTTAGTCATCGGGGGCACACTCTTTCAGCATTGCAATATACACAAGACAACTTGGGTGTCGCCGTGTGGAAAATATAAAAATCAGATTGATCACATCGCTATCAGTAGGAGGCATAGAAGTTCTCTGCTAGATGTTCATGTTAAACGGGGAGCGGATATTGGTAGTGACCATCAACTCAGCATTGCAAAAATAAGGTTTAAACTTAAAAATCAGAAGAAGGAAAAATCTGGTGTTGGTAGATACGATATTGTTAAGCTTAGAAGAGAAGGAGAAGAAAAGGAGGAATTCAGATTAGAATGCAGAAATAGGTTTTTGGTGTTGGAAACGTTGGAAGAGGGGGAGAGAAGTGTAGATGAGATGTGGGAGGATGTGAACAAAGTTTTGCATGAGACTGCTGAATGTACGATTGGAAGGAGACATAGATTCAGGAGAAAGAAATGGATATCAGAGGAAACGTGGGATATGATAAAAAAGAGAGGTGAGGCTAAATTGAGGAGTGAGATGCAATGCGTTGATGAACGAGAGATTGAATTAGCAAGAGCTGCGTACTGGAGTTTGAATTCAGAAGTAAGAAGGTTAGCTAGGAGAGATAAAAGAAGATGTGTGGATGAAAAGGTTGCAGAGACTGAAATCCTAATAAACAAAAATGATGGACAGAGTCAAAGAATAGCATATGAATCAATTAGAGAACTGAGTGGTAATGCAGGTAAACGCAAGGAAATACCAATTAGAGACAGGGAAGGAAATTTATTGACCAAAGATGGAGATATTAAAAATAGATGGAAAGAGCATTTTGAGACAGTTCTTAATAGACCAATACCACCAGAAGAGGATATACCGTCTGCTCAGGAAGATTTAAATATAGAAACAGGAGAGTTGAGGCTTGCAGAAGTGGAGAAAGCAGTAAAACAGTTAAAGAATAATAAGGCACCAGGGGAGGATGGTTTATTTCCGGAAATGTTTAAAGTGGAGGGGGATAGATTAATAATGATCTTGACCAAGCTATTCAATAAGATATGGGTGACGGGGTTACTACCATCAGTTTGGAAGAATGGTGTAATTGTTAAAGTTCCGAAGAAAGGAGACCTGAGTGAATGTGGTAATTGGAGGGGAATCTCTTTGTCACCGATAGCTTTGAAAGTTTTCAGTAGAGTGTTGTTAAATAGGTTGGAGCCGGTGGTTGAGGGTATTCTGAGGGATGAACAGGCTGGTTTTAGAAAGGGACGTGGTTGCAATGATCAGATCTTTATAGTTAGGCATTTGATGCAGCAAGTTAATGAAATGAGAGTACCGTTAAGTCTTTGTTTTGTTGATTTTGAAAAGGCTTTTGATAGTGTTTCGAGAGAGTCTATGGGGAAGATCATGAGACATTATGGAATACCAGAGGAGTTTGTGAGGGTCATTATGAACATGCATGAGGACACATTTTGTAAAGTGATGGTTGATGGTTGTCTGAGTGATTCGTTTGAAGTCAAGTCCGGAGTAATTCAAGGTGGTGTTCTATCGCCTTTACTATTTATATTGGTCATTGATTACATTATGAAACGTGTTGGAACAGAAACCGGTGCAGGTATACTTTGGGGAGAGAACAGGAAACTTTTGGATTTAGATTATGCAGATGATATAGTTTTGATTTGTGATGGGCCAGAAGAGATGCAGAGAGTGTTGGACTGTTTGGTGAGTGAAGGTCGCAAGGTGGGTTTGGTTATTAATTGTGGAAAAACTGAAATAATCAATATGAATATGGAAAATGCGCAGGAATGTGTAATTGGAGGTATGGTTGTAAAGCAAGTTGATAGGTTTAAATATTTAGGTACTTATTTAGCCAAGGATGGTTCTTTGAACTTTGAATTCGAGGAAAGGTTAAAGAAGGCTAATCAGGCAATGGGAATGCTTAAAAATATTTGGAATAATAACAATTTCTCTGTGCATACAAAAATCAAACTTTATAAGGTAATGGTTAGGAGTATCTTAATTTATGGACACGAGTCTTGGTACAGCACAGTGACTATGGAAAATAAATTCTTGGTGTTTGAAAATAAAGCACTTAGAAGAATATTAGGAGTTAAGTGGTGGGAAAGGATACCAAATAGTAGAATTAGAGAAATAACGGGAGTGCAGCCGATCGATGAATATGTTAGATTCTTACGATGGAAGTGGCTAGGACATGTGTATAGGAGACAGGGAATAGTACGAGGTACACCAGGGTGGGTGGCACCTGGTAGGAGAGGTAGAGGAAGGCCAAAAGAGACGTGGGTGAGGACAATGAGACGGGAAGCTGGAGATGAGTGTTGGGGAGATCTTGAGGAGTTAGCACAAGATAGGATGTGGTGGTGTGAGTTCATCGAGGCCCTATGCATCCCCGAGGGTGCTACAGGAAATGATTGATGATTGATATGGTTACCACCCAGCATTGTAATGGTTTCCTGGTTGACAAGAAACCATTACGCTTGTCACTCGTTGTAGAGCCACCTACAGTGAAAAGACTATAAAAAAGTGACAGGAAGGTTGGAATGAAATAGTAAAGCGGGACACTATAGAATATAGATCTATCTATCTATATATAGATAGACAGATTTAATCTTTTTTTTTTTTTTTTACCATCGTCCCATTGATAATTTTTCTGCTTTATTCATGCTTCATGCAGACGACTTTCGTTAACTAAGAGTAGTGTCGCATTAATGAAAAGGTTAATGAGATGTATGTATAAACACTCAGGATCAAACAGTCTTCTGTGGTGAGAAAAATCGTCTGAGGATATCAAAAATAAAACGAAAAAGTCCTCGGACTGAAGGGATTAAGGGAAGATACATCATCCTTCTACTAGACATAGGCCTTGTGAGGCAACATCTGGGATATTCAGTGCAATTTTGTAGCACTTGATTACACAAGAACATAACATGATTAGCGTCGGTGCAGTACAGAGCAGCACACCCCATGACGAAAGTGTATACTCATATAAACGACATTGGTTGCCTTTTTCAACGTACTGGTTGCCATGAAATTTTTTTTTTTGTCTTCAGCACCGTGAAGAACTATTCTTCCAGCTACATCCTTGAAATCACCAACAGATAAAACAGACCTGCATCAGTTGTTGTAGTTACATGTCTCCGGTCTGTCTGGACGAGAAGGTCGGTTAACCACAGGGCAGCAACTGTTATGTGAGGCCGTCCTACAAGTGCAGTGCAGTGCATATACCATGTAGGAGTCCGGCGCCCTCTTATGGCAGACAGAGCCTTATTAGGGTTGGATCAGGATCCTACCCACGGCAAGGTGCAGGGAAATACTGGGAGGTTTGGCTTCCGAGTGGACGCCGCAGCTGCTCCACCCAGGGGTCACAGCGCCACCAAGCGTAGGCTTCCCTTAAGCGCCCACGCATCAGTTATGAACGAACACTGTCTGCTATATGAACACAATAAAACACAATCGGCATGTTGCCCGTTTCATGTAACCCTCAGAATTCTTCTGTTTGAATTAACTATTACAGAAAAATTATAATAGCAATCGCTGACGACACCAACAAATACATGCCAGAATAGACACGCATCACTTACCATTACATTCTCTCTCGTATTTAAACACCATATTATAATGTTGGCAGACAAGATTCGCGGTGAGCAGGTTACATTAAATAATATAAAAATATAGAACAGTAGTTAGTAATAATGGTGCCAAAGTAAACATAGCCTTACTGTATAAGCATGCATTAATTGCTCTCAGGTGCTATCTGGTACACGAACACCGTATTATGATGGTGTCATGCAAGCCTAGCCACTGTGGTGGTTGCATTAAGTAATACCGAAAAAACACTCTTACAGTTGTATAGTTACCCATAAGCATGTGCATGAAATGTAAAAGAAAGGTGGGCATAGCCTAACAATAATAGTACCATTACTTTTTTTTCTTTTATCTGAAGACGGGTGGCTTCATAAACGTAGAAATTTGTGTTTTTCCTCTTATTTTTCCTTCCAGAAGATCGTTCATGCGTGGTTGTCCGTCTAGGCTGCAGCTTCCGCCCAATAGAGAGGGGCCCGAACCTGGGAGTAGCACCCCAGCAGGCTTCCTTATCAGTGGGGGTATAATGGAGGGCCAGTTACAGTGTCAAGGCGTGCTTGGAGGGTGTCCCTGCAGCTGTCCTGGGATGGTGCCTCGAGGCCTTTACCACAGCCACTGGTCAAGGCTGGTGGGCTAGGGGTCTCAGATCCATTGCCTGGGCCTGGGACGGTGCAGTGGGTGGTGCCTATGGCATGTCTCTCCCCTTCATATTCTACTGATTATGACCAAGTCAAAGAATGTAATTCAAAGCAAGACTAAGGAAATTAAATCACCCAGAGGGGAGTGGCTTCGTGGAATGTGGGAAGTTTGAGGGGTAGAGCGTGGGAAGTGGCTGAGGTAATGAGTAGGAGGAGGGTTGATGTGGAGTGTGTGCAAGAAGTCTGGTATAGGGGTGGATCAGCCAGAAAGATTCCCTGGGAGGGATTGTTGCTATAAGTTTTTTTGGCAAGGTAAGATAGATGGATATGGGGGTGTGAGGGTGTTGGGTGGGAAGAAATGGTTGGAATATGTCATGAATGTTATGGGAGTAAGTGACAGGATGAAAGTCGTGAAAATTTTGTTCGGTGGGATGGTGTTTGGAGCTGTATTGGCATATGGTCCACAGGCAGGCTTGGATGAGGTAGAGAATAATAGACTTTGGGATGACTTAATACGTGTAGTAAGTGATAAGGGGATGATGAGATTGTAGTTTTAGGGGGGGGGGGATTTAAATGGTCATGTAGGTGAAGCAGCTCAAGGATATGAAGGAATACATGGGGAATGTGCATATGGTACGAGAAATGAGGAAGAGGAATGGATACTTGAGTTTGTGGAGGCAATGAACATGATTGTGTGCAACACACAGTTTAGGAAAAGAGAGAGTAGGTTGATTACATATGAGTCTGGGGGAAATAGCAGTCAGGTAGACTGTTTCCTGGTCAAGAGGACTGATAGGAGGTTAGTGAGGGATGTTAAAGTTAGGGAGCGAAGAGTGTGTGCAGCAACACAGGTTATTGATATGTGACATGGTGCTTTATGAGATGGTGATGGAAAAGAGGACCTCTCCACCTAGAAGGAAAATATGGAAGTTGAAAAACCAAGCAGTAAGGGATGCCTTCTATAGCGAGATGAACAGAGTGGTGGCTGAACAGGGAGACGTGGACGGAAGTGTTAATGAACAGTACAGAGTCCACAAGACCAACCTCTTGAGAGTTACTGATTCAGTACGTGGATGGACAAGAGGCCCATCAAAACATAAAGTGACTTGTTGGTGAGATGAGAGTGTAGAAGCTGCATTTAAGGAGAAAAGACTTTTTCAGGAATGGAAGAAGAGTGGTAACAACGAGGAATACTTGGCTGTCGAGCGTAAGACTAGAAAAGAGGTTTACAGGGCGAAGTCTGAGACACAAAGACTTTTACTTGATAGCCTGAAGCATGTGGAAGGGAAGAATATGCTTTTTATGGTGGTAAATCAGATGAAGAGGGAGAATAGCGATATCATAGAGGTGCAGTGTGTAAAGAATGATGAACGAAGGGTTGTGGTGAACAGTAAGGATATTAAAGACGCATGGAGAGAGCATTACAGCCGGTTGTTGAAAAAGGAGTTTGACTGGGACAGACAAGGTTTGGAGCCAGCTGATCCAGTGTTTGGCCCTTGGCCTTTGATTGGCACTGCTACTGTGAGCGGGGCAATAGGCAGGATGCAGGTGGGGAAGGTAGCAGGTGTTTTTGGGTTGACTGCTGAAATGTTCAAAGTCTCAGAAGATATAGGAGTGAGGTTAGTCACTGACCTGATAAATACGATTTTACATATATATGTGTGTGTCGTCCCAGATGATTGACTGAAGAATGTAATTGTAAATGTGTACAAGGTGAAGGGTGATGCCCTCGAAAGTGGAAATTATAAAGGCATAAAGCTTTTAGACCAGATAATGAAGGAAATGGAGAGAGTTCTAGAAAGTATGATTAGAGAAATAAATTATTGATGAGATACAATCTGGGTTATGCCAGGCAAAGGGACCACTGATGCCATATTCATTGTTCGACAGCTTCAGGAAAAACATACAGGAAAGAATAGGGAACTGTATTTTGTTTTTGTTGATTTGGAGAAGGCCTTTCCCTAGAAAGGTGGTGAGGTGGGCAATGAGAAAGCTTAGGATCGAGGAGTGGCTGGTTAGCGTCGTTATGGCCATGTAAGTGAGTGCTCACACCCAGGTAACGGTGAATGGCGATTTGAGTGATGAGTTTTCCGTGAATGTTGGTGAGCATCAGAGGTCAGTTTTGAGCCTCTTGTTGTTTATCATGGTACCTGAAGCCCCCTCACGTGACTTCTGAAATGGACTTTAGTGGGAGATTTGTATGCTGATGATTTGGTGATGGTTGCAGAGAATGAAAGGAAGGCGAAGGAAAGTTTTAGGAAGTGGAGAGATGGTATGGGGCACAAGGGCTTAACAGTAAATGCAGATAAAACGAAAGTGATGGTATCTAGGGCTGGGGGTGGTACTGTCAAAGAAGAGGGAGAGTGGCCATGTGCGAGTGTCACAAGGGCTTGGGAAGTAATTTCATCTTGAGCAGTGTTCGTGATAAGTGGGTGCTTAAGAGATTCTCTGGTATTAGAGGTAGACTGCTAGATAATGCTGATTTCATGTGTGCGGTGTGTGGAGGGAGAGCATGTGGACACTGCCGGGCGTGAAAGGATTGAACTTGCTGGTGAGTCTCTTTAATGTGTGGATGACTTTTTTTTGTTATTTGGGAGACATGTTATGTGCTGGAAGTGGGGCTAGAGTGAGAAGTGGTTGGAAGAAGTTCAGGGAGCTGTTGCCTCCCCTGACACTGAAAGGGCTCTCCCTCCATGCTAAAGATCTTTGTATTCGGTATGTGTTAGGAGTGCAATGCTGTATGGTAGTGAGACCTGGAAAGTGCTTAAACGTACAGAAATGGCAATGATTAAGTGGATGTGCAGTGCGTCCTTGAGTGCAAGGCCTGGAGAGGCTAGGTTTACGATGGGAGAGTTCAGAGGTAGGATGGGACCGAAGTGTATTGGTGTTGCGATGAGTAGAGGTAGATTGAGATGGTTTGGGCATGTGGAGAAGATGGGAGATGTTAACTGGGGGCAGAAATTGAGAAGCGTTGATGTTGGGGGTATGGTAGTGAGCCCAAAAAAGACTTGAGACGAGGTCATAGAGTGTGACCTCAGGGTTAAGGAACTAAATAGAGAAGCTGCCAGAGGTCGAGCAACATGGAGAACCGCCATTAGGTGACCAAGGCCGACGCATACAAGCATGTTGGAGCCATCAAAAAAGTAAACGAAAACGAAAACAAAACTTACTGCTGGACGGTGTAAAGGGAGCGGGAGAGTCTTCTGCTTTCCTGTTCTTTTCTCGGACTTGTGTATTTTTCTCCAGTTGTGAAATTTGATACGAAGACATTTTATTAAATTCATGGTACAGTGCAGTCACCATGGAAGGGCTATAGTGTTGGTGTGGTCTGTGAATCAATGTAGCTCTCTCTCTCTCTCTCTTTCTCTCTCTCTCTCTCTCTCATCTTTATGTGTTTTGTTGGCTTGTTTTTCGTTGTTTTCTGTTGTTTCCCACCCTGCGCTTTGCTTTAGTGATGCGCGTTTCTTGTGTGTGTGTGTGTGTGTGTGTGTGTGTGTGTGTGTGTGTGTGTGTGTGTGTGTTCTTAATACATGTGAACAACTTCCTTCCCTTTATTTTTGTCGTGTTATTTTTTTTTTGTCTCTCAGTCTTTTTCTGTATTAAAATACAGTATTTTCACTGATTTATAGGCATGCAATTTTCTTTTTTAACCAACGAGCGAAAGCACAAGGAGATTGTTTGTTTGATCTGGTTAGCTTATTTGTTTTCTTTGTCTCTGTCGCTGAACAAGATTATTGAAAAAGAATACTGAATGGAACTGCACCCAATTCAGCATAATGACTGAGGACCATCAAAGGAATACGTGATTAATTGCTGGGCAAACAGGGTGATTGAATAAACTATTTTAAAAAGCTGTTTTGATCTGATTCTGACCAAACTTGATCGAAGAACTGTGGAAAAAGAAAAGACAAAGCAGCTGAATTTTGAGAACAGTCGGTCAAAGGAAAAGATCACGGAAGAACAAAAAAAAAACACACACACAAAAATACAGACTTCTAACTGCGACAGTTTTTGTTCGATGTGGATGAAATTTTGAGGAACATTTTAAGGTAAACCGAGAATGGAATTATTTTACTTTAAAGTAAACTTAAATACTTTTCAGTTTCAACCAAACATAGTTGATGAGTTAAGGATTATGTAAGGATGAAATATTTCGCTTTTAAGATCAATCAGTAGAAGGTCAAAGGAACCTTGGGAGGGTTAAATGTTCTACCTAGAGTCCTCCCACACGACTCAATGAGTGCCTGTCGTGTCTGAGATGGCTGTTCATCAGTTTTGAATCATGCAGAGGAATCTCGCCATAAACAGTATTTGAGAGGCGTAGGTGTTTCAGATTATCTCCTCTAAGCTATTATTTTACATCATGTTTTCATTTCCTCAACCTCGATTTACAGGTGTCCATTGATTGTGTGGTCGGACATTTAGACTGATTGTACGGCGAGGGTGTTGCAGTGTTTGAGTATTTATTCTTGCACTGGAGCTGTTTTCCTTAGCCTCCTTGCTCTTTCATCCTCCACCGGCACATCCTCGTATATACAGGCCATTTTTGTGACCCTCCGTAGTTTCCTTTCGTCTGTCTTCTGTCATGCTTCCCTGTGCTTTTTTTAGGGAATCTTTCTTGGGTTTCTGTGGACAAAGCCCTTCTCCGTCCTCCTCCTAATATTTCTTATTTTTCTGAGCCCCCCAAATCGGATCACACAGTTCTGGACCTTCTGCCCTCGGTATTGTCTTTTGCTCTAGAAATTATTTATGGTCTCCCTCCCCCTCTCTCTCTCTCTCTCTCTCTCTCTCTCTCTCTCTCTCTCTCTCTCTCTCTCTCTCTCTCAAAACATTATTTTTTTAGCGAATATTAGATAACACTTTCATTGCCTTAACACACTGACTACCTCAACTTTTCTGCTAATTCGACTGGTGTTGGCATAAATAAATTACTGGGGTGTGTCCATAGCTAGAAATATTCCACCTATACAAATTCACGTGGTTTGCATATCCTCTGTTATTATAATTTATTCTTGCTGTTACGAAAAGATTTAATTAAACTTTTGAGCACCCTAGCAATGATAGGGCTAATGATTGGTAAATGCGACCCTTCTTGTTTAAAAAGTAAGTTAGAAGCAATATGATAGGTTAAATTAATGTGTCAGGATGTAGGGATGGTGCAAAGAGAGAGACAGAGAGAGATGTACGCACATGTACAATATCCTTACATTATTGTAATTACATAATTTAATGTATTGCATGGTGGAGGGATAATCGTCGCATAATTTGGGCAGCATTTTGCCGGGATAACTGTTACATTATAATGGCTGAGTGGAATGCAGTGATGTATGTAAGGATGGAGTTACATGACCTTGTACTGTATCGAACTAGTTCCTATGTTTCATTTTTTAGCACTGTGTCGTCCTAACATTTTCAGTCATTCTGTAAAATGTATTTATGAAGCATGATTTCAAGAGAGTGTGAGAAAGTGGGAGTATGGATGGGGTATATGCACGGCGGCAGGTGTATGTATTGTTGTGTGCAAGAAATGGAAGGAGAATATAAGAGAGTATGGATCAGTTGGTTCAAGGATTGTGTGTGTGTGTGTGTGTGTGTGTGTGTGTGTGTGTGTGTGTGTGTGTGTGTGTGTGTGTGTATGTATGTGTGTGTGTGTGTGTGTGTATGTACGTGTGTGTGTGTGTGTGTGTGTGTGTGTGTGTGTGTGTGTGTGTGTGTGTGTGTGTGTGTGTGTGTGTGTGTGTGTGTGTGTGTGCGCGCCAACAAAGATCGTACATGCAGAGTGAAAGAAGAGTTCTGGGCAAATGTGGAAGCGTGCATGGGAAAGTCTGAGAGGATCGAAAGAATGTTTTTGATTGGAGATACGAATGGAAAAATAGAGAATGTGAAAGTGGATGGAGTAGCTGGTGAGTGTGATGTGCCTGTAGAAGTGGATGAGAATGGCAGTGCTTTAGTGGACATTTGTGACGGGTGGGGTCTGGTAATAGCCATTACCCTCTTTAGGCACAAAATGATCTGCAGGTATACGTGGCGAGTGATTAGAGGGATGGTTGGTGAACTGAATAAATGGAAGGCAATTATTAATTCTGAGTGTGTGGATGACAAAATGAGAAAGTATGTAATGATGCCAGAGCATACAGAGGGAGGGGGTGTTGTCGCCGCACGCTTTGTTGGTCATGGATTGAGATGTTTTGCACAAATCATTGATGATTAATTGAGATCTAAATTTACTGCTGATTAAGGTGCAGGTGGCAATGAATAAACAAGTGTTTTACTGCTGATTAAGGCGCAGGTGGCAATGAATATACACGTGGTGAGATGAATTTTTTGATGCGAGATATGGGGGTCAGACTCTGAACGTTTTTGTCATGTATCATGAGGAAGAGTGTTTACACCACAGAAAGTGTTGGGGGAGAAATTAGTCTGGAGATGGAGGTTGGAGAGTCAACAGAGTTCGTAAGCTGAAGCGGCTGGGAGTGTGTCACTGCTGTAGGTAACAGCAATGTCAGTAGTCACATACTACGCTCGTGGAGTTATAAACCCTCATAGGCCTTCACCACAAGTTGCGTCATCACGTGTGTGATGACATTTAAGTGTTCAAGGATTGATGTAGCTGTGGCACGCACATATGCGTATGTGAGTAAATATACCCAATGATTATGATGGATATGACTGACTTGTGGGCTTATATCGGTGAAGATATGATGCCTACTCTGTATGTTAAACGCTAGGTCATATGGATGTAGAGTCTGTTTCTGTTATTGCAAGTTTGACAAATATACCAAGTCCAACTGGCGGGTCCTGTTATTATCCAGAAGACTAGGGTACAGTCAGTGTGGAGCCTAAACTTGGGGAGAGGAACTGATGACCACCGCTTGGTGGGGGTAAAAGTCAAGGTTCAGGAGCAATGGAAAAAAAAGAAGGAGGGAAGGACAGGAGGAAGTAGCCCATACAAGGAGGGTAGAAAAGTTGCAAGAGAATGGAGAAAAAAGGCAGAATATAAGAGAAAAGTGGAGGAACGATTGGGTTAATATGATTTAGAACAGATAGGTGAGTGCAAGATATTCACAGAAGAAATCTGTGCAGCAAGTGAGGTGATGTGCGGGGTGAAGAGAAGACGAAAGGAGGTGCAAAGAACAGCATAGTGGAATGAAGAGGTTTGGTAAGCTGTGAAGCAAACGAAGAAAGCATATAGTGAGTGGATGGGAAGCAGAGGCATGGAGGAAGTTGAATGACGGAAGAGAGAGTTATATGTAGGGAGAAAGAGAGAGGTAAGAGAGTAAGAAGAGAGGGTGAATTTGGAATGAATTTGAGTGTAAAGTGGAGGGAATATAAGAAAATGTTCTGAGAGGAAGTAAAGGGAGTTAGACAGGGTGATAAAGAAGTTAGTAGGTAAGTGAAAAATATAAATGGTAGATTGATAGTGGAGAAGAGAAAAAATGTGACCATATGGAAAGAACACTTTAAGGAAATGGCTGGGAGAAGGAAGGTGGTGAGAAGAGAAAAAGAGATCGGTAGGACGGAAGTAGTGAAAGCAATGAAGAAAACGAAAATGGGTAAAGCCCCAGGCATTAATAGAGTGTGTGGTGAAATGATGAAGCATGGGGAGAGATTGTAGCAGAATGGATATGGAAGATGTGTAGATTGGCCTGGGAGGAAGGGGAGGCCAAGGGAGGAAGGGGAGGGATGGAGTGGAGAGATATATGAGAGAGGGAGGTGTGTGAGCTGAGGAGAAAGAAGTGAAGTGGCGGAGAAGAGACGATTCGTTTGTGGCCACCCTTACGGGATTAAGAAGTCTGGCAATAGATAGAGAGATAGATTTCAAAATAACGGAGAAAAGTAGTATAGATGTTGTTATAAAGTACCTTCCTCAACAGAGTGAGCTGCTACATGTCTATATTTACACCCAAATTCGTGAAGCAATAGCGGCAATGATTATTTCGACAAGTATATGGACTATAGGCCATTTTACCCCTGGACAATTTTACCCCAGGACTTCTTCCCCTCCAGACATTTTCCCCCTTGACTTATTTCCCCCGGAGCATAGAAATACCTTTGTTACTAAGTTACTTTAGTACCGACTCGCCCTACTGTACAGTAGGTAGCCCAGTGGCCAGCACCACATCCCGGCCTATGTTGCCGTGCCATAGGACTCGGTCTCTCTTTTGTGACCCTCGTGTTTTCAAAGTAGTCCTTTGCAGCCGCCTTAGCGTCACCTGATGACACCCTGTGGCATCTTTGTTTAGGATTCTATTGGGAGTCCTTCAAGAACATTTCATGGTCCCTACTGGGGCCTTTTGATACCTTTTTACTGACCCTTTCTAGTCTGGTGAAGTAGCATCCAGCAACTCTCCTGCATTCCAGATCTTGTTAAGTGACTTTCGATTATCCCTTCTCTTTCATGAGATTGTAGGTAAGCTGAACTATTTTTAGCCAGACCGTCTATTTTTCAAATTAACCTTTTCCCTGAGGGTCAAGCAGCAAACAGTTTAGTTGTTCAAGTTTTGCACACACACACACACACACACACACACACACACACACACACACACACACACACACACACACACACACACACACACACAAGGAACAGAAAAGTTCAAAAACTCCAGGTAAGTCTGCAAGAAAAATTCTGGCAGTAAAAGGATTAACCACTTCACCCAAAATGTGTCATTACCATTGCTACTATCAGAAGATTTAGTCATCGCAGAAGCACCCTAGTAGGAAAACTGTTAATGAGGCTTGTGTTAACCTCCCTCTGTTCGAGAAATCCTTCCTAATACAGTCGTATATGTTGAACACGTCGCCTTCAAATCAATGGCGGATTTATGTTATTCATATTATAACCAGACGATTTCATTTCGTTTTTGAGACACTTTTTTTTTTTCTATTGTAGGGATTCTATACAGCCTTCATTAGCCCTTTATTACTTAAGCTAAAGAAAATACCCTGGCAGTTAATGCCAAAAAAAAAAAAAAAGAAAGAAAGAAAGAAAATGCATCATCTGTCTGAAAAGGTTGAGAGAATTTTGAGACTGGAAAAATGCAGGAGAGGTAGATAAAGTTTTGATGGAAAAATAAAGTTAGGCGGAGTTTAAGCATCCTGAGGCGACGTAACAATGTTGTCAAAGCCAACTGGAAGAATGCGCTGGAGGACGAGAATAATTATGCGTGGAGAATCGAGAAATTATTTAAGACGTGGTGCTGGAGAGAGAGAGAGAGAGAGAGAGAGAGAGAGAGAGAGAGAGAGAGAGAGAGAGAGAGACGCAGGACGCCTTCATGTGATGGCACCGATCTGATCTGCGGCGTAGCATCCCAAGTATACAAACGTCGCTTAGCCCTCTCTCTATCACTTCAGAGGACTGCAGGAGAAGAATAATCCTGACTTGCAGTCCACCGTGTTCATGTGGTGCTGCGACTATTATAAGTACTTCTAATTTGAGGACGTGGTGCTGGAAAAGGACACCATCACGCTGTGACACTGATATGGCCGGACGGATCCACTACCCGGCTATACAAACGTCTTTCAGCTCACTAACTGTCCCCCAAAGGATGCTGGAAGATTTCAGGAAAGGGACAACTTTGGCCTGCAGTCCACCGGGTATACACGTTTCAGATGAACCAAGGGCTACAACTACTATAAACCTTTAACTTGGCCCAGATTTTGTCCTTTTGCAGCTCACGTAGTTCAGTGGCAGCATAAGAGAATGCTATGGTTCTGCATCCTTTTCACGGCACTTCTTCTTGATTAGGACCATGTTCGTGTTACATTTTCAGTATTTATATTCGTGAGATGTCAATTTCAGGCCAAAGTATAGTAAAATAAATATAATAAATTTGTGGAGTATATAATTCACTTCATATTCTTGCTGCTACCAAAATTTCTCATCAGGTTAGGAGAGTCTCTTGCATCCCCTGGTAGACTGGGTGGCATAATATTTTAGTGTGTGTGTGCTTTTTTTCCTCTAGACGAATTTTTTAAAAGTTAGGAATGATGTATGACAGTGAAAGGGGTTAATGAATACTAAATCTTACCCCTATGGTTCGACAAGTCACCCCAAACCCGAATGAAACTGTCTGGTAAAAGCATGAGTTGAAGTACAAAACACGTCATGGGGCTGAAGGAGTTATTGAAGGCGATGTATAACCCACTCCAAGTCTCTCCCAGGCTGAATGTTTGACGGCAGTAAGAAGGAAACGTAAACACGGTACTTTAATGTGGAAGTGTAAGCATTCTGAGATACCAAAGTTTTGTCAAAATCATGCTGAATAATGCACTGAAAGACAAGAACAATCATACATGGTAAAAACTGGTAATTATATAAAAAAAAATAGTTTTAGTGGGAGAATAATGAGAGGTGAAACCGAAACGACATAAAGTACAGTTCCGTTGTGTCCATGTGAATATATAGTCAGACGCCTTAAGCCAGAAAGAGTTGCCCACAAACAAATCGCCTCCATATCACCCTGTCCCTTGCTGTCAGACGGTCCTCCCTCCAACTTACATACCCCTCCAGCATATAACTCCACCCCATCCCTCCATCAACAAAAATCGACCTAATATCACCTTGCTCACCGCCACCTTTCCACCCCCATTCCTCCATCTCGTCCTAGGTCTTCTTCTCTTTTTCCGCCTCCACCTCACTCACATATACACACATATACGGAACATAATGTCGCTCCACAGATTAGTTCAGGAACTGTGAAATTCTTACTTGATACTCTGAGAAGTATTTTGGTTCTGAAATTCTCATCACAAGGCTCCAAAAGTTACTGTTCTTGACACGTCATATATAGTAATGAAATTAACTGATTTTTATGTCGGCGACTGTAAGTACATAGTATTATAGTCGCGGCGCACGACTCTGAGGTTGCTTTTATCGTACCCTGGCAACCTACCTCTCAACAGCACGTCCGATTTCGTATCATATTATACACGAATCATATTCTTATACACGAATATATTATACACGAATATTTTTATTCACGAACATATTATAAATGAGCGTATTATATTATACACGAAATCGGAAGCACTGTTGAGGGGTAGGTTGCCAGGGCACGATAATTACAACCTCAGAGTCGTGCGCCGCAACTATAATAGTAGCAGCAGCAGCAGCAGCAGCAGCAGCAGCAGTAGTAGTAGTAGTAGTAGTAGTAGTAGTAGTATACGACCTTACAGCGAAAATGCTACAGGAAATATACCATGATGTCACCATAGAGCCAGCCCTGCTTCCTCTAGACGGTGAGCATTTCGACCACAGAACAGCAGACCCATCAAATGATGCAAGAGTGGATGGCAGTGCTCGAGGTTCTGGACACGTGGGCAGAGGGCTTTCGTCGACATTGGGATGTTTGATCCTATGGCAGCATGTCATCGTGAGCTGCCTCTCGAGGCTGCGCGCAAGGGGAATGAAAAAATAAAAAAATAAAAAAAACGGTCGATTCACTCCCCTTGTGTTCACATCAGGTGGGACGGATCCAGAGGCGGTGAGATTCTACCCGAAACTGGCAGAGGTTCTTTCTGAGAAGAAGCGTCAACCTCAGAGTTCTGTTAAGCCTGGATGAGATGTCGACTGTCATTCTCCCTCGTGAGGTGTGCACTCCTATGCCTCAGGAGCACAAGATCATCAGCCCTCAGGCCTGTCTCTCTGGAGGGTATGGACTGCGAAGTTACTGTGGTCAAGAGCTGCATAGACTAGCGACTCCAATAGATTAAGGTCTTTATTAACACTGCGGTGTTAATAAAACATAAAGTAATAAAAGCAGTTGCTGGTAGTTGGTAACTATACTCATTGGCGTGTTATAGGCCAACGGATTTATTATGAAGGTTAGTGTTAACCTTCACAGTACAATTCCAAATGGTGAACTGTACTATGAAAGTTGATTTTGATTTTCACAATATAATTAAAAAACAGATGGAGGTGAAAGGAGTAGAAGTAATAGTAGTAGTAGTAGTAGTAGTAGCAGTAGTAATAGCAGTAGTAGTAGTAGCAGTAGTAGTAGCAGTAGTAGTAGTAGTAATGGCAGTAGTAATGGTAGTAGTAGTAGTTGCAGCCCCAGCATATCTAATACGGGAACCCAAAGGACTGATATCTAAAATTGCCTGTTCCTGTAGTCCACCATCCTCTTTTTGAGATACAGGGAGAATTGAGGGACGTTTGTATAATGAGACAATAGAGCAGCCTAGATGCATCAGTGCCACCACATGAAGGCATCCCTCCAACACCAGCTGTACGTAAGAACTATGAACTAAGTGGTTGATAGTTTGGCTTGCACTCCGGGTCTGGGCCAGAGTAATTATTCACCTGATTAGGATGTTAAAAAACAATTATTACAGAAGCTATCTTTAAATGATTTGTTGCAGTTAATCAACCATCTTGAACAACTCTAACGTATGGAAGTGAAGCTTGGACCTTGTTGGAAGGACATAAGTCAAGAGTGAGAACAGTGGAAATGAGTTATTTGAGCGTAACATGTGGAGTTACATAGAGAGACAGACTGACAAATGAGGAGGTGAAGGAGCGCTGTGATGTGGATGTGGATGTGACAGAAAGCGTTAGGAAAAATACATTGAGGTCAGAGAAGAGAGTGTAGTGCGTGAGGTGGACGGAGTGAGGAGGGAGAGGCCAAGGATGGGATGGAGGGATGGAGTGGAGAGGTATAAGAGAGAGGGCGGTGTGAGGTGGGAGTAGGGTAGTAAAATGACAGGGGACCGGGCGGCATATTTCCGATGTATATGGGTATTCGTCTCAATACTACGGTCAGCTACCTCAGCCAATCAGCCCTGGTGAGATAGGTTAGGTTAGGTGAGGGTAAATATTTGAAGCATCAGTAATTTTGCCTGGGAAACACATTGAACATATTTTCGAGAGAAATCTATGGTTAGACTTGAAGCGACTGGATGAGCGTCGTTCCTGGCTGAAGGTTCCTGGTGATGAGACGAGTACGCATACAGAACGGAAATATGTGCCCGGGCAACATGGAGGCGATTTGTTTGTGTCATCCCTTACGGGATTAAGGCGTCTGACAATAGAACGATAGATAGAACAAATTTGTGATATGTATGTGTCACACACAGCTCCTGCAGTACCACGTAGGATATCAAGGTGGTAGTGGATTTGATTACGAGTGTTATGAAGCATGTTTAGCGAGATGGAAGCCAGTGCCTTTTCAGTCCGGTGTCTTGATTTAGTGATCTTTTTAACATTCTCTGCATATACTCTATCTTTTCCGTAGCTCTATAAAAAGAATTCCATAGGCCTGATATCCAGGGAACAAGAAGGCCTTGGAATAGGCCAATCTCGCCAGGGCCAACGAGAATGGGAATTTCTCACTGAAGAACATATACACACGTAATCCTCAGTTTAAAGAAAATACAGTGAAAAATTATTTGAGTTCCTTGATTAATTATATAACTTTTTTTTCCTTCACATATTTCGCAGTCCAGATTTTATGAAGTGTTGTAATCAGGGGAACATTTTATGGACACCCTGTAGATCAGATTTTATGTAACCCCTCCAATGCAGTGATTCTCGGTCTGTCTGTCTGTCTCTCATTAGTTTGCTGCTAACAGACGATTTTACTGATGTTTGAAGTTTTCTGTGAGCGAATAAACCTCTCACAGTCTGGACAACTTTAGTTCCCTATCTGGTTAACGGCGGACGATTTTATTCAGCTGAGAGTGAGTCCCAAGAGACTGGTAGTACTAAATGAATCTTCTACGGTGTGAAAAGAACGAAAGATAGACCCAAAGATACACAAATATACCCAAATACTATTAATGTCTCCAAATCGCTAACATATTTCATTTTTGCAAGTTTCAGACGATCCCATTTTAATCACAGTTGACTCATGGTAGTGTAGATATTTATAAAGGTAATATCTACCTTCTACAGGACGAGAAACCTCTCTAATCTAAAAATACATGTCTTGTGAAAGAAAGTGTGTGTGTGTGTGTGTGTGTGTGTGTGTGTGTGTGTGTGTGTGTGTGTGTGTGTGTGTGAGAGAGAGAGAGAGAGAGAGAGAGAGAGAGAGAGAGAGAGATAGGCCATTGTATTCGACGAACTTAAAAAACCCATAATGGTAGTGTGATAAGTGCATGATGGATGGTACAGTAAGAGTCTTTCATTACGCGCCAGGAAGAGAATAATTATATGTACTAGAGGCAAGAATTTTTGGAAGATATGAGCGACTTAGCTCTGAACGCATGGTGTATTGTAGTGAACGGTTGGGAGGAGAAGTGCAGTCAGCCAATGGAAAAAAGTCTACGCCTATAGTGTTTGGAAGATTTTACTGGTAACGCTGCCTTGAACAACACTAACAGTTGAACTAATAAAGAGCATCCTGAGTTGTTTCCCTTCATTTATTCTATAACTAATGTTCTGAATGTTATGTTTTTTGTTTTTCTTTTATATATATCTCCCGTTTTTAGCAAGGCGAAGCGAGGTAGTTTTTGTTGATGTGTGTCTGTATGTGTGTTTGTGTGTGTATGTATCTGTTGCCAAAATATCTCGAAAAGTTGTGGACAAATTTTTACCCAACCTTCGGGAAATAGGAACTATGTAAATGTGCAGAAGCCAACTAGTTTTGGTGAGGATCTAATCAAAGACGACCTAATGCCAGCCACCATATATTTTTACAATGGGGATTAGGATTATGTGAAACGCGGTGACTGAATTTCGTAGAGTTTTGCGAAGTTTAATCAGCAGCTTTTAGCTGGGCGAGAAGATAAAGTCTGTGTGTGTGTGTGTGTGTGTGTGTGTGTGTGTGTGTGTGTGTGTGTGTGTGTGTGTGTGTTGCCAAAATATATGTTTCAAAGTTGGTTTGAACGAGTAGGTAGCCTGTACCTTAACCAACCACATATTTGGGTGGGTGATTAGCATTCACCCCCCCCCAATGCTTTTGTTTCATTGTTTCTATGTTTCTTCCCTTGGTCGAGTGTAAATCAGAGTGGAAGAGAGAAGAGATAGATCACGTGCGAGATGGAGAACAGGCATAAGAATTATTGAGAATAAAGTCCCTACCTATTTGTAAACAGGATATCATAACCTGTGACTTTTATTCTCCCCTACAAGGAGAGTATGTTTTAACCCCTGTTTGTTTGTTTATTTGTCTGTTAGCAGGATTACTCAAAAACTAAAAGAGAGATTTGGACCAAATTTGGTGGGTAGATAGCCCTGTCCCAGGGAACAATCGATTAACTTTTGGGACAGATTCGGATCGTATTACAGATTCTGGATCCGGAAAACACTCTCTGGAAAACCCTAATCAGTGATGAGAAAACCTAACTCATTATGAAGAGTGGTTTGGAAATTACGTTGTCCCTGTCGGAGAGATGCGCTCCACTGAGTGCCCCTCTAGTTCATTATATAATTGCTTAGCCCATACGTCAGCTGTTATATACAGATATTGTAGACAGACAGACAGAAAAATAAATGTAATATGTACGATACTGTAGTTGCGGTGTGGTGCAGTGCTTCTGCCGCCAATGTATTATAATGATCTGGCTACTGGCTTGAATGTGTTGTCTAGTACGGACAGCTTCCCGCTGCAAAAGTGCAGCTTAAAGAAGACAAAGCTGAGAAGACTGTTTTATGTGTACAGATCAGAGAATCTGTTCACTCAGCGTAACGTGATGGCATCGGGTAAGCGTGATTCCCCCTTTACCTCTCTCCCAATTAAATTAGTGAGAAGCAGAAAGCAACTAGACTCCCAGAGATTACGACGAACCTCTTCTAGTAAAGTAGTCTGTCGTCGTTGGAGGTGTTGCATAACCTCAGTTCCTGACTGTGTGTCTGTCGTCCTACATGTCCAACTACATTAGCTTGGCAGAGAATCATCCTACAAAAATAGGTAGACGAATGGATGGAGAGAGAGAGAGAGAGAGAGAGAGAGAGAGAGAGAGAGAGAGAGAGAGAGAGAGAGAGAGAGAGACCACAAGTAGGAAAGTTAATTGAGCAGAAGGAAATTAAAGAGAGGACTGAAACGGAAATGAGGTTAATGGAACGGGGTAATAGGGGAGGAATGGGTGGAAGGCGAGAGGAGGAGGAGGAGGAGAGAGAAAAACTGGAACAGGAACAGGAAGAAGAAAAGGAGGAGGAGAAGGAGGAAGAGGGAGAGGAGGAGGAATAGGAAGATGGGAGGTAAGATTGTGAAATAATGGAAAGAACGATAATTAATAAGGTCTAAATACACCAAAAAATTATCTTATGCTAACCTATAATACATACAAGTGTAAACACAGATTCCATCCATCATCCATTTCTGTGTTACTCCATCAATAGCTAGGCATTTCAGTTTCGACGTTTAAGGGAAAGGAACTAATCACACTTCCCTGGGTAGCATTAAGCTAGCCTCAGTAATGACTGCCACCCAGCCTGACATAGCTATCGTGGAGTCTTAGTTAATCAACCCTGAACTTAGGCAAATCCAAGGCTATGATTTATTATACAGATTTTGCAAAGGGAAACATTGAGGTGGAGTAGTGATATGACATAGCAAACTCAGTCCCTTTCTTTTAGGGCGCCTCCACACGTGTGCTCAAACAAGTGTTGGCAACATGTAAGCAACACAGTAACGATCACGCTGCAAACATGTTGGGAACAGCAGCGTCCATATCATGTTGGCAACATCATGATGAAGTCTCAGCTGCCTCGTATGGATACACTTATCCCATCACCTCTGCTGTCAGTGTCCGAACCTGCACTGAAACATGTTTGCAAACATCTGTCCAAATACTGCTGCAAACATGTTCCCGAACATGTTGCCAGCTGTGTTGCAAATATATGTTTGAGCACGCGTGTGGACGCGCACTCAGATGTTGGCACCCCTGAAGAAGTGGAGACGTTGTGGGTACGTGTCGCTTAAACCCACACTGCATTTCATATTGCTTCAGATATTTACAGCGTACTTTACCATCCATGTCTTTCCCTCAACAAGGACCAACTTCTTCAATATCTCACTCACAACGCGGGTAGTTTAAGGGTACGTTACTCAAGCTCTAAGTTTCAGTGGAGACTTTAATGGAGTGCGACACCACCAATCTCCTGAATGAGTTTCATCTCTCACAGGTTGTCGATTTCTCTACATTTAAAAAACGCACTGGATATAATATTGACTGACCTGAGCAGCCATTACTCACCACCTCAGGTAATGGCCCCGTAAGGATGCAGTAATCACTCTTCAGTCCTGTGGTCTCCATTGCATACATCGTCCCTCAAAGTTCCATCTGAAGTATCACCCATAGTACGACCTCAGTTTAACATTTTAGCAATTGGATCTTCACCTATCATTAGATTGTACAAGTAGTTCTCAGCCCTGAAGATGTTTCCACGAAATGAGAAAGCTACCAGTCACCACTCACAGCTGCTCATCACCACTCCTTTAAGGGGAAAAAATGACAAAACACCCAGTAGATTTACCCTATATGGCAGAGTTAAAAGATTATTACAACACAGTAACCTAGCCGTCCATTCTAATAATAATGCCTTTTCTAACTGCATGAGGAGTGAAGTAATGAAAGACATCAAACTGTCCATAAAAATCAGTATCATCTTAATCAACTGAATTTTTTTAGGGAAACAACCGTCAGTAACTAAGAAAGTGAGCCTGTGTGATTGTTCAAGCCAAAACGTCTTGAACAATCACACAGGCTCACTTTCCTGTGTCTGTCATCACTCCATTTAAGAGGCAGCTGGGTAGACCAACAAGGATTTTGCTTCCATCTGCCAGTAACTCCCCAGGCCAGATCCAACCAATATCTCTACCTATTTGCCTTCCCAACAACTAATCCGACAGATCAGGAACACACACACACTGCCACAAACTAAGAGCCAAGACAACAATTCCCTTTACGTCTGTCGCGAAATGTCATAATGAACTATATTCGTTTCACACTCATTTGGGCTAGGACTGTCACCTGTTCACCTTGAATGCCAAGCTGTAACACCAGATTAACAATTTAATTGGTGCTACTCATGAAGAGGTGCTATAGAATGGATATAGAAGCATAACACTGATTTTTTTCAGTCACTGAACTACGTGAAATAATCTACAAAAGGACGGAAATCCGGGCCAATCTATAGCGAAAGCACTATAGAAACATATAGAATTTTCGGAATTTTGTGACGTGACCTCAACGTAAAAAAAAGAAAAGAAAAAGAAAAAGAACATAATCTTACACGTGCCTCTCCGTAAATTACAGATTGCCTCACAGATCCACCCTCCCCACTGTTAGCATTTTCTCCTTTAAATATATGGCAATTAGGGCACCAACCCCATTTAAGAGTTTGAAGTGCAGTGGAGTATGTGTCATTTTCACAACAACTCAGCCATGTATATCCTTTATTGCTAAAACCGCATGACGATTCATTCATTATTTGTATCTATATCTCGACACTAAATAAGCAACACAATATTTTGCTAAATTCCTTAGTATATCAGTAGGAAAGAATTAACCGTCCAGATAAAATACACAAACTACTTCTTTAAAGTCCTTGGTATTTTCAAACTAAACTATTACTTTTCCAGAAAATAATACATACATTGTTCTTCTAAATCCTAAGTATATTAACATGAAATATTATCCTTCCTGATAAAATATTGCGCTTCACCGTGACTAATAGATGCTCTTACATAAACATATGTTATTAAACGCTTTAATGTTCCACGGTGTTTTATTATTATTATGAGTATCTATCACTTCCAGAATAATTCAACAGATATTTATCCTCTAACCAAAACAGTCTTTGGTTCCATAAGTTACTGTTATCCTCATAAAACTCCTAAATTTCTACATAATTTTTCCCCATTAAGTAAAGCAGAGTTAAAGAGTTTCTGATAGAGGCATGAAATATTAGTCCTTGTAGAGACAGAGAATGTGTTGCACTGAAAATGCCCAATCCATTTAGCATATTAACTACAAACAAAAATAAGTAATAAAAAAGATACAAGGTAGGGCAGTGGATGTTGGAGAGGCCAAAGTGAGAGAGGGCAGTGTTTGGAAACTCCCTGTACTGTTGTTTGCGGATGATACTGTGTTGTTAAGTGAAGACGAAGGGGAGCTGCAAAGCTTGGTGGATGAGTTTGGGAGAGTGTGTAAGAAACGGAATCTAAAGGTGAATGTAAGGAAGAGTAAAGTTATGGTC
>NC_136955.1:20376908-20391908 GCF_032717465.1 Coenobita brevimanus | reverse complement strand
ATTATATTCTCTGGCTATAGCGCTTCATTCCTTCTATTAGAAATACAAACTTCCATTTTTTGTTTCCGGACAATGACAAACCACACTATCAAACTCATCAAAACCTACCACTACACATCATTTTAAATCTGCGCTCTAACACTGTTCATAATTAAGAGATTGATGTTTTATTTCAGTTAATATCACACGACTAATTCATCTCAGGGAAACTCGCCGCAGTGCAAGGGATAATATAGTGTGGTAATTGCCACTAGGGGTGCAAGCGGTTCGCTAACCCCTAATATTCTTGCCCATTATAGCCTAGCCTGGGGCTCTTACACTTGGCAAGAGGTAATATGGAAGTAAATATTACTTAGTGTCGTATTCTAAATGCCTTTGAGGGATTTCGTAACGTATCTTCTTTCGCTATTCATTTTACACACCACATCTCAGGACCATCTTGCAAATTTTTCCGTATTTAAACGATAAGAACGTCATGCAAGAGAATGTTGTGGCGTGGAATGCAAAATAAGTGGCTAAAGGAGGAAGTATCGTGAAGCCTCCTGTGCCACTCAAATTTCCTTAGTGGTAGGTGGTGGCGACCATCATCCACTCACTTGATGTAGTGCTGCCTACTTCTTCCTTAGCCTTTATCATTCTTTTTCTGTGCCTGCTGTCCTCTCTTCCTATTTCTTCTATCTTTTCTGTCACTGCTTATTGCTTTTCTTTCCGTTACAGGTGGCTTTACATTGAGTGACAAGCCAAATGGTTTCCTGTAAGCCAACAAACCATTTACAACGCTGGGTGGTAATCATATAACCAAACCATACGTGTTCCCTACGTGTCAAGTGGGTTGGTGGAGGGTTAGTGCCCCTCCCTGTAAAACAAATAACTCTGAGTCAAATGATCACCCCGTACGGGATTATGGCGTCTGGCAATAGATAGATAGATAGATAGATAGATAGAAAACGCTCCTTTGGACCTCATTCTAAGGCGGTTTACAGATATTTCAGTTCATAAGATAGTCCGTTCCCTGAGGTCTAAGCACTCCTCTTACACTCAATAGATGGCCCAACACACCTTCACACATCGCCTTTTGAACACTTATACACAACGCCCATGCTGAAAACATGCTGGGCTGACTTATTTAGGACTAGTGTGTTGCTATTAGTGGAGTTCTTTTTAAGACATAAGTGAATCCTGTGGGACATCATTTAACTCGTAGAATGGTAGGTCACTCCTGAGTAGAATACATCGTCTGGCAGTAGTGGCAATAAAATAACCGAGATTCGTGTCGTCGTAGAAGTATAAATGAAAATTATTATTAATCCTAAGACGATGATAGTTCACTCTTGCTCAGTAAAACAAAAATCACCAAACTGCTTGCTTCCGGTCCCCCAGAAAACGCGACTTAATGAAAAAGCCGGAGACGCTAAGCAACACCCAGGCTTGTTCAAGCCGATAACGCTTGACAAATTTCCAGTATGCACTGGAGTTCAGTCAAAGGATCCGAGAATTTGGGCGTGTGGTGCCATTGGCCGAGTACGTTGAAGTATGTCGAGGTCAATCACTCAATAACTCAGTAACCCAGTGATATTGGCATTTCTAGGCGAGTCCTTTGGAGGGTCTGGCACCCATCTGGCAGGAATGAGAGAAATAATTAAGAACTATGTCGTCGTGTGAGAGTTAATATTGCGACGCAGTCAAGTCTCTAAACTATTCCCTAACCCAGCCTGGGATAAATCTCACGCCTTTCCCTCCGTCAGCCTACTTCTGTTGACATTCTCTTGCTATATGTCGTTTTCTCGGCTGTTTAGAGGAGTTTTAACACACTTGATTACCATTTAGTTTTTTTCTTGCCTGCACATGTCTCGCTAATTTTTTCTTGTTTATGCAAGCTATGCTGGTAGTGTTAGTAATTACACCCTCAGGCTCTTGTGACTCGCTTTCACCTTTTGAAAAATCATTTGGCATTAACTGAAAAAAAAAAAAAAATGCAATTTTGCCTACTCTGCGAGAGGTAATGGGCCATAATTAAATAAACATAACAAAGGAGCAGTTGGAGTAACACATGTGCCCACCAACTGGACTAATGGCTGAATATTTAACATTTACCTGTGACCTTGACCTTCTACAGATTACACTCATAATCAAACAGCTTCATTCTCGCCTAACCCTCAACACTTTCACCAAATTTGGCTCAGATCAGATCAAAACTGAGTTGACTTTGCTTAGTGATCTTGGCATTTGATCTCTTCTTACAACCTCGACCTTCTGCCAAGTGTTCTCAAAACTAAATCTTTTTCTTATTTCAACCCGAACCTTCCCACAAAGTTTCATGCCATTCGGATAAAAACTGTTTAAACTAATAATGTCGTATCAAATTGACCTTTGACCTATTATTTATAGAAAACAAAAAGGGCAGCCTTTTGGGTTATCCTTAACTCATCCATCAGGTATGACTCAAAGATTTGAAAATGTTTATTTTCTTCACACGGAGACAGGCGAGTCGAGTCTTATTTTGTCTTGTGAGCTTAACCTTTAACTGACTTTCCTCAAATATGAATCCCTTTGTTCTTGCCTGACCCTTAACACTTCCACTAACTATAGTTCAGATCATATAAAAAAATGTTTGAACTTGCCTTTCACTGTAACATCAGCGTTTGATCTTTCCCTGTGTCTTTGACCCTTTGGTTGACCCTCATTTTTTTTTTAATTCATGCATTGTAGTCAACCCTTCCACAAAAGCGTAGTATAAATTGAATAAAAACTGTTTAAGATGACCCTGTGTTGTACCTTTGACCTTAAACTATTGTTTTAAAGCACAATGAATTTCCTAGTTGGCTTACCCTCAACCCTCCCACCAAGTTTGCTCAAAATTAGATCAGAGCTATTCGTTTTTTTGTTGCACACACACACACACACACACACACACACACACACACACACACACACACACACACACGGGTCGAACTTTGACCTTGCCCTGTGGTCTTGGCCTCTGACTGAATGATCTCAGAAGTGATCAAATTATTGCTCTACTGTACACTCAACCCTCCTGCCAAGATTGATTCGAAGTGGATTAAAAGCTATGGAAGTTGACAATGCTAGGCCAGCTTCTGACTTAGCCTTGTGACCTAGATCTTTGTGCTGTTAATCCAAAAACAATAGAATAGCTCACTGGCTGACCATCAATCCTGTCAAAAAGTTAAAGTTAGATAAAAAGTGTCTTTATTTTAGTTATTTCGTGAAAGCACACACACACACACACACACACACACACACACACACACACACACACACACACTTTTCAACCCAACCCAATCCAAAACACCAAATGCCACGACATTCCCTCCCTCACCCCCACGCTTCCTCCCTGACCCTTTCCCCACTACCCTCCCATCCCTCTTCCCCTCTCCACGTCCCTTCCCCTCATCCCCCATCCCCACAGACTCCCCGCTGTCACACCCATTTGCGGGATAGAGGGGAAAATCTGGCACCCTGAGATCAAAGGGGGACATTACACGCTCTCTAAACAGGACCGGGAACTATCGCGGCCTGCACTTCTTGATTAAAATAGACCCCCCCCCCCCACACATTTCATTATCTAAACCATTCTTTATTTTCTAATCGGTCCCTTATTTTTTTTTGCTCATATTTTATTTTCTAAACCATTCTTTATTTTCTAAGTCCTCTTTCACTTTAAAAATCGACCTGCAACTTCGAAATTGTTCAAGTCAAGAGTGAGAGCAGTGGAAATGAGTTACTTGAGAGGAGCATGTGGAGTGACGTGGAGGGACAGGTTGACGAATGAAGAAGTGAAGGAACGTTTTGGGGTAGATGTGGATGTGGTTGAAAAGATTAGGAGAAATACACTGAGGTGGTTTGGACATGTGAAGAGAATGGAGAATGAAAGACTGACTAAGAATGTGTATGTAGGTGAGGTGGAGGGAGGGAGAGGGAGGGGTAGACCGAGGATGAGGTGGAGGGATGGAGTTGAGAGGTATATGAGGGAGGGGGGGGGTGAGTTGGGGGGAGGGTAGTCAATTGGTGGGTGACAGAGTGACTTGGAGGCGTTTTGTCTGCGGCCACCCTTTGCGGGATTAGGGCGTCGGGCTATAGATAGATAGATCGAAATTTTCACACATTTTTAGACAGTTTCTCATTTTTTGAACTCTCTGCATCTTCCAACCCAGTCTTTATTTTCCATCTTTTTATAGACCAGCCTTTATTTCCTAAAGCATATGTTATTTTCCAAACCATATGATATTTTCTACACCATATGTTATTTTCTAACCATATGTTATTTTCCAAACCATATGATATTTTCTACACCATATGTTATTTTCTGAAGCATATGTTATTTTCCAAACCATATGATATTTTCTACACCATATGTTATTTTCTGAAGCATATGTTATTTTCCAAACCATATGATATTTTCTACACCGTATGTTATTTTCTAACCATATGTTATTTTCCAAACCATATATTACTTTCTACACCATGTCATTTTCCAAACCATATGTTATTTTCTAAATCATGTTATTTTCTAAAGCATATGATATTTTCTAACTCATGTTATATTCCAAACCATATGGTGTTTTCTGAACCATACTTTTTTTTCTTCTAAACCATATGTTATTTTGTATACCATGCTATTTTCTAAACCACGTTATTTTCTAAACCATATGTTATTTTCTAAACCATGGTATTTTCTAAACTATGTTATTTTCTAAACCATTTATTATTTTCTAAACCATGTTATTTTCTAAATGTTATTTTATAAACCTATATGTTATTTGCTAAACCATATGCTATATTCTAAGCCATATATTATCTTTTTAATAGTTCCTTATTTTTTTCTTTCCTGTACCATCCCTTATTTTCCAAACCATTCCTTATGTTCAAAGCTAACCAGTATATTCTAAATCGTCCCTTATTTTCCCCACCATCGCTCAATTTCTAAGCTAACCCTTATTTTCTACACCGTTTCTAATTTTCCGACCATCATTCGTTTTCCATTTTCCTGGGAGCATTGGGAAAGCAAGTAGGGGACACTGAACCAAAGTTGCTGTAAATATCATCCCTCACCACCATTTTCAAAACCATCCTTTATATTCCAAGTCACCCCTCATTTCCTCTCCATTGGAAACATGAGGAAGGTAGGTAGGGGTAGTGGTAGCTAAGTTACCGTCATCGCCATAACCATCATTATCGAAGCCATCCATTGCATTCTAAACCATCCCTCGCTTTCTGTCCATGAGAGGAATAGAAAAAGCAAGGAGGGGATGATGAGGCTAGGCTACTATCACTATCATATTCATCATCATCATCATTTTCAATTCTTTCCCACATTATCTATCCAGCCGTCATTTTCTGTGTAATTCCACAGTCTCCATCCACATAGTGAAGTGAGAAGGGTAGGTGGAGGGGCAGGGAGAAGAGGGAAGTGGGAAAGAGAGGTGGAGGAACAGGGAGAGGAAGGAAGTGAGAAAGAGAGGTGGAGGAACAGGGAGAGGAAGGAAGTGAGAAAGAGAGGTGGAGGAACAGGGAGAGGAAGGAAGTGGGAAAGAGAGGTGGAGGAACAGGGAGAGGAAGGAAGTGAGAAAGAGAGGTGGAGGAACAGGGAGGGGAAGGAAGTGAGAAAGAGAGGTGGAGGAACAGGGAGAGGAGGGAAGTGGGAAAGAGAGGTGGAGGAACAGGGAGAGGAAGAAAGTGGGAAAGAGAGGTGAAGGAACAGGGAGAGGAAGGAAGTGGGAAAGAGAGGTGAAGGAACAGGGAGAGGAAGGAAGTGAGAAAGAGAGGTGGAGGAACAGGGAGAGGAGGGAAGGTGAGAACTGCGATAGGAGGTCCCTTGTATCTTATCCTCTTTATTATTTAAACAATTCCTCTTTTCCTATACCATAGCTCGCTTTCTGTCCACTGGGAGGAAGGATGAAGGGGATAAGGGTGAGAAGGGGAAGAGACGAAAAGGATTACGAGGTTATATTTCTCTCATCATTATCCCTGTCTTCATTTTCTTAATCACCGTTTTTTTCTGAATCATTTCTATTTGTCTATCTGTTGGGAGGAAAGGGGAAGGAAAGAGGTGGTTACGAAGCTATGGTATTGCTATGATTATCATCTGCATTTATTTTTCTAACTTTCTTTTTAGGTTATACCTCATTTTGTAAGCCATTTCACATTTTCTGACAACAGAGAAAGAGGGGTGAGGAGAGGGGGGACGGGAGATGTAGTCTAGCTTATAATAGATTTCTCTTCATTATCTAACCCATTGCTCGGAGTTAAAGCTCTCCATTATTATCAAACTCTTTACCCATTTTCTTTCCACCGTGAGAAAGAGATGTGCGAAAACCGAAAGAGAACAGCCAAGTCAAGAGATCCGCGTGTTGGCTATCACAATCCAGATTAAAAGAGAGAGACCTATCCTCCGTACGTTTTTAAACACATTACTCATTTTGTAAACAGTCCCCAAGTTTCTGAATGGTGTTAGCAGTGATGGTTTTATGACAAGTCGGTGGGTCTCGTGGGTGACCAGGAAATTCTGTTTCAGCAAAATTCCATCAACGATCTGTCCTTACTTTCTGCAGGGGCTGAAACGCACGTCCTTTTAGACAGCAGATCAATTATCAGGGCAAACCTTCCATGTCAAGCCACTTTTTCACTTACTCATCACAATTACTGCCCATCAACTTTGAACACGGCAATGACGCATCTTGTTTATTCAGCTTTTTCACATTATTTAACTCAGGAGACAACTCCCCCACATTCTGTACCCTCCCCCACTCTACCCTCCCCCACTCTCTACCCTCCCCCCTCTCTACCCTCCCCCACTTTCTACCCTCCCCCACTCTCTATCCTTCTCCACTCTCTACCTTCCCCCACTCTCTACCCTCCCCCATTCTACCCTTCCCCACTCTACCCTCCCCCACTCTACCCTCTCATAGTGACTGAGTTAAAAATTCTCCAATATTACCTCTACCACGACTGCAACTTAATTTTTTACTTTCATATTTTTCTTCTTTTGCAAGAGCCAAGTGTTTTATTTCTGCTGTCGAGTAACCCTCTACCCCCCCCCCCCCCAAGAAAAGGAGCTACAAAGAGACTTCAGCAACCCCTTTAAGACGATGACAAATTTTTTGCTTTATTCTTGCATGGTGTACACAATTTTGAGATTTAAAACAACGTGCCTTTCAACACTATACCCTATTTCTTCTTCTTTTTTTTATTCCTGTTCCCTCCACAAAATTATATATAGGTCAGCAAAGTCCCATATCCCCGTTGAGTAAGAAGACTCCCTATCACCTCTTCCTTAGCTATTTATTTTTGGATATGGTTAGTTAATATCCTTTTATGTAATTTATGCAGAGTATGGTGGTGTTTGAAGGATTTATATAATACAGAATAGGACAGTATGGTATAATAAACCAAATAACTCGCTAAGGAAGAGCTGCGACGGAGACAGAATATGGGCCATTAACACGGCACACTACCGCTTCATCCCAGCCTCCCTCACCTGTGCATCATCAATACACCTAGTTCTCGATATTCCCTTTATATTTGTCATTTAAAAGTCACTATCCATACACCTGGTTCTCTGTATTCCCTTGATGTATGCCATAATTAAAGGTCACTATCCATACACCTGGTTTTCTGCATTCCCTTTATACATGCCATTTATTTTTAAGTCCCTCCGCATTCATCTGGTTCTCGAAATTCCCGTTATATATGCCATTTAAGTCACTACCCACACACCTGATTCTCGGTATTCCCTTTATATATGCCATTTATTTTTAAGTCACGCCTTAATCCTCTCACGCTCGGGACAGCTCTGTTATTTTATTCCAGCTTACGCCAAACAATTTTATTCTGCTAGCAGTTAGACATATATCCTTATTCTCTTATATTAATGAGGTTCTCTAGCACCTTTTCCTTAGCGATTTATTTTTGGATATGGGTGGGTATATCTTTTTGCTCGTTCTCTATGCAAAGTATGACGATATTTGAATGATTTATGTAATACGGAGATGGAAAGTAAGGTGTAAGAGGCAAAATAAATTGCTTAGAAAAGGTGTTAGGGAGCTTCGGGGTGAGCCATAGGAGCCTGAGTGTTAAAACTGGTACCATTAACCCTGTAATGGTCGGGGCAACTCTTGGGTTCTTATTCCAGCTAACGCAAGGTAATTTTATTGAGCTAGAAGTAGAACATAGAAGCCAAAGTGTTAATTCTGGTATCATTAAGCCTCTCACAATCAGGGTAAGTCTTGTTTCAGCTAATTCCAGACATTTTGCTCATCTGAGAGTTAATTACAAAGCCTGAATGGTAGCCAAGTACTTCATGATTGTCAACACCAGACGATTTTATTCAGCATATTATCCCTGGTGGTGAGAAGGTTGGTGAAGGCTGTAGTCAATCCCTCCAGGTGGAACGTATATCCTAAGTTAATAAAAATCGTCTGGGTAATAAAGGTTAAAAAGTATAACAGGTTCTTAGGGGAAAGGGGTTAACCTGCTTAATTCAGCCATTGTGAGGAGTTCCGGGAAAGGCTAATCTTGGTTGTCATGCCTACGTGCCCCCACTCATCCTTTGCACACTGCGTTAATGCATTACGGTTTATACACATTCACAGGTGTATTGCTAAACCCGGCTTTCATGTGATTTGCTTGGTGACTTTAAAATGTATATGAGAATTTTTGTTATGCTCTCTAAACTTTCCACCGCTATAAAAATGCATTTGTAAACGCTTGTAGTTAAGTTCGATAATTATTACTAGATAATATGCACTGGAGTCAGGGATTAGTGGAGTGAATTTTAAATGATGCTGTTGAGTGCAGTCAGATTTTCCACGAAGGGTGAGACCTGTGACGTGGGCGAACAGAAGGCTTATGAGTCTACACTAAATTATCACTTCATAATACAATATGTCTCTTAAAAGTCCTGCCCAGGCTCTGTCATCGTGCGGAAATGGATGTCACACTTATCAATAAAATATGGGCCGATCCAACACAGTGTTTTCTCTGAGATTACATTTTTATACATTTTATATTAGCTTACCTTTATAAACAAACAGCGCTTTGGTTAACGATGTACTTTACTCCTATTATATACTCGTCTTTCTTAAAATCTGCTCTTGCCATACTAACCACTTGAATCTGGTGAGTCATTCTTTTAAGCTCCCTCTTCCTACCACCGGGCTATCATATTAGCTTTGAGATTTTTCGAACTGAAGGGGTTAGGTATGACATTAATTAACACCTTTACTGCTAAAAATCCACACCAAGTTCAATTATTTCTTTTGGAGATTTCAAGAGTAAACGAGCACGACATATCATCAGAATAGTGGATAACCTCTCATTGCCAGGGATGCAGTGACAACCTTGACTATGAGCTGATAGGCGAAGTGTGGTACGCTACGCATCTTTCTGGCAAAAGTCCGTATGAAGCATCTTTGGAGCAAATGGGGATATTTATTAAACAGTTTGCCCACCTGGGGGGATTACATACATTTGTTTATTTTAGTTCCAGCTATCATTTTACGTCTCCTGTGACTATAATTTACTGTAATCTCGCCTTGGTCTGTAGCATCCGTATGAAACAGAACGTATACAATAAAAACATGTTAATTCTTTTGAATTTATGTAAATGACAAACAATCTGAATTTTAATTAGCTCAGTTCATATGTGTGTCTTGCTTAAGAGATGAAAATATTATTTCATAAAGATTTAATTGTATAATTTTCTAGAGACGTAAGTATTAAATGTAAACATGAGATTTATCAGGAATTTACAAAGGTCGAGTTGAGAGGATTTTTATTCTCGTAATGACGGATTGAATTCAGGATTTCTTCTTCTTTTTCTCTTCTTCTCCTCCTCCTCCTCCTTCTTCTTCTTCTTCTCCTCCTCCTTCTTCTTTTTTTTTCTTCTTCTTCTTCTCCTCCTCCTCCTCCTCCTCCTCCTCCTCCTCCTCCTCCTCCTTCTCCTTCTTCTTCTTTATCATCATCTTTAGGACGCACAGAAAACAATGGTAAATTATAATGTGAGCTTTAATGGACCGCAAATATGCTATGAAATGGGCCGTGAATCAAGAGAGCTGAGAACCCCCAAGTGAAGCTGTAAATGGCTGTGGGTCATGGAGCTTCATTTAGGAGGGTTGGTTAGTATTTATTAGTTATTGCTAAATAACTTAGCCACGGGTCCCTCCTACGCCCCTGATATAGCAGTGATGGATAATACAATAGACCTTCTTTGTATCAAACCCCTTTTACTCTAACTTGGCCTAAAATTGCCATCTCTCCATCGTGAAAACTGTGCCATAGCAATACCATCTTGAATGCTGAGTTGTGATGGGAGAGTAACACTAGAATATGGTGCTAGTCAAGATGAAGTGCAATGGGAAGGATTTATAGTTATTGTATTATCTTACCCTGACACTGAGCCACGTCAGGGGTGGGGAACGTCCGGCCTCCAGGCCGTATATGGCCCTCAAGACCATTTGATCGGGCCCGCGAGGCAATTCGTTAATGAAATTTCATAAACTCATGAACGAATATATCTATCTATCTATCTATCTATCTATCTGTCTGTCTATCTATCTATCTATCTATCTATCTATCTATCTATCTATATATATATATATATATATATATATATATATATATATATATATATATATATATATATATATATATATATATAATATATATATATGGCGGTACTGTCAAAGACGAGGGAGAGTGGCCATGTGCAGTTTCCCACAAGGGCGTGGGAAGTAATTCCATCTTGTGCAGTGTGTGTGATAAATGGGTGCATAAGAGATGTAGTGGTATCAGAGGTAGACTGCGAGATAATGCTGATTTTATGTGTACGGCGTGCCAGAGTGAGCAGGTGGAGATCGTCAGACGTGAAAGGATTGAACTTGCTGGTGAATCTCTTGAGTGTGTGGAAGAGTTTTGTTATTTGGGAGACATGTTGTGTGCTGGAGGCGGGGCTGGAGCTAGCTCTGTGGCTAGGGTGAGAAGTGGTTGGAAGAAGTTCAGGGAGCTCTTGCCTCTCCTGACATTGAGAGGGCTCTCCCTACGTGCTAAGGGGTCTTTGTATGCAGCATGTGTTAGGAGTGTAATGCTGTATGGCAGTGAGACCTGGGCAGTGAAGGAGGAAGACATTCGCCGGCTCAGACGTACAGAAATGACAATGATTAGGTGGATGTGCGTCCAAGGCCTGGAGGGGCTGGGTTTACAATGGAAGAGTTGAGAGGTAGGATGGGACTGGAGTGTATTGGTGTTGTGATGAGGAGAGGTAGATTGAGGTGGTTTGGACATGTGGAGAGGATGGGGGATGATAATTGGGTGAGGAAGGTGAGAAGTGTTAATATTGGGGGTGGGGTTATGAGGGGTAGACTGAGAAAGACATGGGACGAGGTCATTAAGTGTGACCTTAGGGTTAAGGGACTGAACAGGGAGGCTGCAATGTATCGTGCAGCGTGGAGAGCAGCCATTAGGTGACCAAGGCCGACACATGCAAGCATGTTGGAGCCTTTAAAAACGAAACGAATACGAAACGATATATATATATATATATATATATATATATATATATATATATATATATATATATATCACCCGTTGAGGTCCAAAGAAGGACCGGCCTATCCCTACCGAAGCAGGGACGATACAGCCAATGTATCTCTACCCAGTGGCTTAGGCTGTCTGGTAGAGACTGTATGTAGGGTGAGAAGTGTTTGTGAGTGTAACTGTAATGTTGGAGTGGCTTTGGATGTGTGTGTAGTCTGTGAACCAAATGTAATCGGCCCGCCTTAAGCCAACTGGGTGCAAGCATACTAGTATGCGACACTGGTTCAACCACAGCATCCCTTATGTCCGCCAAAGCGGTCAGTGGCTCGGTGAACGCTTCCCAAAGTTTATACAACTCTGGCGGGAGGCGAAACCTCGTCCACTAGCGTGCGAGATGCACATTCTACCACTGTACCACAGAGGCTCCATATATATATATATATATATATATATATATATGAAGGGTGGAAAGTGCTTGTGAGTGTAATTGTAATGTTAGAGTGGCTATGGATGTGTGTGTAGTCTGTGAACCAATGTAATCGGCCCGCCTTAAGCCAATTGGGTGCAAGCATACTAGTATGCGACACTGGTTCAACCACAGCATCCCTTATGTCCGGCAAAGCGGTCAGTGGCTCGGTGAACGCTTCCCAAAGTTTATACAACTCTGGCGGGAGGCGAACCCGCGTCCACCAGCGTGCGAGACGCACATTCTACCACTGTACCACAGAGGCTCCATATATATATATATATATATATATATATATATATATATATATATATATATATATATATATATATATATATATATATATATATATATATATATATATATATATATATATATATATATATATATATATATATATATATATATAATTATATTATGTACTGGGCTACAGTTGATTTTAAGTTGATAAATTTGTATGGCCCGCCAATGTTGCTAAAAATATCCTAATGGCCCTTAATAGGAGAGCGGTGCCCCACCCCTGGAGCTACGTGAAATAAGCTGTAAATGGACGAAAATCTGGGCCAAGTTTAAATGGAAAGGGTGCAGTAAAACACACTTTTATTCATCATTTTTATAATTCCAACTTAGCTTTCTCAAAATACACATGCATGCCTCAATTTATGTGAATTAAATCGTTTGGCTTTAGATGCAATAAAAATTAAATTTATGACAACCATGAGGGCGTCAACAAATTATGCATAGACAGTTTCACTCATCATTCGTACATTAAATTTGTGAGAAAATACATTCATTTGCACAAACTTCTCTCTCTCTCTCTCTCTCTCTCTCTCTCTCTCTCTCTCTCTCTCTCTCTCTCTCTCTCTCTCTCGTGTCCCTGCATGAAAACTACACACTTAATCATGTGTCTTTTTCCTGTACGTATATGTGGAAAAATATATACAAATTATAATTTAAATGGTGAAAAGGTCTGAACATCCAGAGTTATTGTCTTGTATACGTCTGATGGCGGACAAGTGAATGGACGTCTCTCTCTCTCTCTCTCTCTCTCTCTCTCTCTCTCTCTCTCTCTCTCACACACACACACACACACACACACACACACACACACACACACACACACACACACACACACACACACACAGGCACACACTTGTAGTCACCCATTGCACGGCTCTAATTCACCCACTATATCATATATTGCCATTCGTCGACCCATAACTCCTCACACTCCCTTTTAACCTCCTCAGTGATGCCTTCTTTTCCTTTATACCAGGCCATCTTTACACGATTTTATTCAGCTTTATGGAGATATCTTACAGCGAAGGGGTTGATGAAGACTATACCTAATTTCTCAAGTGAGAAAATAAATAAATAAATTATAAAGCACTCAGAAAGCGCATACCTCCGCCAAAGCCATTGACGTTAAAAAGGATACGGATCCGAATCCGGATCCGCACCAAAATTTAATCAATTCTTTCTTGGTGCATGGCCCACCTTTCCACAAAATATCATTTAAATTCACTGAGAAGTTTTGGAGGTATTGTGTGGGATACTCCGGATCCCGATCTGGATCCTGCTCGGATGTTTCGGCCACGGACATTTGGACCACGGACGTTTGAGCCATGGGCCACCACCCTAGGACGTTTTGGCCACGGAAGGTAGGGTATAGGTAAGGTTAGGTAAGGTTCACAACACTTCACACTTCAAAACGTCCTAGGGTGGTGGTCCTGGCCCAAACGTCCGTGGCCGAAATGTCCTCCATTCGATCTGGATACATCCCAAAATTTAATAATAGCTTCCTTGGCCCATGGCCAAAATTTCATCAGTGATTCGTTCATAACTTTTTGATTAATCCCACATCCGCATCAGTGGATATAGAATCCGGATCCGTCCCAAAATTTATTTATTAGTCCATGGCCCATCTTTCCACAAAAGTTCAATGAAAACCATTGAGAACTTTTGGAGATATTGTGAGGAATACTCCGGATCCGGATCCGGATCCACCCCCAAATTTAATCATTTCTTCATTGGCCCATGGCCCACCCTTCCACAAAATTTCATCAAAAGCCGTTCCTAAGTTTTTGAGTAATTCTGCTAACAGACAGACAGACAGGCAAACAAACACAGACGGGGTAAAACATAACCTCCTTGGCTGAGGTAATAAATAAATAACTAAATTCAAATTATTTAGAGATCTTCGGTGGCAGAAATAACAAAATCGAAAATACTCAACTGGAGCTAAAATAATTCTCTTCTTCAAAGTAAATTATTTTTCCTCTTACTTTTTCAGGTAACGTCCAGACGGTTTTCCAGCTTATCCCATCGACTCTGGTGATGTATAATTTCTCTCATTCTTACCATCAACAGACGATTTTATTCAGCTACTGTGAGACATCTTGTAGTGAAGGATATGGAGGGTATATCTAACCCCTCCAGTTAGAAAAAGAACCTCCAGGTTGAATATAATTGTCTGGTACTAGTTAAAATTAAATATATAATCTCTGGTTAGATTCAATAGGTTAAAGGAGATGTCCATTAGCAATCAGGTTAGAAAGGTTTATTTACCCTCTCTAGTTCGAAAGGCCTCTCCTGAGCTGAATAAAATAATCTGGTAGTAGTAGAAATATAGTTAAAAAAATACGCCTTTGTAGTGATACGGTTCATTCGTTTGTAACTCCTCGATCCAGTTTTTATCAGCTTCAAGTTCCTGTGACTCTCTCCCACCTCAGGGAAATCGTCTGGCTTAAATTAACAGATTTAGTTCCCGAGTATGAGAGAGATAGTGGTACCAGTATTTATTAATCTTCTGATTCTCGTATGGCCTTCTCTCAACTGCTTTACATTTTGTGGCTTTACGTGAAGTTAAATAAGATGATTGTCCCGAACATGATAGAGTTACCTTGTCCATAATTTCACCCTATCTACACGCTTATACACATCCACCTATAACTCCACCCTACCCACATCCTTATGCACAA
>NC_136955.1:20360952-20376808 GCF_032717465.1 Coenobita brevimanus | reverse complement strand
ACGCCAAAACATTCACCACGTTCTGTTCAGCTTCATATAAACGTATCCGATTGAGTCAGTTCAAAGGATGCCTTCACATTAGAAAGGGATGCCAAATCCCCCTGATCGTACACTTCTCACAACATTCATTCAGCCAGCTCGATCTCTTGTCAGTTCCCTAGCCTCATCGACTTCCAAACCTCACTTCCTCACACATTCACACTTCCCACCACGTCTCCCCACTTTCTCCTTGGCCTACCTCGCCTCCTCTCGCCTTCAAATTCAACTTAGGTGTACCCCACCACTACCACCCTATTGTTATCCATTTCTCTCCACATGACCATACCATCTCCAATTACACTCTCTTCGATTCTGGTTGTCCACCGACTTTCTCACTCCACATCTTTCACAAGAATCACCTTATAATTACAATATTTTCAGGTAATGAAGATCTTTAAAAAAATACAATACATCCCTTAAAGTAGAAACGATTCTTACAATAGATAATAGCATCTTAAACATTATATAATTAAGAGCAATAATAAAGTTTAAGGAAATGTTTGATTCGTTGATTTCTGTTTAATATGGCGTCTGGAAATGGTGATCGGGCCGTGCAGACATCAATCAGGCGTCAGAGAAAGAGAGAAACTTTGGCACAACTACATGAGAGACGACTTTAGTAAGCGAGCGTGGGTAATGCGTCAAACTGCTCAGGCGATGTGTGTGTGTGCTGTTTGCTGTAGCTAGGTCGGAACACGGAGAGAGAGAGAGAGAGAGAGAGAGAGATTTCAAGAGGGAGAAGGGGGAGCAGGGAGGAAGATAGACAGAGTTACGTTATTATGGATCTTGTATGTTGCATAAGGTAAAAGAATAACATGTGTGCTGCTTGATGATTGTTGGAGAGAGAGAGAGAGAGAGAGAGAGAGAGAGAGAGAGAGACGGGCAAACGAACAGACACACAAACAGATACACTAATAAACAGACAGTCGGACAGAGGAACAGATACACAGACGAACAGACAGATAGACGAACAGACAGACGGACAGACAGATAAATGAACATACAGACACACCAACAGACGAGTATGATGGTGAGACAGACAGGCAGCAAAACAGAGAGACAGACGAACAGATAGACAGACGAACAGACAGGCGAACAGGCAGACAGACGAATAGACAGACAACCGAAAAGACTGACAGGCAGACAGAAAGACAGGTGAACAGACATAGACTAACGGACGAACAGACAGTAGAACAGATAGGCAGACAGGCGAGCAGACATACATATGCAAACAGACAGACGAACAAACAGACAGACGAGCAGAGAAACAAAACAGATAGGCTTACGAAGAGTCGAACCCAGACAGACTGACAGAAAAGACAGACGAACAAAGGAATAGACAGAAAGACACATGAACAAGATGAGCAGACGACCAGACCAAGAGGCGAACAGACAGACAAACGAACAGACATACAGACAGACGAATAGACAGACAGACGAACAGACGAGCAGTCTGACAGACTTCTACTCATCTTTTCCTCTCTGATGGTTCCTGTCTTTATTTCTTCGACTAATAAAGCAGAACTCTTCGCCCAAACATTCTCCTCCAATTCCACCTTAGACGATTCCGATGCTGTCTAACCACCTGCTTCCACCTCCCACTTCACTCATGGCCGATAATAACATTTCTTTGATTGATGTATTTTCTGTATCACTGGCCTCAGTACTAACAAGGTATGTGGGCCTGATTGTGCCCTTCCTGTTGACTACTCGAGGAACTGAACTTTTGTGCTTAGATTTCACCTAGGCAAACTCTTTCGCCTTTGTCTGTCAACTTGTACCTTTTTCCTTGCTGGATGTTTGCTTTCAGTCTGCCTGTCCCAATGAAGGATGACCATTCCCCAGCCCTCTAAAGTATCGCTTAAGTGCTTTAACATCCTGCACTTCAAAAGACGTTGAGTGTATTTCTAACCAAATAATTTTAAAGCACCTTTCCTATCACAACCTTCTTTCAGATGGTCAGTATGGAGTTCCACCAGAGACGCTCCACTGGCGATCTTCTCACCTGCCTTTCAGACTCCTGGTCATCCTCCTTTTGAGACTTTGGCGAATACTTTGCTAATGCATTTGATGACATATTGAAGGCTTTTTCGATCAAGTTTGGCATAAATCTTTAACAACTAAGCTGCCCTCTTACGGTTTCTATCCTTTTATCTGTACCTTCATCTCCAGGTTCCTTTCTGGTCGTTCTATAGCCGCTGTTGTAGACGGTCTCGGATTCTTCTCCTAGAGCTATCAGTAGTGGTGTTCCTCGGGGTTCTTTCCTATCACCAGCTCACTTCCTTCTATTTACCAATGACCCTCTAAGCTATAAATCGCCTGTCCCCTCGTACACTGATGACTCTGCCATTCTCCTTTGCATTCACTCATAAATCCATCTCAGCAGTTACATCAACAAATAAGGGATGAGGCTATGCTTTTACCTATTGTCACGACTTGGCTTATATATCTGATTGGAGGTGGCAACGTAATTTTGTTTGTTTTACTGCTTCCAAAACCCAGTTCTTACATCTTTCAACTCGACAAAATCTTCCGCAGAAGAATCCTCTGATTTTTAATAATACACAACTCAATCCTGCATCATCTTGAAGTGTAACTGAGGTTTCATTCTCTCAGGACATCTGGGATAAATCATATTGCCTTTCTTGTAAAAACTGCATCCAAGTGATTAGGTGTGCTAAGCCGTCTCAGTGTCTTTTGCCCTGCACAGTTGTTGACTTTATATACGGGTTTTTTCACCCCTGAGTGCAGTATAACTCACATGTGTGGGGAAGCTCTACAGACGGCCACTTCTCAACAAGGTGGAGTCAAAGGCATTTCCTTTCGTTGACTCCACCTCTTTTTAACTCCCTTCAGCACTCTGTCTTCACTACACTGTTTCACCTTTATCTGTTTTATATTGCTACTTGAATGGTCATTGCCCCTCTGAACTGCCTGCCTGCATCCCTCCAACACTACTGGCGGGTGCTTAGCACCCGTCTAGCAGCCAAATTCTCATATTTTCCTGTCCAACACTCTAATGCAAGAGTTAACCGTTACTCCCAGTCGTTCATGTATGCAACAAGTCCGCCTCTGGAACTGTCTCCCTCTATCTGTATTTCCTACTGCCTATGATCTCCAGTCTTTCAAACGCAATGTGTCCACTCATCTCGAAATTAAAGGATCTTGAATTTGGCTCTCTCTTATCTTGTTTTTGCTTTTTCTTGGAGGGAATAATATTTTGGACTCCTTGCCTTTGGTTCCTTCTTTCTTGCATAAAAAAGTCAGACAAACAGACAGACATACAGAAAAACGAACAAATAAACATAAAGCCAAAGGGAAGACACACAGACAGAAAAAACAGAAAAACAGCAAAGAGAGAGATGAGGTTTTGGAACTATGCAGTGACATAAGAGGAGGAACATTGAGACGCTTTTGCATACAGTAACGTGGCTCCCCCTTTTTAAACATTCTTCCTTTGCACGAATGTAAAACTGTGTATATTAAACAGTGAGCTGAGAAGGCAAAAGGTGTGCTATGCAGTTGTGTTCATGGTCAGGAGTGGGTGACATTTTGAGACTGGCTTGACGAATGGAACAAAAAACCCCCTTGCTTAGAGTGAGGCATCTTATACATAGAATGATTGGAGAGCTTCAGAATAGAGGGGCCGGAGCGTTGCGTTGGTTCGGTTGTTTTGATACGGGGTTCGTTTATGGAGGATGTGCTATCGTGACTTTTGAATCCCCTTGACTATACATTTTTTTCTTTTTTAATCTTTCGCTTGGCCCACATTTTCGTCTTTTTTATACCTTATTTTACGTGGCTCAGTGGCAGGAAAAAGGCAGTGCTACGCCTCTGGAGCCACTTCATAGCACTTCTTCGTGACTAGTATCATTCTCTAATCTGTTGTTACAGCTGAGCACTGAAGATGTAGACATGGCAATTTTAGGCCAATTAAGAGTAAAAAGATGAGTGGTAATGATTTTGCAGAGTGGACACTTACAAACTAACGGCTGACCAAATCAATCAGGTAACTAAACCAACGAATACACCATACAACTTCAGCTACTGTCATCATATTATGTTTCATCCTCAGTGTCTTGTGTCTGTCCTACCGAGCTGTACTAACCTACGCCTTATCACTGCTGTTACGAAAATGTCTCCTCTTGCCTCGTGTCTTACATGCCCTTCTACTAACCTTCTCCACATCCTCTCCACCATCAGGTATCTTTCCACTTATCACCTGCATGGCTCATTATGCCATACTACACTCCTTCTAATCTAAGAACACCACTGTCTTCTAAAATCCATTTTTATTTCACCCCCTGAGCCTTTAACCCTTCCTACCACCTCAGACTGACCTCCTCCAGTAACTAACATTATAGACGTTGTAGCCGATCCGGGCACATCATAAATGTCTCATATCATAACAAGACTCGCTACATGTAAGCTTATATACCTGCATATGTTATGTACAAGGTAGTCTAAATATATAGCACTCTTCTAGTCCGCTGTGGGATTTCTGATTTGTTGCAGGGACGCCTCATTCACCGTTAACTTGGCGTCTAACCTGCATCATTCATTCAGATCCAACTTTCCCACACCCACACCGGCTGATTGATCCGTCCCCGCATCGTATAACTAAGATACTATAGCACCAAGTGTGTTTCTGGCAGAGCTCTATTTATGGACCAGCTTGTGTATGTGGGCAGCTTGGAAGCCTTCCCTGGATGTGCATGGGGTTTTATACTATGACACTATCCATCACGGGGACTACTCTGATATTCTGCTCCGACTAACACCAGATGACTTTTTTCGATGAGTGCGTCTTAGGAGCCTGAGACTGATGTTTACTGTCACCTTTAACTCTCTCATGGAGTTTGGATAATTCTAGTAATCTCTTCATACTCCATTATTAATAATCGATGTTATTTACCTGAGTGGGTCCTAGATGCCTGAAAGTTGAAGCTAATTCTTTTCCATTAATTTCCGTTTTGGTCCATGTAACTGTAATGTTACTGTTCCAACATATCATCAGACTAGGTTATTTGACAAGAGTGACTCCTCCATAGTCCCTAGCAGTCTGTTATGTGGACAAGAATGGCATACTTATGTGACAGGCAGGTCTTTGACCAAATAAACAATCCAAATGACAAACAAGAAAAAGGAAGGCAGGATTTTAATGCCAGCTATCAATTGCTCAAAGGCCATTAAGACAGAAAAATTTTCTTCAAAACACACTCTTCTCCAGGAATCAGGCATGCAATAACTGTTTTAACATCCAGTTCCCTTGCACGAGCTGGGTGAACAGGGGAGAATAAGGAGCGAGTAATTGTTCACTTCCATCTCTAATGGTGCGAACAAGAGCAAGTAAAAAAAATAAATATTATATGAAAGTTAGTTGGGCGTCGACAGTGTCATTGTTGGCTTTCGAGGGGTGTGTGTGTGTGTGTGTGTGTGTGTGTGTGTGTGTGTGTGTGTGTGTGTGTGTGTGTGTGTGTTGTGTGTGCAGCCACTCATATATTACAATATTAGCTCCTACTAACGTAAACCTGCATCTCTTGGTGTGAATAAACAACATTTACGAGACTCACTGTGAGTTTGTGGCGAATGCTTGAATTTATATCCTAAGGGAGCAATTACCCTGGTTTTATGTAGTCTCGTTTGGATAAATCGGCTTCCCTACCCCGTAACCCTCTTTCTTGCTATTTCCTTTTTCGTATGGCACGTTAACATTTTCTTACAAGTTACTGATGCAGTCTATGTCGATCAATGAAAAGGTGCAAATGATATCGGTCTATATCTCTACCAACCTATCTATCCATCTATCTATTTCTCTATCTATCAATCAATCAATCTATCTATCTATAGCCAGATACCTTAATCCCGGAAAGGGATGTCACATATATATTGCATCCATTTAACCCTGTCCTCCACCATCAGTTTGCCCTCTCTCCAACTTACACATCCCATTCTCGTATACGAATATCTCCATTTTAGCCCTTCATTCATACAAGTGAGTAATGAGATGATATATGCAAATAAAATTATTACAGAAGAGGGGTTAGAAATTTTCCCCAGGCTGACAAGGGTACGGACCTTCAACACCCTTCCACACCTGAGAGCTTGAGGTATCCGAACAAGCTCACTCATCAGTTTTGAAACAGAATGACGAAACACGACCTTATAAACAGTGGAGCAAGTAGAGAGATATTGCTTTTCTTCATCTCGCTTACCCGATCAGTTTCTAGGCATTTTCCATTCACCATACTCCTGATGCGACAGATGCTCATGGATCGTGTGGATGGGTCTTAAAGCCTTAAAGTGTTACAGGGAAGTCCAAGCTTAAATTTTCTACAGATAAAAACACGAATCTTTGGTTCATATTCTGGTCGGTTAAGGGAACTGACTAAAACCTCTTCCTTTTTCTTTTACTTTTTTTTTTTTTTTAATGGATATTTCAGCTTCTTCATAAGATGACATACGAGTAATTCTTAGATAACACTTGGTAATTTTATTTTATTTTTGGGTGATATTTTGTAAACCGACCTTGGTTTTCCTGGAGGCTATATATAAATAAAAATGGAAGGAGTTTCTGAATTCCATTTAAACAAAACTGTTTTGTGTTTGGTTGACTGTCCCGTTTCAGCTAAATCTACTTGTTGCACTTTTCTGCGCCGTAAGCCACCATGCGGGGGATGGCTGTAGGGCTGGCCACTACCTTCCATATCTCTGACAGACCTACTTACCTGTGAGTGTTTGTATTGTAAATAATTCTGCTGTTTGTGGAGGTATGCTGTGAAGCATCTAAATTTGAAACTAGGGGAGCACTCAAAGGAGTGCATCTCTCCGACAAGGGCAGCGTAATTTCCAAACCAACCTCATCATAATAGGTTAGGTTTTCTTCATCAGTGATTAGGGTTTCGCTTAAAAAGTGTTTCCCGGATCCAGAATCTGTAATATGTGATCCGGATTGGTACCAAAAATTAATCGATTGTTCGCTGGGACATGGGCTATCTACCCACCAAATTTGGTTCAAATCTCTGTTTTTGAGTAATCCTGCAAAGATAAACATACAAACAGGGATGAAAACATACTCTTCTTGTCGTAGAGGATTACGGATTTTTTGTGCTTTTATTGCGATTTACATAATATTAACGTGAACATAATTTTCACATGATATGCATGATCGGTTCTCAGGAAAATAATATACCACTGCGCTTTTTATTAACGAGATGCATATTTACAGGCCAGGTCGCCCCTGCCTTTTCCAGCACCGCTCGTGTGGACTGCGTAACCTTGGACTGTGACCAAAGACTGTCTGATGTTTTTTCCATTTTCTGTTCTGTTCTTTTTTTTTTTTCCTCGACTCTGAGCATACTGTAGGTTTCACGAGCCTGTTCCCGAGACCCAGTAATCCTCCTACATACTATACATCTTCACGTTACCCATTCGGTGCTAAAACCCACCGCCTATATTAAATACATGCTAGGACTGTCTCATACAGGAATGGCGTATTGGTGATTAGGTGGGGTATGACTGTTACGAAATGTCGGCAGGATCTTCTGCTAGATCAATAAAGTCTGCTTTATGGAATGGAGATCCTTCCACCCTTCACCTGCTGTTTGAAGCAGATCGAACCTGGGTCCATTAGAACTGCAAAGACCACCTCATTACCGTTTCAGCCACTGCTACTTATTATAGCTTAACTTTACGAATCCACTGGTACCGAATGCCAGTATGTCCACCAGTTTGCAAACTTTCATCTGTTGGAACTTGGTCACCCATTCGTCCCTGCGTACTATGGTGTATATGTGCTGAAATACGACCGAGGCTTAGTTACAAGGGTGTTATGAATAAGTCTTCTTTGGTTACTATTCAAATTAATCCCTGGAAGTAACTACACTTGTCCATCAACTAGGCTAAAAGGAGTTAGGGATCTCGGTCAGAGTGAAAGCAAGAGCCACAATACCTTGTTTACTCCAAGTGGGCATAAAATTGTCCTCTCTCACATTAATGCTGAGTTGTAACAATAGATTAACAAGAAAATATGGTGCTAATCACGAAGAAGCGCTATGAAATGGACGTTAGAACCACAATACTGTTTTTGCTGTGACAATGGATTGACACTAAAAAATGATGCTAATGTCACGAGGAAGCATTATGAAATGGATGTTGAGCTTATATTGTTACTTTTGCTGTAACAGTGGAATAACTTACTAAAAAATGATGCTAGTCACGAAGAAGCACAATGAAATGGACGCATGGGAACCATACTACTGTTTTTGCTGCAGCATTGGATTAACACTAAAAAAATCATGCTAGTCACGAAGAAGCGCTATAAGAAATGGATGTATAGCCATAGGATTGCATTATTCTGTCACTGAGCTACGTTGAAATCATAAACTACAAAAAGGCAGAAATCTGCGTGGGTCAATTTAAGGTGAAGCGACTCTAGCACCACGTTCATCGAGAGCCAGTGTGTTGTTATATAAGGAACTTCCACCTTGCTGCGTCCCAACCCTTTGATCATCTTGTTGAAATTTGTAGTCCAGTGTTTGTGTGTTCAGATTTTTTTCTTTTTGCCAGTTAGACTGCTTGTGAAACTTGACAAATTGTTTTAATTAAAATGTAAGAAGTTATTTGTAGTGTGTGTGTGTGTGTGTGTGTGTGTGTGTGTGTGTGTGTGTGTGTGCCTTCATTAATATCCTTGGTGAGTGTAAAGAAGATTCCGCCTGATAACGTTAGTGAGGACAAATATATAAAAAATGAAGTATTAACATCAAACCCTCGACGCAAAACCACTCAGTTTCGATCTGTCTTCCATGAGGCAAAGTATATATTGTTTCGAGACAATAGGAGTAAACTAAAAAAAAATGATAATAATAATAAACAAAGAAAAGAAAGAAAAGGAAAAGAGAGGAAAAGGAGATAGCTGGTTTACAGTGGGTTTTAATCTTTTATAACCGTTGATATAAATAGACAGTATAGACAGACAGGGACAGACAAGGGAGTGACAGACCGCATGATAGACATACACAATCTGACAGAAGAAGATTGACAGACAGAAAGACATGCAGACAAACAAACTGACTGATCGACCGATTGATCAGTAAACAATTAGAGAGAGAGAGAGAGAGAGAGAGAAATCCGGTGAGGAAATGAACAAACTGAGGAAATTAAAGTTGAGGGGGGAAAGAGAATGGTTGGAAGATAATGAGTTAGGGGAAGATGGAGGGAGAGGAGGAGTGACAGAGAGATAAGGAATTACACAGGCGGGTAGGCAAAGGTGGGAGACTCACAGAAAGGTAGAAGGAATGATAGCCAGAGCAGGATAGACAAGCTGGAATGAAGGAGGATAGGGAGGTAGGAAACAAAATAGGGAGAGTAGGTACAGAAGAATGAATGAACAGAGGTGAAAGAAGGAAACCAGTGACATGGGCCTGAGAAATGATGCTGAGTTAATTTAAGATGACAGGAAGAGTGGGACAACTAGGGAGATGAAGGAAGGTGAGAAAAGGGGAAGGAAGAGGGCGTAGTAGGAGAAGAAGCAGGGAGGAAGGGAGATAGAAAAAACACCGTAAACGGAGAAAGGAAGGAAAGGAAGGAAGAAAAAGCAACAAGAGTGGGGAGAAAATCAGATCGAAAGTAGGTAAAATAATACAGAAGTGTATTTTAAAAATGATATATGAATATTAGGTGAGGAAGCAGAGAAAGGAACTGATGGTGAGTAAGTGAGCGATTAGATGAAGAGTGACAGAACGATAAGGAAGGCAGGGAAGGTAGGCAATGGACAGAGAAGGGTAAGGAGGCAGAGAGGAGAGCACAGAATGAAGGACGGTGAGAAGGAAAGGAATGAATAATTAGGTAAGAAAGGTAGGTGAAGATAGAGGGAAATTATACAGAATCAATTACCACCCTTGAGAACAGGCGACTTTTTTTTATTCCTCGAAGAGCTCTTAAGTATCCATACCAAGGAAAGTTCTCTGGTACTAAAAGTGTTAATGATGACTAACTAATATATCTTTTCCAGTTCGGTCCCTCTAATATGATGAGATGTAAGAACATGAAAGATGGAGAGAATTAACTATACTCGATTCTACTTTGACTTGACCCAGAACTGCAGTCTTTGTCTTAGAATGTTGAAGTTGTGACGATGCGATCAAACACTGAAATATGATGCTAGTCACGAAGAACTTCCATGGAAGAAGCAGGGAGTATCGTAGTAGTATTTTTCTTTTCTTTTTGAGAAATGTTTTCTCGAGGATTGAATCTATGTGAAATTAACTTTAAAAGGACGAAAATCTTGGCCAGGACTGGGCACGACAAAAGGCAGTCACAATCCATTCCTGTCGTAACTCTGGTTTAGAATTTGCAGGAAAAGGATAAAGAGGGTTGTCGAACTACTGCCTCTGACTCCTTGTCTATCTTCATAAATAAATCTTAGTTACAGAGACGAAAATTACTGCAGGGACATGTTATAACAATGTTTTCTTGCAGGATGGTCAGGAGGAAGAGGTGAAAAATTTTTCCCTGTCTAGTTCTTCCTGCAAATATCATTATCCATGTCATTAAGACGGGGAATCGATCGTAAAATATGTTTGAGATCCCCACCCCAGGTAAGGATGAGTTATGGAAATTACGTCCTCGGAGATGGAAAGGTGTTTGAAGTGAGAAGGAGAGAGAGAGAGAGAGAGAGAGAGAGATGTGAAGGAGAGGGAAGGAAGGAAAATGAGCGCTAATGAAGAAAAGAAAAGAAGAAGAAGCAGGAATGCATGGTGATGGAAGGGAAAAAAAGGAATGAAAGCATAGATGGATGAAAAGAGAGAAGAGGAAAATGAAAAAAAAGAGGAAAAAAAAGAAGGATTAAGCAGATTGGCATACTATGATTAAACAAGAAACAGTACCAAAGGCCCAGCAAACCCGTCCCCGGCAATCATTTTAGTGCTGACTTATAAACACAGCAGGATTAATCTAGTCAAAAGATGTCACACATATCAAATTTGGAGTAAATCGGGTAAGAAAACTGACAATTTTATATCCATCTGAAATTTTCAGCCCGACCCACGTGACATTGATCAGGGGTGAAGGTCACCCCTGATGTAAATGTAGGTACTGTACGTTATACTCGTAGGATGAAGATTTGAAGATGCAGCTTTAGGTTTGGGTGTCATGTCGATATGACGAATATCGAAGGAGGTTATGGCGAAAAAACGATTTTTTACATTTGTTATTTATTTATTTTTTTAATTTTTCATTTTTGAGGGAGTATAGCCTGGTCCCTTGGCCCAGTTTGGCCCAAGATTGGGTAATCAGGTGATCAGAAGGTCATAGCTCATCATCCCTGTAATTTTAGTTCAAAATCGCGCAAGAAGTTTTCGCACATATCAAGATTGTTGAATAGATAGACAGGACAGACAAACAAAAAAAGAAGAACAAACAGATAAATCGAATGAAAACAATACCCCGTCCCCGAGCTCCTCCGGGGCAGGGACGGGTAATAAAATAGGAAAGGCAGAGCAGAGAAGGAAGGGAAGGAGGGAGGAAAGAAGGAAGGAATGGGGGAAGAAGGGCATAGGGAAAGAAAGGAAAGAGAGAAGAAAAGAGATATAAAAAGAGAAGATAAATAGAAGGACACCGAAAAATAATAATAGAGAGGGCAGACCGATAAAAGTGAGCGAAAGAAGGAAGGAAGGAGGGAAAGTGACATGGAAGATGGGAAGGAAGGTAGGCATGAGCAGGCGTGCACAGTGGGGGGAAGCAAGAGAGGTAGAGATCGGCGCCTGCTCTTGCTGTGGGTGAGGCCGGAGGGAGGGAGGAGGAAGGCAGAGGTGAGGCAGGAAAGAGATAACCAGGGAAAGACAGTGTGTCTTTGTTGGAGGCGGCAGAGGAAACACCAACAGCGCTCGTAGAAGGAATCTGCCTCTCACACCTGTCTCACACTCCTGCCTCAACATGTAACATCTTACACCTCTTGTTTCATGCGAAGGGACTTGTCTCATACACATCTACACCTTACACACTAGTCCTGCCTTACATGCCTGCCTCAGTATAGCACCTGTCTCACATACCTGCCTAATACTACCTGCTCCACACATTTGTCTGACACACCTGTTTTCATCACCCAACACCTGCCTCACACACCTGTTTCATGCACACCTATACTTAACACATCTATTTGTCTCACATCTGCCTCCCACACACCTGCCTGCTTTGCACCTGCCTCACACACCAACCTGTATTCACATCTGCCTCGCACACTTATCAGTCTCACTAGTTCTACCTGTCTGACACATGTGTGCTTCGCACACCTATCTGTCTCACACCTGCCTCACACACCCCTATTTCACACCTGCCTCACACACTTACCTCTCTCACACCTGCCTCACACACCTATTTTTACACATGCCTCACAAATCAACTTCACACACCTGCAACACACACCCATCACACACTTGAGCCCAGATCCGGCCTCAGTTGGTAACACCTGTGCAGTTAACATCATTATCCGTCATAACTGTCTGTGAACGATTATTATTTTTTCCCGTCATTCGAAATTGCTGATTTAACAAAAGAAGCTTTCCTCTTGAAATTTCATTAAACTTATAATTATAATAAACTATCAGAGAAAATGACAAACTAAGTGAAGTGTTTCTGTACTCAAAACTTCATTAAACGCTTATCAGTGATGTGAAACTACTGGCAAAATGACTCATTACTATTATTATTATTATTATTATTATTATTATTTTGGCATATACACTTTATACTGTTATACCGTGTGTATGAACCTGAACTTTAAGGCGGTAAATCAGGAGGCAGTGACGTTGTGGTAATAATTTATGTAAATCTGTTGGCTGCGGGCAGCTTAAATGACCTGTGGCCAAACACTTATTTCCTGTTTAGAATATGTAATGTTGATATAATTAATAATGAAGAAAATCTGACTACATTCACCTCTTGTGACAAAAGTATTAATACCGATGTGAAATTAATGAATAAGTGGAAGAGAATAAACAATAACAAATACCTTTCATCTTTTTCCTTTACGTGAAATGCTAATAAAACTCATAATAACGTGAAACAAATACCAAATTGCTCTTCATGTGGGAAAACAAAGAAAATAATAACGTGAATCTAGTGACTCTACAAATCAACCATACCATCAAGGCTCGTATTCTCGTTGCTTAAGGAAGCTCCCTAACACCTTTTCCTAAGCGATTTATTTTGATTATTACACCATATTGTCCCCTTCTGTGATATAGAAACCCTTCAGATATGGTCGTACTCTGCATAAATAACGTACAAGAGGATATCAACCAGCCAGTAGTGGGCATAAATCGCTCAGGAAGAGATGTTAGGGAACTTCCTTACCTGCTGAGATTACTGACACAAGCATTCTCCTCTCACGCTGCAGTAAAAGTGAGCTTATTAAAACCGAGAGGACGTGGATGTAGACAAGCCTCCATCTTTTGGTCATAATTTCTAAAGCATGTCGTTGTTGACTGCACTCTGTAATGTGGGATGCAGGCTAATCAGAGCTCACAAATACAGGTGTTACATAACTGACCAGAATTAGGGACTATACTCTTTTTACTCTAACTTGGCCATAAATTATTATCTATCCACCTTGAGGTCTGAGCTGTTACAAGAGATTAACACTGATGTTAGTCACGAAGAGATGCTTTGGAAAAAATGTAGAGCCATGGTAGTGTCTTTTTAGGCCCCAAAGGTACTGTACGTAAAATAAGCCGCAAAATGACGAAAATCTAGGCCAGGTAAACATAAAAAGACTGTAGCTGACACCTTTCCGTTCTCAGTTTTAATACAATGACCCTTAATTCTTATAATCTAGGTAAATGTTTAATTAGTATAGACCAAACGTTTATAAGGAAACGTTGATGTCCTTGGTTGGGAGTACTGCTGTGTAATCCGTTATGCACAATCAAGAAAAAAAGTATGGCACACTTGTGGTACAGTGGATGAGAAAACAAGCAAGTTTTGTTGGACACACATGAATCTATTAACCTAGTGCCTTAAAAAAAAAAAAAAAAAAAAAAAACCCCATCCACAATGGGAGCAAGTTTTGTAGGACATGCTTGAATCTATTTTAATCTAGTGCCTTAAAAAAAAAAAAAAAAAACAGCATCCACAATGTGAACTTTTTTGCGATTTCGAGTCCTAATAATAACCAAGGATAATATTTGCACCTACAGTCACACGGTGCCCCATACTTCACAATGCTTCGGCCATGTTTCAGAATGCTACGTGCGGTAAGGTGTGCGATAGTTTTCGTTGCTGGTTGTACGCTGTTGTCTTTATTTTATTTATTCTTTTATCATTCAGTTTCGTTCACCACTGGAGGTTCTCGGAATGAATGGATGAAGGATTTACTATAAAATTTCCCTGTCACTTTTAATCATACCGAGCATTGGTAGGAAAAGATTAGTTTACATTTTCTACCCCCTGGCGAGTTTACTTATCCTCCTCGTACTGAATAGGTTATTGAAAGCATATCTAACGCCTGAGGTAAACATCTATCTGCGTCTATCTATCTACCTTTCCTTCTTTCTTTTCTTTATTCTTTTTCTTTCATTCATTCTTTCTTTCTTTTTCTGTCTTCCTTTTCTTTCTTCCTGTCTACCTACCAACCTGCCTACCTACCTATCTGTGTATCTATTTATCTATCTATCTAGCTATCAATCAATCAATTAATCATTCAATCAATCAATCTATCTATCTATTTGTCTGTCTGTCTGTCTGTCTGTGTTCTGTTTGTTTGTCTTTTGTCTGTCTGTCTGTCTATTTATCTAAATCTATATATCTTCTGTATCTACCTCTCTGTCTATCTGTTTATCTATCAGACTGCAAGCGAAACGGTCTTTATACCCCCAAACCCCATTGCTGGCTGGTAGAGTGAGCGACAAAAAGTTCTCCCACCATTCACTGCGTCTGCTTTACATTGACGGAAAGTCCATCATGCATCAGATCAAAGAGAATCACCTGTGGGGAGAAAGAAAGGTATTAAGCCTCTCTCAGCGAAGGAATATGAGGTAATAGAGGGAAGTGAAAAGCAGCGAAGGTAAAAAATTGGTGTGACAAGCCTCTCTCAGCGAAGGAATATTAGGCAGCAGAGGGAAGTGAAAAGTAAGGAAGGTGAAATATTATGTGGAAATACTAGGGAAATATTAGGGAAATATTAGGGGAATGTTAGGGGGAATATTAGGGGAATGTTAGGGGGAATATTAGGGGAAATTCTGTCTTCTACTGCACTTAGGGGAATATTAGGGTAAATTTTAGTGAAAATTATAGGTAAACAAAAAAACATTAGGTGAAATATTAGGAGAAATATGTCCTCTACTGCATTTAAGGGAATATTAGTGGAAATATTAGGGAAATATTAGAGGAGTTGTTAGTGGCAATAATAAGGGAAATTCTGTTCTCTACTGCAGTTAGGGGAATATTAGGGAAAATATTAGGGAAACATTAGGGGAAATACTAGGGGAATTCTGTCGTCTACTGTGCTTAGGGGAATATTAGGAGAAGTATTATGGGATATATCAGGGGAATTTTGTCCCATGTTGTTCTTACTATATACTGAGCCACCAGATATTTATTTATTTGTGTGTGTGTGTGTGTGTGTGTGTGTGACCTTTATCTTTAGTTTATTCCTGCTATGGCTACATAATTGACCTCTTCAGTACGAAGACGTCTTTAATATTTACATGAAAGACAGCTTAATTCAGCTTTGGAAAAACTTCTTTGATGTGGGGAGGACTTAGGGCTGTATTCCAGTGTGGTTAGAAAGCTTACTAACACCTCTTCCTGACCGATTTAT
>NC_136955.1:20318452-20355952 GCF_032717465.1 Coenobita brevimanus | reverse complement strand
CTAAAAGAGCTACCGATTTAATCCCGTCTTTCCAGTATGCAGTATTGTACATTTTATTCTTTTCATCTCCAGATGATTTTCATCAGTTTAGGGAGGGCTTTACAAACTGGATGGGTGAAACACATATTTCACGACCTCTTCACTACAATCGGGATTTCCTGAACTGAGTCAGATCGTCTAGTAACAAGAATATCACGTTTTTGATGGAGTAATTCCTTTACCTAATTATTTTCAAGTAGCTGGGAGAAGAACACGTACAAAAGTAGCAGGTGTGGGAGTTTCAGGTCCCTTTGGTGTGGTGTGGTGATTTAGTGCGGTGAGGTGTGGTGTTATGAGAGAAGGTGATTTTGCGTGGTGAGATGTGGTGTGTGTGATGTGGTATAAGGTGATTTTGCGTGGTGAGATGTTGTGTGTGTGGTGTGGTATAACGTGATTTTGCGTGGTGAGATGTGGTGTGGTATGAGAAGTTGATTTTGCAAGGTGAGGTGTGGCGTGTGTGGTGTGGTGTGAGAAGGTGATTTTGTGTGGTAATAGTGTGGTGTGAGAAGGTAATTTTGTGTGGTGTGGTGTGGCGTGTGGTGTGAGGCGATTTCGTGTGGTGAGGTGTAGTGTAATGTGATATGGTGAAGTGTCAGGTGATTTTGTGCTGTGTGGTGTGGTGTGGTATGAGAAGATTTTGTGTGGTGAGGTGTGGAAAGGTGTAGTGTGGTATAAGGAGGTGATTTTGTGAGGTGAGGTGTGGTGTGTGTGTGGTGTGGTATGAGAAGGTGATTTTGTGGTGAGGTGTGGTGTGGTGTGAGGTGATATTGTTCGATGTGGTGTGGTATGAATAGATGATATTGTGAGGTGTGGTATTGAGTGGTATGAGGTGATTTTGTGTGGTGTTGTATGGTGTAGTACGAGAAGGTAATTATGTGTGATGTGCATGGTGAGGTATGAGAAGATTATTTTGTGTGGTGAGGTGTGACGAGGTGTGGTGTGGTGTAGTATGGCTTCGCTAAAGTCGCTAAAGTTTCTGCGTGAAGTGCCCAGTGTTCGAAAATTGTTAGTTAGAGACAGACTGACACAGCCACTTCCTGAGGCTTCCGTATAAAAGAAACAAATCAAGGTGTGTGGATAAGGTAAGACTACATTCAGATTCTAAAGTCCGTTCGCCTCTTCTATCTCTATTTCATCGCTGGGTTCATAGACGATTAAATGAGATGCAGTGGATTCATAGACGCTTGAACGAGACGTAATGGACAGAGGTGCATATTATCACTCATTCATGAATTCACAGACGTAGTGGATTCATAGACGTACTGGACTCAAAGACGCTTGAATGAGACATAGTGGACTGAGTTTCTGTAACTCATCTGTGGGTGATAATATGCGCCTTTCTCCACTCTCCTCCAGGCATCGCTAAATCCAATAAGACGAGGCTCGGGAGATGAACGGACTTTAGTAACTGACTGTACATGAGGACAGATGGTTTGATGTGGGAGGAGAGGATCATTGGTGATGAGGGGCAAATACATAGTCATCTTTATAGGTACAGGTCAGTCAGTAACTCCTTTACATCGTTTTCAAACCATGCCATAGTCTAATTAGATCTTATTACACTGATCAGTGCAGTATCTTGAACTCCATTAATAATTCCTGGAACCTCTAAAGATCCATTGAGCGGGGCTGTACGGTCGCGGAAACAAGTGTTAATAGCTTCATTATGGTAAACAGAGATGCAGTGAACAGTGACTTTCGAAAATTAATGACTTCATTATGGTAAATAGCGATGCAGTGAACAGTGACTTTCGAAAAACAGTGAAGCGATATTCGAAACCCATTGAACGCCTCATGATATTGTGTAACATATACGTACTTTTTCCAACGAAGGTGAGGGGCGATATTATTGTCGGAAACTATTATTGCCGGAACCTTACAATGGACACTATAATCTTTTTACAGTAATTTGGCTGAAAATTGACATATCCTCGTCTTGAATGCTGCATTGTAACATCAGATTAACACTAGACCGATGCTAGTCACGAAAATGTGGTATAGAAAGGTTGTAGTGCCGTAGCATTGTCTTTTTCTGCCACTGAGCCTCGTGGTATATACTGTATAAGCTGCAAAAGGACGAAAACATGGGTCATGTTAGAGTAAAAGGAGTATAGTAAGCCATGGGTTCTGCTCATTTTCTAGTACTGCCACTGGCTGAGAGAAATTCACTATAAAATGAAGACCTGGACCCGTATTTTCGTCAGTTAAGGAAGCTCCTTAACGCCTCCTCCTAAGCGATTTATTATGCTTACAACCCCCATATTATCTTCTTGTCATTTAAATGATTCAAATATCGCCATACTCAGCATACATAACATACAAATTAATACTAACTTGTATCCAAAAATCGCTAAGGAAGAAGTGTTAGGGAGCTTCTTTAACCGACTAGAATACGGGCTTTTATGTTTATATTGTCGGAGCTCAGTTAGACTGCACGAATATAATGTAACCTCGAAGTGTTTTTCATGTGAAGTGTTGCTATGGATCTTGCACACCACCTTGGCCAAGATTTTTTTTCCCTTTTGTACCTTATTTTACCAAGGTCAGTGGCAGAAAACACAATACATTGGCTCAACATCCTTCCCATCGCACTTCTTTGTTAGTAGTAGCATATTCTAGTGTTAATCTAATATTTCCACTAGGCATTCAGGATAAAGAGAAGGAAATTTTAGGCCAAGTTAAGGTGAATCTTATATAGTAAAGCGTCGAACTGACTCCTAAATACGGGACAATATAATGGCCATCCATAGTGTTACAGCAACGAACGTAGAGATGTAAGCAAGCCTCTAATGTTTATGTTCATTCATGGGACACCTGCTAAACAAAACCCTGATTTTTATGGTCGTCAATTTTGAAACCTATTAATTAAGGCCCTTGATTTTTAAGGACATTAACGGGACACCTAATTAGGCAAGAACCTACTTTTCAGGGTCATTCATGGGATACCTGTTAAGCAAGCTCCTGATTTTTATGGTCTTCAATGGGACACCCATTAAGAAAGTCCCCGATTTTAATGGTTAATGGGACACCTATTAATCAAGACCCTGATTTTTATGGTCATTCATTGGACACCTATTAATGCTATATATTATAAGCCAGCACCACATTTTGGAAAGCTATCATCATCCCATGTTCGAGAGATTATTATAAAAAACTCGGGGCTTCTCTAGCGCTCTTCAATCTTAACCCCTTCAATCTGAGGACGTATATTTCCACTATGTTCTTGCTATTTCCAGACGATATTATTCAGTGTCAGTAAAGCCCCCTGGTTCTGATCGGGCTAGGGAAGGCTACACCTAATCCCTTCAGTTCAAAATCTTTCCTAAGCTTAATAAAATCATCTGGATAGAGCTAGATTTAAAAGGAAACACGTCCTCAGACTAAAGGATATAATGTTACACCTAATTTTCTATTCCCATCCTCAAATCTTATACCTAACCTGGGGAGAAATCGTAGCCAGAGATATCACATAGAAAGAAGACTTGTTATTGATAGACTGAGGTTGCTTTAGATGGCATGAGTAATATTGTCATCGCGAAATATTCCTCTATTGGTCTACTAAAGTCTCAGTCTACAACCTTAACATTAGACGACAGGAATTTGTATTAATCAGAAAGTTTGGCTGCGATGTATTTGTTCTTTCATTTTCTTTTTGTAGCATTTCTCTCTCTCTCTCTCTCTCTCTCTCTCTCTCTCTCTCTCTCTCTTAATCCATGTCTTTCTATCTAGCTCTTATTATCTATCATTCTTTCAAGCGTCTTTCACGTCTTCTCTCGTAGTTTACTATCCTTTCAAGTATCTTTCTCTCTTTTTCTCTTGTTGTCTCTCTTTCAGTCATCTTTCTTCCGCTTATTCCCTTGTTATTTATCATTCTTTCAAGCATCTGTCTCACATGTCTTCTCTTTATTCATCATTCTTTCAAGCATCTTTCTCTCACTGCTTTTCAAGTTATCTGTACTATTTTTCAGCATCTTCCTTTCACCTTTCTTGCTTTTCATCTTTCTTTCAGGCATCGTTCTATCATTTTCCCTCGTGTTACTTATCTTTCTTTTGAGCGTCTTTCTCTCTCCTCTCCTCTTGTTATATATATATATATATATATATATATATATATATATATATATATATATATATATATATATATATATATATATATATATATATATATTAGACGCCTTTCCCTCATTACGTCTCTTACAATATATACTTCTTTCAGGCATCTTTCTCGTCGTTTCCTCTTGTTAGTTTCCATTTTTTGTGACGTCTTCCTCTTTTTTTTTTAAATATATTTTCCGTTGTCAGCTCATTCCTTTTCTAATATCTGTTCACTGTGTTTCATTTTCCTTCTTTTTAATAATCTCTCACTCACCTTCCATTTCCTTTAGTTTCCTTTGTTCTTGTCTCCACTTTTATATATCCCTCTCTTTCCCTCAAATCTTATCCATCATTATTTCTTGCATCCACCTTCCTCTTCCCTTAGTTTGCTTTGTTCCTTCTTTCACTGTCTTACATCATTCTCGTCTTGCCATTTCTTCCTCTTGCCATTTATCATTCTTTCATTTTTCTTCCTCTTCGCTTTTTCTTCCATCGTTCCCTCTTGCAGGTTCATAGCATCTCTCCTCTGTCTTTAATTTCTTCCTCTGTTATTCTTCCTCTTCTTCTGCTTCCTCTGTTCCCTCCTCTGCTTTTTCTCTTACTACTGTCCTTCTCCTTTGTACATTGCACGGACATTAATTTTCTTCCTTAACGCCTTCCTTCACTTACTCATTATGAGAGAGAGAGAGAGAGAGAGAGAGAGAGAGAGAGAGAGAGAGAGAGAGAGATTGAATTAGAGTTATAAGTTATTCAGATCACACAGATCTTGCTATCCTCACTAGGCAGTCCGGCTTAAATATTAGTGGAAAGGCTTACGGCTGCATAAGGAGAGAGAGAGAGAGAGAGAGAGAGAGAGAGAGAGAGAGACCAGACCCCCCCCTCCAGTGGCTAATGTTATTACTGAAATACACGTCGAAAAATATAAGCTTTCTTCCATGCGGCTGACTGCGATGTACAAAGTGAGATGCTGTCTAAGTTTTTCATATCCCAGCAAGTGTTTTGAAATTAACCATGATAATTCAGGGCCTTTCCTGCACCTTCGCATAATCAGTTTTAGCAGTTCTCTCGTTATTCAATTACTGAAACTTAAGAACGAGGTATAAGCATTTTAATATCTCTACACACACAGGAGATGCACAACCAGCGACTGTAGTTAGCCTCCAGTGCGTCTACTTAGCACTTAGGGAATGTCCGTCACTTTCCTCCTTATATTAAAGATAATCAACTCGGCAGAGAAACATACCAGGTCCCTCCCAGCTTAGGAATTATCAGTCTGTAGAGAAAATACTGTGGAGAAGCAAAAGGATTGAAATATTAGGCCCACTTTTTCCCTGACTGTATCTGGGACTTTCTCCTTTGATTCCTGTCCACGTTAAGCTCAATCCTCTTTGGTCTGCATGACTCTGAAAGTGGTGAATTGGGAGGGATAATGATTGTGATTATGATGATGCTGATGATGGTGACGATGATGGTGATCGTGATGGTGATGATGATGATGATGAGGGTGCAGGTGATGATAAATAAGATGATGATGATGGTGATGATGATTATTAATACCTTCCATGATCCCTTCCTGTTCACCTTGTCATATGCATTTCCAAAAATTCATAATTATCTTGTACCCTTCAACTCGGTGATATGTTATTTTACTTTCATACTGTCTTCCGACGATTCTGTTCATCGTAGGTCAAACTTTTCGTTGTAGTAGAAGCAGTAGTAGTAGCAGCAGAAGCAGAAGTAGTACAAGTAGTAATAGTAGTAGTAATAGGAAGAGTAGTAGTAGTTCTTACTCTACCTTAGCCCAGATTTTCGTCTTTTTGCAGCTTAGTTCACGTAGGACAGTTGCAGAAAAAAGACATAACTACGGCTCTACATCCTTTCCATTACCTTCTGTTAAAGCTCAATAATCAACATGGAGAGATGGCAGTTTTAGGCTAAGTTTGAGTAAAAAGGGTGTAGTAGTAGATGCAGTAGTAGTAGTAGTAGTAGTAATAGTAGTAGTAGTGGTGGTAGTAATAGTATTCATTGCAACCCAAGGCTCAGAACGTGAACTGCAGGCTGATATTGTCTTTATCCTGCAGTTCACCATCTTCCCCTTTTGGGATTGCAAGAGAGTTGAATAAAATTTATATAACGAGGCACGGGAATTGCACGGCCATATCTGTGTCAGAGCATGGAGGCGTCCCTCACCAGCACCGCACAAGCATCTCATGCTGAAGGGTTATATATTAGAAACTTCAATAACTTCTGCTAAACTGGATATATTCATCTGGTAGGATAGCAGTAAAAATAAATTACAAAGGATGTCACATTTACGAGGACGTTAACACCCTGCAGGCCTTCTCACAGTGCTTTCTCCACAGTGGCGCTTATGACTGCAACGAATGCTTACTGCAGGTGTCAAACGTGTAGATATTGTTATCGCGTCGGGCTTTATGTATGCACCTAAGTCAAAAAATATCTCAGTGACATCCCCTGTGTGTGTGTCTGGAGAAATAAGTCAACTGAAAATGATGCAGATGGGTCAGTGGTCATGGGGCAAGGTTAACGTTCAAGGTAAAACACTGTCGCATGAATGCCTGATCAGATTTGTACAGAAATACAGCACACACATTGGGAGTGGGTCTGGGATGAAGTAAGTCGATATTTTTTTTTCCTTGAGTAATACTGGTCCAAATCCATCAATCGCAGGCAGCAATCCCCTCTACAGGACTGTTCCGTACAGTGAACTGATGTCCTCTTTCGGCAAACAGCGCCTCACCACAACAAGGTGCAAGGAAGAGTGTGTAGGTCTGGTTCTTGGATGAACGCCGTATTTGCGTCTCTCCACTCAGATAACAGGGGCACCATAGTTGCTCCTCAGCACCCCATTTATTTGGTTATATGGTTACTACCTAGCGTTTTAAATGGTTTCCTTAGTTAAAAAAAAAAAATCTTGTAATTCTGTGTAGAATCACCTGATGTGGAAAGAAGAGTTATAAAACTTGATAGGAACTATGTGAGAAACAGTAAGTAAGGAAGATAGACACAAAAAAATGACAGGTGAAGGAAGAAGTAGACAGTGCTACATCGAATGAGTGGATGATGGTCGCCCGCACTTATCACCATAGATTTTGGTGTAAATCAAGTAAAGGTCACAGTCAAAGGTAGTAAGTCAGGTGCCACATGACCACTCAGATATTCTTGTGCCATATATTCTCCTAAATATTCTTGCAGTTTCACATATTCCCCCAACTATTCATGTACTTCCACATACTCTCCCACATATTCACTATCCTATTGGCAAACATTATCGCTACATTTTCCCTCCTAATCCCGAATATTCTTAATAGATATTAAAGAACGAGTCTAAATATAGTTAACAAATATTCTCCTCCCAGCCATTCTCACAAGAGCTCTTTACAGCAGCATATTGTGAATTACGTGAAGAGGCTGCAAAAATACCAGGCAAAAGTTGGTGATTGAGTTGTGAAGTCATTATGGACACTCAAGGCCAAACTTGCATCGAGTGTTCTGAGAGGAAAGGGAAAGAATAGAGCAGACGGGAATTAGGTGGTGAGTGGAAGAATGGCTAAAAATACACAGAGAGGAGTGCAGTTTGTCTGCATTGTGCTAGGCTTAAGGATTTTTATTAATATCTGTGTTTCTGTGTAGAAGAAACGGAAACAGGCGAAAATAAATTGCCGTTAAACAGGCTGGAAATAATGTTGTATCATTCATTAAGGAAGGGAAAATATAATTAATATGGAGGACGTTGGGACATATCGAGATTGTTTTTCTTGTGTTTTCAAGTTTTATTTTTTACGGGGAAGAACAGGACGGGCGAAAAAAAAAAAATGCAAGGGGGAACTGATGCTAAAGAAAGTTAATCTGACACAAATTGAGGCAGATTATCTTTTATATACCTGTGTTTTGTTTATATATGCGAGAACAGAAGAAAAGCCGAAATTTTCTTGCTAAGAGATCAAATAGATATATATTATTGAATCACTCGAGGAGCAAAGAGAGAAACAGATTTAATTTAGAGAAAGACGGTACACATTATTTTGTGTGTGTGTGTGTGTGTGTGTGTGTGTGTGTGTGTGTGTGTGTGTGTGTGTGTGTGTGTGTGTGTGTGTGTGTGTGTGTGTGTGTGTGTGTGTGTGTGTGTGTGTGTGTGTGTGTGTGTGTGTGTGTGTGTGCGTTTAACTCATTATTTGCGGAACATCTCGAGCATTCTATCTCAACTAACGTTAGAGGATTCTTTTCTTTTCTTTTTTTTTCATCTGAGACTCAGTCACTGAAGCCTGAAAGTGCTGAGGGGAAAGAGAAAAAATAGAGTGGGAGGGAATAAACTCTTTGGCGGAAAAAAAGTTAAAAAATGATGTATCACTGAAGGAGAAAGAAAAGCTAAATTAATCTAGAGGACGGTCGAACACATGATTAGTTTTTTGTGTCTGTAAATTTACACGAGAAAAAAAAAAATCATTCTCGGAGAAGAGATATAAAATAGAGTTTATATAGACCTATTACTTGCTTGTGTTTTATTTCTGCACCATAAATAGTACAATGAACAGACCCCAGAATAACTCGACACGATAGGAAGCTGTAAAAATGAAGGATATCATTATTGAAGAAGGAAAGGAGAAAAAATAATGTAAGCAAAGTTGTAACTGATTTGAATATTTTTAATGTTTGTTTTTTTCTTGTTTTTAAAGTAACACACGATCATAGAACCAAGAATAGTTTCCTGTGAGAAAAAGCTGATAAAAATGGTATCACTGGAAGAGGAAAGAAGATAGCATTTAAATAGTCTACAATAAGTCAGGGGATTATTGATTTTTTACAAGTATTTTTGCTTTACTTCTTTATGGAGAAGCGAGGGAATACACCGAGAAGAGACTGGTGCCCCAGAAACAATAATAAAAAAAAAAAGACATGAAAATGGAGAGAAAAAACGAATGGTATCATTAATATGTAGAGAATTTGGGAATATTATTATTATTTTTTTTTTGCCTATTATTATATGTTATAAGGAGAATGGGAGAGATCAGACTGGGTGAAAATGAGGTGCTGCTAGATGACGTTAATAAATATATTGTTTCGTTGGAGGAGGAAAGAATAACTTATTAATTGGAGTAAGCTGAGGCTCTTATTTTCCGATTTAAAAAAAAAAAAATCAATAGAGTCGTGAAGTAGAGAAGATATAATTAATCCGGATTAACTTTGACGATTACTTTTTATGTTTATCTCTTTGCTTCTGTTTACATGAAAAATAGAGAGCACAGATCCCGGAATATACTGATGCAAAAACATGTAAATATTGTATACCTGTAGGATGAAGGGGTAAGGTATTATTTAGAGTAATTTGCGACAGATTAAATTTATGAATGTTTTTGTTTTCTTGCGTAAGAGAAAATAAAAGAATATACCTGCGCGAAAATATGATAGAACGATAGCACTTTTTATAAAAAGGAAAAACATGTATGAGTACAAAAGAGTTATCTCCTATTATTTCTTGTGTGAGTCTTATTGCTTTCGGTTCAGGAGAAGAGGATAGTGCTGATGATAAAATAAATCAATGTGAAAAGAAATTTGTAAAAAAGTGGCAGTAAAAGAAAAATCTATGTAACTGTTCTAGTATGAGCTGAACAGACTTTGTAAATATCTATGTTCTTTTGTCATTTAGCTCTATCATCATCGGCACAACTATGGCATGACATTCACTCTAATACTAGACATTTTTATTCAACTGAAGTTATTATTAGGAAGAAGAGAGTTTTAGTGTACGAGAAAATGAGATAGATAGATGGATTGTAGACAAGGATTACACATCTTGTTTTTATCCCCTTCAGGGTGTCGACGTTTTTTAAAATTTATTCTTGTCATTTTCAGTTTATTTTATCCAGCTCTATAGGTTTTTGGAGGTGGTGAAGTTAGCCTAGGCATAGCCTTCATTAACCTCTTCACTATCAGGGTGCTCTACCACGCTGAATAAGAGAGTTCGAGGACAGCAAGAATGACACAATGAATGGCGGCCTGGGCTGAAAATAATCCAGAAAAAATAAATGAGAATGAGGTAAAAAAAAAAAAAAAATCATACCAAGACGATCCTTTGAGAAGAGGTGATTTGTTTGCTTATGATATTTTTGGCTTTTGATATGCACTCATAAACAGCACATGACACTGTTCGGTGGTTTTGTGGGATGAGGCGCTCTAATCACTTGCGGCAAATAAAAGCTTACATCTAAAAGGTGTCCGGGGGTTTTAGATCACATAATACCGCCGAGGGAAGGACGACTGTTCATTTGCCTCAGATATATAATGATAATTAATTGGCCATGCTCCGGGCTTTTACGCTCCTGGTGGGACGATAATTTGATAATGGGTAATAGGTGGTTGCTCGTATCAAGAAAGAGGCATTTATATCACTGAATGTCCACTACTGGCAACCCTATTAATAAATCCTTTGAAGCTTAAGATGTGGAAGAAAATGTTTGTATATACATCTACCCTTATTCATGCAGCCACGAAAGACTTCCTTATTCAAAGTGAAAGTGTATAATACCAGAACAATTGGTATTATTTAACTTATGATGGAGTGCTTATCGTAAAAATTTAAGTTTCTTTATAAGTTCCACCCAGGGTACGACAGTGATGAACAGCGTTAAAAGTTGTTGATACTGAGACAGAGTTATTAATATTACTCAGTAATTGGTGATTCTGGGTACGACAGCACGCGAATTTTAGAGTAAGTTGCAGGGAGAATTATTTTGTCTCGTCAATAACTGTTGTCTCCCTAGCCATCCTTGTCTCTCTCTCTCTCTCTCTCTCTCTCTCTCTCTCTCTCTCTCTCTCTCTCTCTCTCTCTCTCTCTCTCCGACTTCGGGCAATGAGAAAGCAGTCCATTCCCCGCTAGCTTTGCAAAATTATTTCTCACCATTTGTCTATTAAATGCGCAATACACCTTCACATGTTACAACTTGGACGCTACTACTGTAACGTTCAGACTCAATTCAGTCCAGGGCTATCTCGATGAGGACTAATGTGACGGTATTAATATTATCTGTATACTCTAACTTGGCCCAAAACTGCCATCTGTCCCTCTTGAATGCTAAGAAGTAGTCATAGATCAGCATTAGAATATGATGCTGGCCACGAAGAAATGCTATGGAAATTATATTGATCTATACTGTTGCCTTCTTCATCCATTAACCTACATGAAATATTCTACAAAAGAAATAAAATCTGGGCCAAGTTATTGTAAAAGAACTACAGTGCGACTCTATGACTTGTCGACTGTTGTTGGCCTAAAACTGCCATCTCTTCTACTTGTATGTTCAGCTGTAGCAGGAGACAAACACTGGAATATGATGCTAGTCACGAAGAAGTTCCATGGAAAGAATGTACAGCCATAACATTGTCTTTTCTGCCACTGAGCTACATGACATAAGGTGTGAAGGAACGAAAATCTGGGCCAAGCTAAAGTGAATGACTTGTCGAAATCTAAATCTTCAATCTATTCCCTTCAGAAACTGAGGATTGATGTCACGTGCTCTCAGTAAGTAGGCCAGCATCGTACCACTTGATACTAAAGCAAAAAAAGCTTCCATGACTCTGAAGATATGTCTATTTCCTTCGGTATTTGCCATTTGATCAGAGAATTTGTCAGAATAACCTTGTATCACTGGAATTAAACCTACTGGTGAAGTGGATAGAGATAGGGTTTGCTGTTTGAAAGGACGTGAGTTAGATTCTAGGCTGCTTCAGGTAACACCGTGCTTATACAATTTTTACTTAACTCGGCCCAAATTTTCGTCTTTTTGTAGGTAGCTTCACGTAACTCATGTGGCAAAAAAGAAACGAGGTTACGACTGTACATCCTTCCCATAGCCCTTCTCCGTAACTAGCACCGTGTTTGAAAGTTAATCTATTGTTACAGCTCAGCATTAAAGGTGGAGAGATGGCAACTTTAGGCCAGGTTAAAGTAGAAGGGGTTTTGACTTCAATTATGTTGCACCAGAGGACCCACCGCTGCACCATAGAAACACATAACAGGCGTGAGTGCGACAACCCTACCATCTACTCTGTTCAGTAAAGACGGTGGGTAGTAGCGCCAAAATGGTGATATGAGAAGGTACTTGGAAGGTAGGAGGGCATGAGCTTTAGGTACTGAAAAGTAAAAAAGAAAAATAATAAATATATACATAAGTAATTAAGCATAACCAGCAGATGACGATGATATATTCCTTATACTAAACTTATCAGAGTATTTTATTCGGTACACATCAAGATTGACGTTATTATGCCTTTCATTAGTGGGGTGGAATATTAATGTACTGCTTCTCTTAGGCCATAATTGGTATTCATTAACAAGTCACACCCCTGGAATTAATCACTGTCCAAAATGTTTGTTCATGAAATAATCTTGCTTGGGGAAGTGATTAGCCCTCTCAGCCCTCTCCCTTTAATCCTCTCTTTAACTGCCCCTTTAACTGTCCCTTTAACCTTGCCTTTAACATTCCCTTTTATCTCCCCTGTAACCCTCCTTTTATCCCTCTTTTTAACCCTCCTTTAAACCCTTCTTTAAACCTCCCTTCAGCCCTTTAACCCTCTCTGACTCACTCTCACCCGAATTAAATCGCCTGGCTTTACCTGAAAGAGTAACCTACCTGTGTTATCCCGACAATGAGAGAGTTAATACAGTCACCGTGAACCCCTTGTGGCTCGATACGTATTTTTTATTCAGTCAGGCGACCAACAGACGATTCTATTCACCTGGAAGACTTCAATTAGTGAAGGGGTTGTTCAAGGCCATAATATAACCTAACCCCTCCAGTTGGAATAGTTTATCCCAAGCTGAGTAAAATTATATGAAAATTTAAAAAAGAAAGATTACAATCTTTTTTTTTTTCATTTGAGAAAACTGGGCCACTCTTACGACTCAGATACTAAATCGTGGTTACGTGACATTCGATGAGGCTTAGCTATGAGATAGAATGGATCTCCTTGGTTACTAGTCAAACCAGGCCCCCAATCTGACAACACCAGACCATCATCTCAGCTGAAATGGGTTAGGGAACTTTGTCGAATGAAAACAAGGAAACTCAAAAAGATACACAACCAGTCTGAAGGGGTTAATATTGACAAAACACACACACACACACACACACACACACACACACACACACACACACACACCACTTGTCACAATGGATCATTTACAAACGCTAGCATTCAATTCCAGCAAATGCCAAAATAATCTCTTCAAGGGAGCGTCAGTTACGGGAGAGTGGGAGTGTTAATGCATCATATTTTTTTCCGTACAGCTTAAATATCAAGCTAATATACTCGCCACACATAAATATTGGCTCTATATATAATTCATCAGGAGGTGTGGAATATTAATGTGCTCTCTCTCCCTGGCTCTAATTGGTAATCATTAACAATTAACACACTGGGAATAAACCAACGCTTCCATTTTATATAAGATATATTTTTTGACTGTGGGTAACGTTTTAAATCACACAAGGCTTTATCCTGACGTGTTCTTTCTATCTCCAGATGATTATTTTTCATTAATCGTTTCAGATTTAGGTCCTCGTCTGTATCTTATTCTTCCTTATAACAAACGATTTTATTCAGCTGAAGAGAGTGCCTTACTAATGAAGGGGTTAATGAAGATCAGAAATTCTCCCTCTTCAGCTGAATAAAATCGTCTGAAGAGAAGAATTAACTACTGATTATGTCGTAGGATTAAAGGTGCCAACAATTCACACCCCTGAAAATAATTAACACCTATTATGAAGGGGTTAATGAAGGCTATATCTAACCACTCTAATCCAGTCTCTCGTAAGCTGAATAAAATCGTCTGGAGAGAAAAAAATGATATACTGACATAGGATTAAGGGCATCGACAGTTCACGCCCCTGGTTTAATTTTCATCTGCCATAATCATTCCGGAAAAAAAAAAAAAAACTCTTGCTTGTGAAGGCGATTAACACATTACAACAGGAGATTTATTCTACTGGTTTTACACTTGCGACCACCGGGCGATTATATTAATCATAACTCCCTTAGTGATGTGATTTTTATACTGTATTTTTACTTCTTCAGACGATTTTATTCAGTTTTGGAAGATTTTTTAACAGAAGAGGGCATAGCCTTCATTAACCCCATTACTATTAGAGGTCTGTCGTAACCAGGGCTGGGTCATCTGTGGTTAACAAAATAATAAAGATAATTAATATATCATCACAGTAAAGAAAATAAAAATCACTGTACTCAAGGACATGAAGACAGTGATTATGCCTTCATGTCGAACTCTACACCTTAGCTGAATGAAATCGTATTGAGAATCGTGAAGAGAAAAATTTAAGTCATTGGCAGTGGAAGGGGTGGTGGTGGCCGAATGGTTAGAGAACGTCTGCTGTGTGAAATGACGGGAACTGGAATCCAAGCTGGGGTAGAGAACAGGTTGATTATTCGAATTTCGTTAAGACTGATGTTACTGATCTTCCACAAGATTCACCGATATCAAGTAAAAAAAAAAAAAAAAAAAAAAAAAAAAAGGGTCTAATATCAATGCATCAGTTCTGAATGAGACATCACACCAAGGTATCCAATAAGGACAGTGTGTACTGGTGCCAAAGCAATGATATGTGAAGGTGGGTGGCATTTAGGACGGCTGCAGGACCTTAGGGAGCGGACTTTGCCTATACCCAGAGCCGGATGAAAAAAAAAAAAAAAAAAAAAACATAATCCATTCCGCACTACCAATAAAGTAATACGATGGACCTATTAGATCATGAAAATTTATTCGCTCCTCATAAATATCGGCATTATATACATTCATCGCGGGAAAAAGAATGTTAATAGATTACGTAACATACCGTATAACAATAAGCAATTGACACCTCAGGAATAAATCACTACCTACCACATTTTGTGCCGGAAATATTCTTGCTTGTGAGGAATGAAGCTGAGGATGACAGGAAAAGAGTTTGTAAATCTAGTGGTCGTGTGCTTAGACAAAAATGTGGATACCTTGAATCGCACCCAATGCTGGTCGATATCTTTATTCTAAATGTAAAATCCACTTTTCTGGTATGCCACATTTGTGCTACCTTTGAAAGCCAAAATTACTTGAAAAAATGTGAAGTTCGGGAAGGTGTCTCGACAATTGTTCTCAGGTACCTAATATAACGGTGTACCATAAAACCACGCTTCTTGTGCCATCATATTTATCAGTACTGTATCACTCCATTCCCCATTTGTGGCTAATCATAAGGATGAATAGTGGACTGTGCTTGTGCAGCGCGCCCATCACACAAATGTTGAAGGTCACAATTCTTATTTTACCATACGACCAAGTTTCTTGTCTGTGTGTTGAATGTCACAATTTTTATTTAACCATACTAGCATTTTTCTTGCCTGTCTCCTGGCGACTTAATTAAACTTTGGACAGACAGTTCTAACGGAGGGGTAGAAGGAGAGCTAGACAAAGCCTTAATAAATCCTTTTTCCTACAGTAGGTGAGATTTTCATTAAGTGGAATAAAATCGTCTGACTGAGTATAAGGGTAAACAAAAATCACGATCAAAATTCGAGGTGATCATAACGACTGACCGTACCATTAAGCCATTTTAGATTTATTCTTGCTACTGCCATGGGATATTTTTCAATTTTAAGGAGACGCCTCCCAGAAAATCGGAATAAGTCGCCAGGTGGTCAAGCGTACTAAGGCTTTCCATGCGAATATATCACTTAAGGGTTAATGGGATAGTAGGGTCATTTACGCCTCAGCCTTGTCTTTCAGTTTGGGCCAAAATCCTTAACCCAAGACCAATATCCTCCAAATTTCAGCAGCATTACTCGATTGGATGAGAGATGAATGGATGGTCATGGATGCAATAATGGTTTCCTTCATGTACCAATAGGAAAATTAAATTGTCACATTAAATCGGTTGTGATGAAGAGAGTAATACTGCTTGCCTGAATGAAGACAGATGCTGATGAACTGTGGTTATATGAGAGATGTTTTCATTTCAAAGGATGATGGAAAGAGAGAAATTTAATCAAAACACACACACACACACACACACACACACACATGCGTGGATGAGTGTGTGTGTGTGTGTGTGTGTGTGTGTGTGTGTGTGTGTGTGTGTGTGTGTTCATTATATTTCTGAAACATCATGTACAGAGAGAGAGAGAGAGAGAGAGAGAGAAAAAGACGCTCAATATCACAATCTCACGTGGCAGAATTATAAACACACACACACACACACACACACACACACACACACACACACACACACACACACACACACACACACACAAGCCTGGGTGTGAAACAGAAAGACATACACCTCATGTGTCTGGCCTCATCCTCCTTCATGCACCCATCAACTACCCCCATTAACACACACACACACCCTTCATACATCACACAGACACATTCTTTTCTCTTTGTCATAAGCACCCGGCATGACGGAGCGGTGAATTAGAGCCTTGGCGGAAGAAAGGGGTGATGTATGTATGGATATGAGATGTATGATGAATGATGTGTGGTGTATGGAGGCGGAGTTTTAGGTGGGGTGGTGAATGAAGTGATGTATGGGTGTGTGATGTATGATGTATGGAGGTGATATCTGAGTTGCAGTTGTGAATGGAGTGATACATATCTGGGAGTGTTATGTATGGAGCTGATGTTGGAGATGCAGTAGAGAATGGGATGATGTATGTATATGTGGAATGTATAATGGAATTATATACTGTATAATGCATGAAGATAATGTTTGAAGTGGGATGATGAATGGAGCAATGTTTGAGTGATGTATGAATGTGTAATGTATAAAGGAATGATGTATGATGTATGGAGGTGATGTGCGAGATAAATTAACGCTAACAACCACCGTCCATTTTGAATACTCGTACATGCTAGGGCTGTGTGCCACAGGACTGGTGTATTAGTATTAGCTGAGGTGTTTTTATGTCTTTAGTATATTAGTCAAGTCTAGTTTAGCGAAATTCAAAGCCTTGAAATTGTTCCCTGCTCCAGCCGGGATTCGAACCAGCATCCATTCCTCTCATACACTCTTTTCATCGGAACTTGGCCCAGATTTTTATTCTTTTGCAGCCAATTCCACGTGGTTCAGTGGCAGAAGAAGGCACTATTACTACAGCTCTACATTATTTCCATGGCAATTCTTCGTGACTAGCATTATATTCTACTTACAGCTCAGTATTCAAGGTGGAGAGAAGGCAATTTTAGGCCAAGTTAGAGCAAAATGAGTATAGCAGGAAGAATACGTTATTAAAGGGCTCATTCTATTCAAGTGGTTAATTTATGACGAAATGGTGAAGTGGATAGACGGGCTAGTGAATGAGATGGTGTATAATGTATGAAAGTGAGTTCATGAATGAATGGCTTGGAGTTATTAATAATGGAAGTAACTAGAGGATGTATGGTGTATTAATGTGTGACGAAAAGTGGATTACTTAGACAGCGAATGGGAGGGCGAATAATGTATAAAAGTGACCTGATGAAGTTGTGTGGTGAATGAAGTGAAATATGATTGATGAACAATGTAAGGGTGAATTTGTGAGTTTTAAAGGTGAGTATAGTAATTTACTCGTGTGATGAACTTAGGTGACAGTGAGGCCTGCAGGTAATGAGAATGTTGCATAAGTGATATATGACGTATGGAGAGGAATTATTGTGCTCTGGAGATGTAGAATGATGTATGCATGTGAGTTGATGAGATGTGGTGGTGATGAACAGAACGATGTATGAGTGATGATAATGCGTGAATGTGATATTTAGATGTGGATAATTAATGTTATTATTATTATTATTATTATTATTATTATCATTATTATTAATGTTGCTGTTGCTGTTCTTGCTGCTGCTATTGTTGTTGTTGTTCTTGTTGCTGTTGATGATGTTGATTAATCCCGTCTGTCTGGCTGAGCAAACCCGTTGACCACAGGTGGGCAACTAGTTCTATGAGAACGTCCTACAAGTCCAGTACAGTACCTTGTGTAGGGAACCCGCTTTCCCTTGTAGTAGACAGCGCCTCACCAGGGTCGGACCAGGGCCCTTCCCCACGGCGAGGTGCAGGGAAGTATGAGGACTTTTGGCTCCCAAGTGGACGCCGCAGCTGCACCACCCAGGATGCACAGTGCCACCACGTGTAGGCCCCTAGTCAAGGCCATGAAATTAAGTATGAGTTATTAATGTATGGAAAGGGGATGAATTAGCAAGGTGGGCTGGAAAACGGGGTGATGTATGGAGGTAAACTTGTGAGGTCTGGTAATGAATGGAACAGTTTATGAAAGGCTTATGCTGTGTGAAGGTGAGGAAAGGTGATGAATGGTGCCATGTAGGACTGATGTATGATGCATTGAGGAGAACTGGTGAGGAGTAGTGATGTGTGAATCATGATGTATGAGAGTGATTCTGTGAGGTGTGATGGTAAAGAGAACGATTCCTTATGTATGGAAAGATATATAACATATGAAGGCGACTTGCTGAGCTCTGAAGGTGAACAGAGTGATGAATAATGTATGTCGTTGCTATTTTTTATATATGGAGGTTATTCGATGAGGTATAGTCGTGAATGCAGAATTAATGGACTATACATATAAAAAAGAGTGATGTATGATGAATGGTGGAGCGGTGAATGATACTTGATATGCAGTGTTGTAATGTGACTGTGAGCTGATCGATGAGTGAAGTATGGACATGATTTAAAATTAGGTGGTGAATGACACGGTGTATGATAAACTCTTCTACTAATAAAGGATCCGTCGTACTGAAAGGGGTAATGGTGGAACTGTGAAGCGTCCCCACTTCGTCAATCTAACCTCTCCAGTTCTAAGTTTTTCCTACATTACTGTAATAAAAACCTTAGTCTACAGCAGTAATATTTCAGAAAAGACCATCAACGCGCAGGGGTTAGCTCGACAAAAAGTTACAGAAAAAAAATGTTAATTAAAGCTCCATTACTACCTATAAAGCTGACTTGCCACTTCCCTCAGTGAACAGTACCAGCCTAATGGAGAAATTTACAATATTTTAGAGCACACTTCTGGCTTATAAGATTGCTTTCGGGTGGATTTCCTTTAGTTTTCTCTTTATCCAGACCCAAAAAATCATAATTTTATCATTAATAATAACTTCTAAGACAAAGGGTAGTATTCTCATTTGTTACGGAGGCTCTCTGACAGCACCTCCCTAGCGATTTACCTTTGGGTATGGCTGATTAATATCCTTTTGTACGTCAGTTATGCAGAGTATGGTGATATTGGCAGGATTTATGTAACACAGAAGAGGAGAGCAAGGTGTAAAAAAAATCATTTGCTTAGGGAAAGGTGTTAGGGAGCTTCCTCAACCGACGGGAACACCGGCCAAAATAACTACCCTCCCTTTATCCCTTTATATTTCGCCTCTTTTTCCACACCATGTTCTTCTCTCTCTAGATATAAATGAATCATAATTTTATCCTTCATTCACTTCAGTCAAGAACTGTATATTAACACTCCTTCCCAAACACCTATACATTATCTCGCATTTTATTTTCTCCCTCTTCATCCACCTGTTTTCTTATTTCCTATTTTATTTATTCCCTCTTCATCCACCTCTTCCTTTATTTCCTATTTTATTTTCTTCCTCTTCATCCACCTGTTTTCTTATTTCCTGTTTTATTATTTCTACATCCACTTATATTTATTTTCTATTTTATTTTCTCCCTCTTCATCCACCTGTTCTTTTATTTCCTATTTTATTTTCTTCCTATTCATTCACCTGTTTTTATTGTCTATTTTATTTTCTTCCTCTTCGTCCACCTCTTCATACACCTATTCTTTATGTGGTATTTTATTTTCATCCTCTTCATACACCTACTCTTTATTTCTATTTTTATTTTCTTCCTCTTCATCCACCTATTTTTAATTTCTTGTTTTATTTTCTTCCTTTTGATCCAAGACCAAAGATATATTTTCATCCTCGGTCCACTTTAGCCAGGCACAATAGCATCATATTCCTATCACAAGTACTCATCCGGATAGGCTATTGTGTGTTATTCCTTTCGCTCCAGACACAATGACCTTACATTTACCTTTTATCAGTATTCTTTTCTAGCCCAAAATTACCAATCTTTCCATCCTTGGCATCCATCTTCTTCAGAGCATGCTAAGTTTTCTATTTTATGTTCCTTTTTTTTTTTTTTTCAAGCACAATGGTAGTATAATTGCACCTCTAATGTTCTTTTAGAAACACTATACCCTATTTACTCTAACTTGGCTTAAAATTGCCATCTCTCCATCTTGAATACTGAGGTGTAGCAAGAGACTGGCACTAGAATACGATGCCAGTCATGAAGAAGTGTCATGGAGAGGATGAAGAGCCACAGTACTATTTTATTCAGCCACGGAGCTATGTGCAATAAGGTACAACAGGATATAATTCTGGGCCAAGTTAAGGTAAAAGGAGAATAGTACCATCACTCATTTCACGGCACCCGTCTACATTACCCTCCATTTCTACTTTATGTTTTTATTAAGTATCAAGGTGCAAAGTCATTATGCTGCCATCCTTCATTCACACTTACCTGACAAAATCACAACCAATCCATTCCTAGCTGCTGTTCACATGTCCTATTCCATGCTCTTCCCTCCTTAATTTTGGCATAAAGTCATTATAATTTCACCTTCAGTTAACTTTATTCATCATCAATATTCAATTTCACACACCCATTTCATTACGATCTATTTCCTTTTTCATACCATAACTCATAAACGCATCAGAGTTGAACATTGAATCCAGTTAATCCCAATCTATTCATCAGTCTATCTATCTACCTGTCTCATCGTCTGTCTAATCATGTTGCTATCTGTCTACCTATCTATTTCCTGCCAGATGCCTTAATTCCTGAATGGGTGGTCACAAATGAATTGCCTCCATGTCATCCTGACCTAAACCATCAGGTTGCCGCATCTCCAGCTCACACCTCCCTCTCTCATATACTCCCACCTCTCAACCCCATCTCCCCATCTCATTCTCGGTCCCCCCTGTCCCAGCAATCTTTCCATCACACGAACCTATTCATATTATGCTCACTTTTCCCTTATATATTCATCACTTCTTCAAGCACAAAGACATCATGTAGTAACAGTCTTTAGTCCATTTATCAAGGTAGAATACCCTGAAAATGCTTGCTTATTTTTCCTACCCTTCAATAACTCATAACATCATTTTAATTTGGGTAAAGTTCCATGGAGGCATTATAGTCCCTTTGGTTACTTAAACAGGTACTTTGCATTAATTGTTACTGTTGATTGTCAAAGTTAAGATACTGTTTGAGCAACTGATGGGAAGGAAAAGGAGCGGAACTTTCTCAGGCAAATGTATATCCAAAGTCATTGCTCACTCTTTCACTATTCATCGTTATGAGGTGGATCTATATTTATATCTCCAACTGTACATAAAGCATCTTTCTCTGGCCCTCATCCTTACTATCTTCAATTGCAACTATATTTTCCCCTCTAATCAGACACAGGGGCATCATTATTCCATCCAAATTTCACTTTTTCTCTGGAACAACATCTCCATCAATTCATCTCCACAGTACTTCATCTTTCTACAAACTTAAGGAAAGCCTATCATTACACTGTTTTACTCACTAATCACTCGGTGCTAAATCACGTCATTATATCATCATCAGCATTTATCAAGTCTTATTACGTAATCAGGACACACACACACACACACACACACACACACACACACACACACACACAGTAAACAACAGTGCTAGAGCCCCATCTGTAGGACAAAATTAAAAGAGTAATATTTATCAACGAATTTTGGAGTGTAAAGCAACTTTGTACGTACGAATCAAGGATTATAAAAGGGAGACTTCCTATACATAACTTCCTCAGTTAAGAATGTTAAGAGGAATGGCACGGGAGGTGGGAAGGTAAAAATAGTATGTTAAAATGATATTCCAGGAACGGTCTCGAAAAGTGTGATATTAAAAATGTTTCACCAAAACTTAACATCTTTAGATGTATGTTACATCAAACGAGGAGGATGGCATCAAACGAGGAGGATGGAATGAAAGTTTCTCTCGCCAAATACACTATAAAAAACAGAGAAAAGAAAACATTATAGTGTAAATTGCTAATACATACAGTATATATATATAGATAGATAGATAGATATAGATAGATAGATAGATAGATAGATATGGTTAAAATAGAACGCCGATTATTTTGGTTTTAAGGTCTACGTCTTCTATTTCAAGATGTTTGAATTCAGTTCTCCAACCCTCCACCCAGGACTATTACCCAATTCGTCATTCACCTGTGTATCATCATATGAGCATTATTACTCCACTTAATCTTATGTCTGTTCATCCTGCTATCTGCTTCATAATTAGCTACCATTAATCAGATGAAACGCCCTTATCGCTCTCTCTCTCTCTCTCTCTCTCTCTCTCTCTCTCTCTCTCTCTCTCTCTCTCTCTCTCTCTCTCTCTCTCATGTAGTCTCTGGCATTCGGTATCAATCTTCATCTTCCTTAAAATACCTCTGGTCTAATTATTGTATCTAGTATATAACCATCCACCTCATCCTGTATCCACTCAGTTCATCCATCCATCCACCCCACTCTTCAGTCACTTTCCCATCCACCAGTTTAATATTTTATCCACCCTATCCCCCCCTCATCGACCCATTTTAATCATATACAGTTTAGTCTCTCTGGGCTATTGTCTGAAACACTCCTTCCCCCTACCAGTTATTCCACACCTCCATCCATCCACCCCACTCTTCATCCACCCATCACTCACCTTTCCATTTACCTGTCTGCTGTATCACCACATACATTCTCTCCTGGCATATAATTCTCAATCTATTCTGGCTATTAATCTCTGTCATCATTTCCTTTCAAGCCTATTAACTATCCTATATGTCTATCTCGGTACATTATCCTAATATAATTCTCAGTATCATTTTAATCCTATCTTCATCCATCTCTTATAGTCTTCTAGCCTTTCTCATCGTCCTGACCACTCTCTCCTTCCACTAAGCTTCCGTTCCAGTCCAAAGTTTGTTTTCTTCATCCTCATTCCACTCATCCATCCATCCACGTCACCCTTCATCTTCCCCTCACCTGCCTATTACCTTTTCCACTCTATCCTTTTCTTTATCCATCTGTTTTACTCATGTTCACTTTAATCTTCCATCTACAACACTTCCTTCACCTACATTACTTGTCATTCCACTCCTCCATCCATCCACCCCACTCCTCATCCACCTTTCCATCCACCTGTTTATTACCATTTCCACTCTCTCCCTTCCTCCCTCCACTCATTTTACTCATAATTTTACTCCCCAACCTTAAGCACTCCTACCACTTACAATAGCTGTTTTTCCACTCCACCATTTATCCACCTCATCCATCCACCTCACCCTTCCACCTATCCACCTCAGCCTTCTGTCCATCAACCTCATCTTTCCACCCATCCATCTCAACCTTCTGTCCATCCATCTCACCTTTCCACCCATCCATCTCAACCATCTGTCCATCCATCTCACCTTTCCACCCATCCACCTCAACCTTCTGTCAATCCACCTCGCCCTTCCACCCATCCACATCAATCCTCCTCACCCTTCCACCTATCCACCTCATCTATCCTCCTCACCCTTCCACCCCACCATTCATCCACCTTTCCATTCACCTCTTTATTACCTTGGCGGGTCATAGGTCTTCCTGACCCCGTTGGATCGATGATATAATAGCCACAGGTCAGTCAGGTGTTGGTGCTGACGAAGGGCTCCCAGTAAATCACAACTTTCGACACAACTCACTTCGGCTTCTCTCAGAACTCCATGAATCAGGTGACATGTGCCGGTTTATTCTTCCTACCTCAGACGATTTCATTCAGCTTTCGATAATCTTCACCTCGATGTCTCCCAAAACCCCTTGAGCCTGGTGGCATATACTGGTTTATTATTCCTACCTCAGACGATTTCATCCAGCTTACACACTCCTCACTGCGACGTCTCCCCAAACCCCCTGAATTAGGCGACGAACTCTACTCCAGACGATTTATTCAGTTTTCAATAACCTTCATTTCGACGTCTATGCCAAAACCCTTTCAGTCAGATGAACTATACAAGTTCATTCTTCTTACCTCAGACGATTTCATTCAGCTTTCAACACTCTGCACTTCGGCTTCTTCCATAACCCCTCGTAACAGGTGATGTATACAGGTTTATTCTTACTACTTCCGGACGATTTCTTTCAAGTAAAGGGAGGCATATCATACTGGAGGGTTAGATATATATTTCATTGTCCCCTTCAATATCAGGGTGTTGCTGGACACCTTCACGTGGCAGCACTGATATAACAGGGTGGCTTCTTTGCCTGGGCATACAAACGCCCCTCAGTTCCCTCCCTATCCCCTCAGAGAAGGATGATGGCCTGTACTATTTTTTTCTTATGCAAGAAAGAAGGAACCAAAGGCCAGGAGCCCGCAAACCGTTCCTTCCAAAAAACAAAACAAAACAAAAACAATACATAAGAGAGCCAAATTCAAGATCCGTTCGTTATGAGATGCCTTGACACACTGTCTTTGAAAGACTGGAGATCATAGGAAGTAGGAAATGCAGACAGAGGGAGACAGTTCCGGAGCTGACCTGTTGCATAAATGAAGGACTGGGAGTAACGGTTAACTCTTGCATTAGAGAGTTGGACAGAAAAGGGATGAGAGACAGTTCAGAGGAGTAGTGACCATTGAAGTAGCGATAGAAAAGAGATAAAGATGCAACAGTGCGGCGAAGAGACAGAGGTTGAAGGGAGCAAGCAAGAGGAGGAGAGTTAAAGAGACGGAAAGTCTTTGACTCCATCCTATTGAGATGAGCTGTATGTGGGGAGCCTCCCCACACATGAGTGTTGTACTCTACACAGGGGCGAATAAAACCCGTGTATAAAGTCAACAACTGTGCAGGGGTAAAGAAGGTACGGAGTCGGCTTAGCACACCTAATCTCTTGGAAGCAGATTTTACAAGAGACGCAATATGATCTTTCCAAGATAAGTCCCGAGTGAATGAAACCCTAAGCATGTTTAAGGATGATGCAGGATTCAGCTGGATATTATTAAACATTAGTGGGTACTCATGTGGAGGATTGTGTCGGGTTGATAGGTGTAAAAACTGAGTTTTTGATGCATTAAAAACAACTAGGAGAGTAACTTCAGCCTGTAGTCCATTGGGTTCACGTTAAGATCATCCTGGGGTTGCAACTACAGCTATTCTCGTTTTACTTTAATTTGGTCTAACTAGTGATCTATAGCAATAAGCGAGATTATAATACGATGCCAGCCACGAAAATGTGCTAAAGAAAGAACGTTGAGTCGTACCATTGTTACTTTGCCAATGAAGTACTAAAAGTACCCTACAAAAAGATGAAAATCTGGGCCAAGTTAAGGTGGACGAACTATTCCAATGCCAGGGCTGTCTGCTAGGCCGAAAAAAAGCGTTTGGTAGCGGCAAGAATAAACTAAAACAGCCGACGCCCCGTTGATCTTTGTCTCTCATTTGATCAGTAAAATAAAGGACAATCAGGTGTAGATGATGACACAGGGCACCCTATATACCAAAACTACGCACATTCTTCACTTCGATTTCCCCCATATCTCCTTGAATCAGATGACGAACGCTGCTGGTTAATATTTCCTACCTCAGACGATTTCAACCAGCTTTCACATTCCTCACCTCGACGTCTCCATCTATCCATCTATATCTGTCTATACCTATCTATCTATCTATCTATCTATCTATATGGCGATAGACGTAGCCGAGGGGTTTGATAGGTGGAGAGAGCTTGTAGGTGTATTGTAGATTAATGGCTACCCCTCCATCACCAACAGTGTGGGTGGGCCGCGCCTAGTAAAATGGTGCGTCGTCGGGTAGAGTGAACATGTATCTCTCTCTCTCTCTCTCTCTCTCTCTGTATTCTTTTAACGTAGGTGAGGTGAGTTATAGTCGCTTCTTGGGTTAAGGAGTTCTATTGTACAAAATTATGAAGATGTGCTTGACAGCATAACGTAACATAAATGTGAAACACCTAACTACCCTCTCCTACTCTACCTCCGACCGTTCTCTCGGGCTCTCTGCCCTTACAGTTGCCTTCCCTGGGGTTATATACCGACCATTGTACAGGTGTGTCTTTGTCTGGTACCTTTCCATAGGTAGTTTTCCATGACGTCAGATAACTGGCTCAAGTTGGTTATACTGCGTGCTCATAAAATTCCTGTATTGTCTGGCTAAAGAGTTTGTGATACATCGACATTCTTGATCTAGAATGGGTTCGACTTTCCTTGTACATCAGACATGACTTATTCTGTAAGTGTTACTCATGTCAAAACTTATAAATTAATGTCTATAATTATGACATATTGTCATAACTTGTTGATGCCTATATATATATATATATATATATATATATATATATATATATATATATATATATATATATATATATATATATATATATATATATATATATATATATACTGTGTGTGTGTGTGTCTGTCTGTCTGTCATTGTCTCTATGTCTCTGTCTGTCTGTCTGTCTCTTTTCTGTCTTTGTCTCTCTGTCTCTGTCTGTCTATCTATCTGTCTGTCTGTCTGTCTGTCTACCAACCTACCAATCTATCTATCTTCAATTGGCTCAATAAATTCTGTATAATAGCAATAGGTCAATCAAGTGTAGACGTACATACACAACGCTATATACTCACATCACAACCTTCGACTCCCTTCACACTTGCAATGCAACTATTTCCCAACTCCAACAATGATAATAATACTGCCTTTATGTTGGTACTGGACCCATTTATTCAACTTTAGGGAGGCTTTATTGAGTTGAATGGGTTAGATGTTGTCTTTACTAACCTCTACACTGTCAAATGCTCCTCCAAACAGTGACTTAGGATACCCTGTAATAAAATTTTTGGCGTATGTTCACTCCCACCCAAATTCCCTAAACGCCTCCCATTACCCTTTCGCGGTTGGGATAACTTTAGCATTTTACCCACACAAACACCCGACGATTATATTCAGGTATGGGCGAATCACAGCATCTAATTTAGGGTTAGCATTATATCCACTGACGCTATGATACTCGCTGCACTCCTTTGGTTAGGCTAATGTCGGGTGAATTTGTCCAGTTGTGTGATTCAGAGGATCGTGAGTGTTCTTACTGGTTCCATTAACTCACATGGTCACGTTATATCAATCTTACCAATCTAATATTATCATTTCTTCATACAGAGGGTCGGTCAAAGGATCCTGAGACATTTATCCATTATATCAGGCGATGTTTTCTTCTAGGTTTATTTTTTATGTATCTGAACGATTTTAGTCATTTTAATGGAGGCCGATTGTAGTAATGGGAACAGGGAAAGTAATATCTGACCCTTAGGTCGAAAATCGACCCCTAAACTGAATCACATTGCCTGTAGGAAGCAGAACTAATGGAATAAACAAAATGTTTTGTCTAACTGAAGAACTTAAGCTGCGTGAGTCAACTAATTGTGGCAAGAGAATAAAGAAAAACATAGTGAATGAATTAGTAGATATTAGTTTGGGTTAAAGAAAAAATTACGTAATCGAGCAGAACTTAAGCTGTGTAAAGTCGACTGATAGTGAAAAGAGAATTAAAAAACTGTAGTGAACGTGATAATGGATAAAATACGCGGTTTCTTCACTATGAAACATCTCCCTTAAGCTGAATAAAACCGTCTGAGAGTAGCAAGGATATCCGTTGAACAGTTTTGGAAGGGAAAAGTATAATAGTTTGGGATTATCAAGAACACAATTGTGTGAAGGTAGAAAGAGAAAAATACAAAATACGTCAAAGTATATATGTAACAAGGATAGTTTCTTACCTATTTCACTATTAGTTGTCATCCCATAGTTGAATAAAATCATCTCGAGATATCAAGGATAAAATAGCCAGGCTCAGGATTGAAACAGCTCAGTGGTATTAGGAGAAAATTTCAGAGAGAGAGAGAGACGTCTTGATATTTAAAACTGAAACGTCTCCCATTAGCTGAATAAAATCGTCAGGATTTGGGAGAGGAAGAGTCTTGGGGCAGGATGAATACGCAGGTCTAGCAATTTCGAGAATATTGATGTGACGGTAGAAGAAGAGAAAAAAAAAAGTATGTGCAGGAATTAATGTGAAGTTTCCTATCCATTGGGTATGAATGGTCTCCTATTTACTGTATAAAATCGTTGAAAGATTTTAAAAAATAAGAAAAGCAATCGTAACGGAGGAAATAATGGATATATATTCTGTCCTTACAACGACAATCATTAATCTAAGCTGAATAATATCGTCTGATGGTAGTACGCATGAAATATACTACTGGTATCATACTCCGTAGAGTCATGATTAACTTTCGTCTGATAAAGAAGGGTGCAGGGAGTACCTGCCCCAAGAAGGAGGCAAAACTTATTTTCGGGACCCAGGAAAGGCTGGGGAGGTACTGCCACCAGGCCGAAGTCGCAACTGCTGTTCTACGTCTAGGGTGCACAGCGCCACCACGGGTAGGCTGCCCTACAATTCCCTAACAGGAATCACCTTCAAAAACCACATACAGATCATCAAGTGGCGATACACTCTCAGACTCAACGAACTCAGGCACTTACTAAGAAAGACTTCGGGCAATAAAAGATACACTTCCCCTTCTCCACAAACAGTACATAATATTAGTCATGTCCAATGCCTTCCCACAATGGTCCATCCTATCTAACAACAACACCTTGCAATCCATACAGAACGCCCTACGCATAATCATTCGCAGCACTATTACCAGTCGCACAGCTTACACATTGCAAAGCACCATCCTGATAGAGAGTATCTGAACAAGAGGAACACACTTCTCCGCGGCAGCTTATATTGTACTACAGTAGCAGACAACATGCCTGTCATTATTTGGCAACCACACAGAACAAGTACATTTGTAAAACAGCCTCCAAACAAATAATACCAGACGCTCTTCTTCAACACTCAGCTTCATAACATTCCAACATTATCAATAGAAAAGCACCTACATAACAATTTCATGTGCAGAAGAATGCAACACCTCAGCTGCAAGTTTATGCTAAGCCCCCCCCTCCCTTCCCTCCTCTCCACATCTAACCATTAGAGGTGTCCGCTGATCTACCTCAGTTAGCTAGGCTTAGATCAAAACATCATCTAACCCTCCTCAGCTATCGGCTAAGATTTGGGTTGGGTAGAATCACAGATGACACGTGCCTCGGTTGTGGAATTGACCCATTCAACACTGCTCACATTATGGAACACTGCACAACACAGGCTACATCAAGACGCGAACACACCAAATGTGTTGGGAACTCATGAGACGACCCCATAGGGGCAGATCGACCGAGGTTGCGCTGCAACACTCCACCACCACCACCACAACCACTACCAACAATAACAACAACAACAACAACAACAACAACAAAATCATATACCACCTGCTGATTTGCCACGTCCATGAGAGGATTAATAGCAGCAGGACTAACACGCTAAGGCTCATGATACACACCCTGAGAGGGATAATATCATTTAGCGTTAAAAAAAATGAAATATGAATAGTGTCGTTCCTGAGAGGGTAATAACAGCTTCCGGTGACAAAGACGCCTGATATTATGGGTGGAAATCTTTATTGGGTCCATCCATCATATATGCCCCCCATAGTAGAGGCAATAAGTGAATGTCTTATAGATGGATAGGCTTATTAATAATTTCTAGCCTTCAAAGGAGCTATTGGAAGCCTATACATATTTACTGAATTATTTCAACTTTGTAGACCTACTGACGGTTTACGGTTGTCAGAGTGGCTTTTGGACTAATCTAGAGGATATTTAATACAATAATAATAATGATAATGATAATAATAATAATAATAATAATAATAATAACAGCATCAGCACCGGCATGAGTAGTAGTAGTAGTAGTAGTAGTAAAAATAATGATAATACTAACAACAACAGCAACAACAACGACAATGAAAATAATAATAATAATAATAATAATAATAATGCAATAATAGTCATTATTATTATTATTATTATTATTATTATTATTATTATTATTATCATTATCATTATTATAACTAGAACACAGAAACTGCCACTAGAAATTTCAGTAACTCACCACATGACAAGGTCATCTGACTTGTGCATGCGACCTCAGTACATAAAATATACGTAAATTTTGATCTTTGACCTTTTTTTGACCTTGAGTTTTAAGTCAAAGTTATTCATACTTGGTAGCCATGCGTTTGGTGATTGTAGCTCAACTCTATCTTGGTTATTTAAATTGTGTAACTGAAATTTGACTTTGGTTGTGACCTTGAGTTTTGGCTCAAGGTCATTCATACTTGGTTGCCATGCATAACATATCAAGTTATATAAATTTACCAAGTTTGGTGATTGTAGCTCAACTATATATATATATATATATATATATATATATATATATATATATATATATATATATATATATGCACTCAATGACTTCAAACTACCTTCCATTAACCTTTGGTCGATTTCAGAAACTAGTGGCCCAAACGGGCCCATATTCATGTCAGACCTGCTCCCCGACCTTGACTATATCTCGCACAACTTTCAAATTTGTACCTTTAGCGGTTTTTGAAAATCCGTGAATAGACTATTTTTACGGGTTATTGGATGTACCTGAAAAACTAGTACTGGGAAATGGATGATACTGGGTCATAATTATGAAGCAGCAAATAGGGGGACTGATGGCCAAGTATGATGGACGAATCTTTGAAAATGAGAGAATACGAGTAATTTACTTCTTCTTCTTAATAATAATAATGATAATAATAATAATAATAACCATACTATCAGTACCATTATCTCCACTACCGACCTCATTAACCCCTTCCAACAATAACCCACCAGACAATTGTTATCAAATAGCCGTAGGTAAAGTAAGGAAAACCAAATTACACAATATTCCTCTCCGAAATCCAATTATGTTCGTACTCGGGCAGTGTGTGAGGCTGTTTTAATTGTGTAGACGGGCGCAGTATATAGTACGTTCATGCTGATATTACGAAATTGTTCCTTTGAGAATAATGATTCTCTCTCTCTCTCTCTCTCTCTCTCTCTCTCTCTCTCACTTTAATCACGCCACCACCATACAATTTCATTCAGGTAAGACCTCATTTCATGAAGGGTTAAAGAACGCCATATCTAACCCCTCCAGTTAGAAAAGTCTCTATTTAAAACAACTGTAGTCGTGTTTGTAAACAAATTTTCTTCAGCTTAGTAAGGCCCTTTTTGCGGAGTTTGAAAAATCACTAGTAACTCTCTCAAACTCCATTAGCTCACTCCCAGATGAAGCAAGTAGTCTGACGTTAGCGAGAATATAGTACTAAAATCATCTTTGTCAATGGGAAAGTTAAAGGTGACAATATCATACATCTCAGGCTTATGGTTAACTGTGAAAATAATCATCTACTCTTAGTTGTAATAAAATTCTAGAATTGTACTTATCATGAGAGAGTCAAGCCCTTCAGAACGATCATTTTTATCGATTATGATCTTGCTGCTGATGAATGTTCCATTCCTCTTAGAAAGGAAGTGTTGTTCGATAGGGGTTAAAATAAATCACTTGCAATATTTTTACTGCCATGCAAGCTTCTCTTTGATGTTTACACACACACACACACACACACACACACACACACACACACACACACACACACACACACACACACGGCAGCTTCTGTTTTATGTTCACACACACACACACACACACACACACACACACACACACACAAATTAGATTCATTTTAGGGAGGACCTCTGGCTGTGATATGGTCAGGAAAATTTTCATAAAACCTTCACTACGATGATGCCTTTTCACTTATAATAATAATAATAACAGTAATAATAATAATAATAATAATAATAATAATAATAATAAAAATAAAAATAATAATAATAATATTCATTTGACAACATAGACATAATTCAGGTTAACTCCTTCGATACGGTAATGTGATTTGTATAATCTTGTTACCACCACACCTTTTTCTCAGCCTGGAAGAGTGCCCTAGTAAAGGATGGATTAATGAAAGATTATCTAACACCTGAAGTTAAATATACATAAGGTGTCCCGGTAGTAGAGGTACTAATTTTTGCTGGCGTTTCTTGGGCTTGTATTCTTAGCTCTAACAGACGTACGATTACTGAACGCCTTATGGCAAAAATAGTGATCCTTATAATTCACTCACAGAAAGCATCAGTAAATACATAATCTACCATTACTGAACATTTAATGGGCTAAAATGCTCTCCTATGTAACTCGTTAGCACTACATCGTCAGTAACTATACAGTATACATTCTACAATTATTGAACACTCAATGGGCGAAAAGTATCTCCCTCATAATTCACCCATTAGATCATCACATATCACCACATGGGTTCAAACACGTACCATCCATACTGAATACACGCTAGGGTTGTGTTGGTATTTGAGGTACTTACGAAATGCTACTGTCAATCTGTGCCAGGATCTCTCTTATAAGTTTCACTTTAACTTGGCCCAGATTTTTTCCCTTTTTCCGGATTATTTCAAGTAGCCAAATGGCAGAATAAGACAACCCGAAACTTCTTCATCTTTTCCATAGAACTTCTTTGTGACTACACTCTTTTCATCTTGGTCTAAAATTGCCATCTCCGTCGAGAATGCTGAGTCGTAACAGAAGATTAATACTACGGTGTCAGTCACGAAGAAGTGTTATATAAAAGACAGAGTCGTATTCTTTTTCTACCACTAAGCCTTCTGAAACTATCTTTAAAAGGACGAAAATCTGGACCAAAGTAGAGTGAAATCAGTAGAGTAATATATTTACGGGGTAATATTTGTTACAGCTCTGCATTCAGGGTATAGGGATGTTAGTTTTATATCAAGTTAAAGTAAGAGAGAGTAAAGGTACTGATGAAGGCTGTTTTTAACCCGATCACTGGAAGCATCTTTACTAAGCTTAATATTATTGTCTAAGCTGGAATGAATTAAACAGAAAATACGTCACCGGATTGAAGGCACTGACCCCTTTACTTGTAAAACAATGGCATCTGTTTTTCCCTGCGTCGCGAGGAACCAAGTACTGTACATGACTGACGCGTGCCTACCTCCTCGTTCTTCTTCCTCGTAGTGAAAATGTAACTTACACCATCGTCATCATACTACCCTCCTGTTCTTCTTCTTGGGTAAAACTGTGAATCATATCATCGCCAAGCCCATATTTTCCAAACTACAACTCCCATCTTCACTGGCTTTATTACCTATGCCCATTAACATCATCCACCTCTATAAGACCCCATTTTGCTTATTCCTTTAAATACACCTCACTACATAATACTTCTGCACATCGAACATATGACGCTGACGAAGGCCCTACATGTGGTGGCACAGTGCACCATGGGTTGAGCAGACGGGGCATCCACCTGGGAGCCAAACCTCATATATCCTTGTACCTCACCCGGCCGTGGGAAGAACCCTGGTCCGACCCCGGTGAGGCGTTGTCTGACCATTAGGAGAAGCCAGATCCTTTCACGGTGTATGCACTGCACTGCTCCTGTAGGACGGCCCCGGCAGAAGCAGTTGCTTATCTGTGATCGATAGGTCTGCTAGGCCAGGCAGACCTAGGTTAAGCAACAACAGCAATAACATCAAACTTACAGGTTTATGTGTCTTTTATATTCTTATAGCCAATTATGCCTCTCATACAGCGCTCTTCTTCATATAATTTATGTCTCCTGCTCCAACACCAACTTAACACACTCTTTGTACTCTACTGTACTCTACTTATTTTTTGCTCCTCCACCTCTGACCTATACCTTGTCGGTCTGCCAAGAACACCTATTTCCACAGAGTATTCTTCTTACTTCATACCCCATTTGCAGCCACTATCCTAACTTGTCCCGCCCACTCCTCTCCAAACAACCCACCCTGTTATGCCCTGATGTAATGTGTGAATTGCCTTTGAGGGTCCTGCAGATCCATATTCACATAATGTACTTTCCCTCTTGTATCCTACCACCCACCAACATCCCAGTGCATCCCTTTTCTTCGTCTCCATCCGCCTAACCAGTCCTGAAAGACCCCTATCGACGTATCTGAAGACTATTGCATCGGCAGATCTGCTTTTGTTTATACATCTTCATGCAATGATTTGTTTTGACATGAATCGACTGCGTTGATTCAAACAGCTTAAAAGATCCTAACTGTCTTAAGATCCATTACGCCATCATAAGCATAAAATTAATCTATGGACTGGATGCTGCCCAGAATATACAGTATGTATTTGATACTGCCCTAAGGCAATGTGATGGTCATGAAGCAAATTGAAAGGTTCCAATAAAATCTAACTGATGTTAACCTGAATTTATTTACGTCACTTTCGACAACGCTGGGATAATATAGTATGACTAGAATGGATCTATTCTGACTTGAATGGATGTAGTAGTAACTGTTCCCTAGGCAGTCTGGCCCGACAGCCTCGTGAATGGATGTTGATGAACCTGACTTTGCGTAAGCGGACTCTACTGTACCTGAAGCGAGTTGAATGTATTTGGAATGACATGGTTGGGCCTGACTGGATGTGAAAGCTCTGAATGGATTAGACTAAACTTGAATGACCCTACTTAGACATGACCGATCCTTAACCGACCTGACTGTGCTTGAACAACGTAAAAGAACTGGATAAAATGAAAAATGGCCTAAAGTGATATGGATTTTATGGTGGTGCAGAAGTAAGACGTCCTTCAATGAGTTTCCAGTGAAGAGGCCAGAATCTTGAAAGAAATCCAAACAATCATGAACTTGATCTTTCAGATATCTACCCTTCTTCCCGTAGTACAGTCAACTCTAGTACCGTTTTTCTAGTCCAAAAGAGAGCATGGACAAGACAAAGATAGCATATGTGGCCAACCCTCGTTTCATGTCCACGGAAGCCCATGTTTTTACTACTTTGATTCCGGGGACGACGGCTGTATTGACTGTCTTCATACTCAAATAGCTGTGACATCAGCAGCTGCCCAGATAACTCTGGCTTTCAGAACACATGGAATTAGGACCTGATGCAGTCTGTCCACTAACCTTTTGCTTTCTGACCTGACAATGACATCCCCTATCCGGCACAACCTGCGGTGACTCACGGGTGTTATTTATCTGAGATAAGAATTCAGTTAGTCCTTCAGCCTCATCAAAGCAGAATCATCAAGTACATTAAAAAAAGACTGGTATTCTTATCCAGGTTAATTGTGTCATGCATCAGGCATACAGAGGTAAAAACTCTTCGGTTCCGACTCATTCCTTACCAGCTGTTGTCATCCATTTTTGAGAAACCTGGTGCATGAAGTTAGTCATAGGCATCGTCTCCAGCTTTCTCCTTGACACTGGTGATGAAGAACCCTGCTAGGAATATTCTGAAATGGTAAAACAGCCGGGGAGACCACCTGTTCGGACACTAACGCTTGTTCACCACTTACAACCCCGTGTGGCTCTCCATACTCCCCTGATATATTACACCCTGGTGGCGAGAGACGGCTTTCCGTGTTAGCACCGATATAGCTGGGTGTCTCCATTGCTCGATTATGCAAGCGTCCCTCAACTACCTTTCCAATCCAAGTAGAGAGTATGATGTACTGCGAGAAAAGGCAGTTTCATCCTGCAATACGCCGGGTTCACATTCAGATGAGCCTTAGATTACAATAGCAACAGCAACAACAACAATAACAATGACAACAATAACTGGACTCTCCCATTTTTCTTCACCCCCATACACGGTTATGGAGCAGGACACAGGTAGGAGGTTGAACGAGCGTGTTATCTGAATATTACCACCACCCAGCAGTTTCATCCAGCACAGAAAGGCTCTTCCGTAGTTAAGGGGTTAATTGTCTGAGCGGCTGCAGTAAATAGGAAGTGTAGTCTGTTATTAAGCAATTAACGTGGCCGGCATATACGGCTTTATTTCGCTAATCTCATTTATTAAGCGATACAGAATTTGTATGGCGAGCGAGGAAGCATTTACCACGGCTTTATATCTACCTTCTGTCTGACGCGTTGCCAAGAGGACTTCCTGGTGTATATGTTCCTACTCATCAACGACCCCGTCCTCTCACTAATAAAGCCTCCAACCTAGTTCTACTGACTGAGGATGCTCCCTAACACCTGTTCCTAAGCTATTTATTTTGCTTATTACACCTGACTGTCCTCTGTGTGACACAAATCCTTCCATTATCACTATTCTCTGCATAGATAACGTACAAAAGGATATTAACCAGCCATATCCAAAACTAAATCGGTAAGGAAGAGGTGTTAGGGAGCTTCCTTAACCGACAAGAGTATGAGCTTAGGTTTACCTCTTCTTACAACCTCCCGATTCTTGTACTTCAATATTGCCCTTCTCTTTCTTACCTGACACCTCGGCAAATGGGTTTCCTGGTACATCTGTCCCTGTTCAGTAACGGCCCCACACTCTCCCTCTTATAAAGCACATCCATACGTAGTTATTGGTCCACAACTCCTTCCTGCAATCTTCCTCACGTGTTACTATCATTATGACACCTTTGTTTATTTGTCCCTACTAAGCCACGACCCTCCATCCCAACATCATCCACTCCTACACACTCCATCATTCTGTCTTTCCAAATTGTTCTTGGTCTACAGCTTCTTCTTGCAACCACCCAACTCTCTGTTTAAATCAGTGTCTGTCTATCTCCATCTACAGCCAGACGCCTTAATCCCGTAAGGGGTGGCCACAAACATATTGCCTCCAAGTCACCCTGTCCTCCGCCATTTCGATGCCCTCCCCCCAGTTCTCTCTCTCTCTCTCTCTCTCTCTCTCTCTCTCTCTCTCTGTACCAAATCAGTTTACTATATGAAAGCTACGATAAAGGACAAACACACTGTCAACAAAGAAGAGACACTGGAAATCTCTGAAATATTGTACATACATTAATTAAAATCAAAGTAATTTTGACTTATGACATTAAACAGATTTCAGCTAGTAGAAAATTATACAACGAGGGCAAGCTCACTGACCCTTGACTTATGAGTTTCTTTGTGTAAGTGTGGCAGTGTAAGGTATTATTATGTGGTGTGAGGTGTGGTAGTGTATGGTGTGGTGGTGTGCACCATGGTGTTGCAGCGAGAGGTTTGTTTATGTGGTGTGAAGTGTGGTAGTGAGTCTTGTGGCAATGTGCTGAATGATCGTCTATTCTGAAGTGTGGCAGTGTATGATGTGATGGT
>NC_136955.1:20170952-20313452 GCF_032717465.1 Coenobita brevimanus | reverse complement strand
TTATAATATTGGCAAAGATAAGAAAGCTTCCCACATCCCTGTGGAATGTTTTAATTACTACTGCTACTAGTAGAACTCCTCCTCCTCCTCCTACTGCTACTACTACAGTACTACTATTAATAACACATGACTGCAAAAGTAATTAAAATTTTTCTTCTGAGTTTTTTTTTTTTTTTTACCCACGAACACGATTAAAAAAAAAAAAAAAAGTGCATTTAGAATGTTTCCATCAAACCACACTTTAATACAAAATTTTAATGAAAATTAAAATATAGTACATTATAAATTTTATTCAGTATATACAATAATGTTCTAAAATAAGTGAAAATGAAAATATTTAGTCAATGCAGTTTTTTAAACATACACACAAAGGTAACATTTTTCATTCATTCATTGCCAGACGCCATGTATCCCAAACGGGGTGGCCAAGGGCTTAGAGTTAATTGTTTTACAGGGAGGGGCACTAATCCTCCACCAACCCCACTTGACACGTAGGGATGCCAACAGCATCTGGTGTTCCCAGGCAGTCACCCATCCAAGTACTAACCAGACCCAACGTTGCTTAACTTCGCTGATCGCACGGGAAGCGGTGTACTCAACGTGGTATGGCCGTTAAATATCGTAGTTTCCATTACTCACATATTACTTCTCTAGTCTTTGTAACTTCTCAGTTTTTCCTCCTACGCTTTGTTTGGTGGCCAGCCATTTGTACAGTTTTTCCCATGCCTCCCTGTGAATCATCCACCAGTAGTCGGCCATCATCTGACATCCCAAAGTCCCTGGTACTTTCTTTTCATGTCATTGATATCCTGAAGGAATCTTCCACTCTGTTCATTCATCGTCCGAAGATTTTGAGGGAAGAATTCCAAATGTGAATCCTAAAAATGAACATTCAGACTCATATTGCAACCCATCTCCTTAAACTTGACCAATAAGTTTCTCACAGTTTCGTTTTAATTTGGATCTTCATCATTTCCTAAATACCTACAAATAACTTCTCTGAATGATACCCAAGCCTCTCGCTCCAGGTTGTCCATCGCACCATTAAATTCTGCATCAGAAATCATTTTTCTAATATCAGGTCCAGTAAATGTGCCCTCCTTCAATTTGCTTCAGACAAACAAGAAACTTTTGGCACAGATACATAAAACAGGTTCCATCTTTTGATAGGGCTTTGACAAACTGCTTCATTAATCCAAACTTAATATGAAGCGGTGGTAGCAACACTTTGTCTGGATTCACCAAGCTAGGTCTGGTGATGTTTGTGGCACCAAGCTGTAGATTTTTTTTTATTTGGCCATTCCGTCTGATCCCATTGTAAATCATTGGCTCTGCTGTCCCCTCTAGAAAGAAAACATGAGAATTTTGTAAACCCTGACAGTTGACCCATTAAGATACACTGAACTTTCAGGTCACCAGATATGAACCAACGATGTTCATTGTTGGCGATTTTCTTGAGAAGATTTGCCAAATTCTGGCACGTTTCTTTTAAGTGCACAGAATGAGCAACAGGTATTGATGCGTATTTACAGTAGTACCCTTATGAAGAATTACCCCTTTCAGGCTTCTTTTAGATGAATCTATAAATAGTCCCCATTCTTCTGAATTATAATCTCTGCCAAGTTTCTGCACTAGGCCACTTCGACAGTGCATTAAACCAAAGGTCAATCCAGTAAACCACTGTTTTCAATAAATATTACGGTGATAAAAAAAGAAACATTCCACTGAAAGTAATTTACAAGCACACTTGTCAACAAACTGAGTCACACTGAGGTATGTTTGCTGCATTCCAGTACCGGTATGACTCATCACTGTGTTGTGTTCCAGCTATATTCTGGCTTATCATCAAATAAAATAACTATTATTTTAAACAAGAATTTTAATATAGAAAATGCTAAATTCAAACATATTATCACTGTAATCACATATGCACATGAAAATAATTATAGAATGCAAAATAACCGAAAAATATATATTTTAGAACCAAAAAAGGTGTCTCTGTGAAGATATGTTACGTCATGGAGAAAAGTGGTTTTCATTTCATAATAAAGAGCCCAAAAATATATAAAAATCATACGAATTTAAAAAATCATTATATGACTGTGTAATCATCACCAACGGTGAATAAAACCCACACTTGCAGACAGAAAATATATTTACCAAATAGTTTCCATGGGCACTGCCACCATCTTCAGAGGTCAAGATAGAGAGAATGAAAGACATGCTGACAATACAGTACAAAGGCCCCTTTTAATGCGTGTCTATGTGGGAGGCAAGGTTGCCAGATTCGCGACGAGGCTGACGGCCAATTTCAGAAGCATCTGACGGCCAAATCGGCCAAACCATTGTTTAATTTCGGCCAAATTACGGCCAAAGAATATTCATATTGATATCAGAATTATAAGTTACACAAATTATGTTACATATACATTAAACATTTACCTTACATAAAATTGTGAAGAATCTGAAGTTCACTGTTGCAGTAGCTGTCGGAAATGGGCTTGATATTTTCCTTTAACAAAAGTTATAAATTTTTATTCGTCTTTACACACTGCTTGATTCACGTACAGTGGCCTACACATTGATGAAGCATTAATCCTGCTAGTGTGTCCTTTTGATTTTGCATCATCCCCCAAACGAGATTCTTTAGGCGCTATCTGAGTTTTACACAATTTGTAAAAAGCATTTTCACTTCCATCACTGGCTCTGCTTACCCAAACATACTTCTCCTCCCACGACTTATTATATTTCCTGCCATTGTCATAACTTCCTTTCCACTTTTTACTGGCCATGTTATCAACACTCAAGTGCCTGTAATAATAAACAGGTAATATATCAATCGGCACTAGCAGATCAGCTCACTCAGGGAGAGGGAGAAACGGAAACTGGTATTTTTACCGGCTTCCGCCACGCGTTTAGCTACCACATACAAAAATTTCTGCTATTTGTATGGCTATTAATTGCTAGATACACAAACGAGGATTTATTCTAATAAAGTGATTAAAAAAAAAAAAAAAACTATGGACTCTCTTCTAGGAATGGCAATATGATATTAAAAGGTAAATTAATATTACAAAAAATATTTTTGTCCTCAAGAATTACGGAAAGTCATTACATTATCGAGGTATGTAGCAATAATAATTTGATGAAACTGGTTGTGCTTAACTGGCGGCACTTCGAACTGAACGTTTCAATTTGAATTGAAATATTTATTGTCGTAAAAGGTTCAAACTCAAGTGAGAAAGGAGGAAAGGGAGGGAGGGGTAAGGGTCTGGCACTACCTACCCTACATCACATTCTTTCAAGAGTTTACGAAGTTTCTGTTCACATTGCAACAAATTATATTTTATTCTCTATCTACGTAACAGGAATGAATTTAGGCCAAATTACGGCAAAATAGTTTGGCCGTGGGCATCAACTTTCATCACGGCCAGACGATTTTCAATTCGGCCAAATTTGAGAAATCTGGCCGTGAAAAGAGCCATCTGGCAACCCTGGTGGGAGGGTGGGAGGTAGAGGTGAGGTGGGGTGGGTTGTAAGTGGGAATTCCCAATGGGGAAAGAGGACACAGACAAGTCAGGTCAGATTCCTGTATGACCTCACCTGACCCGGTGTGGCGAGATAGAACATAAGAACATAAGAAGAGAGGAGGAAAGACACGTCTGTGTGTGTGGGAGGGCGGGGGGGGGGGGCTTGGATTGTAAACGAGGAATTCCCCAGGAGGGAAAGGGGACACCACCAGACAGGTAAGGTCAGATTCCTGTCTGACCTCACCTGTGTCGGGAAGTGACATTTTCACCATGGATCTCAGCACCTGCTCTAGCTTGTACAGTCGTCAGCATAAATTCTCTGCAAGTCTGCTCGTGTGATGTGAGTCCTTTTGTCTGGCAACAGTGTAAGGGGACTAGTTGCCACGTGGACTTTTATACACTTTAAAGACGTGTTTTTTTAAAAGTGGTACTAGAGGCTCGCTGAGTACAGTATTATGTATACCGTATTTAATTAGTATAAAAAAAAGTGCAAGAGCTGATAAAATGTTATGAAACGACGTACTAGCGTAACACTCCGACATTTCTCATAACCGTATCTAAACTCCCCCTCTCTCCTCCTTTCTCCTCCTGATGTCCCCCCACCCCTCCTTCCCCCTCCTACTCCCCACTTACGTTCATGCCTCTCGACTTTCTCCTCTCCCCACTCTCTCTACCTTCGTTCATTTATCCACGGCACTAACCCGACTGGTGCATCACAATGCTCTCTTGACTGTTTACTAAACTAATATTTTCCTGTTCTCAATTGCTCGAAATGCTTTAATAAAATGTATCCAAGGCTAATTACCAATATTCCTTCCTGTTCTAATCCCATTCTCACCCTCCCCGTCTGATTCCCACTCTTTTTATTCCGGCTCTCATTCTTTTCTCGACCCTTTGTCACTACCAACAGCCGCTAGATGCAGAAACGTTTGAGGTCTCGTTCTTGTGATGTATTCCTTACTGTGTGTGTGTGTGTGTGTGTTTTGTGAGCCTGGCAGTTGGTGGCTATTATTTCAGTAGGCGAAATTAAACAAACATTTGTGCCCATTCCTCCTACTTCATCTCTCTCCCTGTCTCTCTCTGTCCGTCCGTCTGTCTGTCTGTCTGTCTGTCTCTTTCTCTCTCTCTCTCTCTCTCTCTCTCTCTCGTTCCAAGGAAAATGTTCCCTTCTTCCTCATAGTGTTCACTGATTCATGAAGCAGGATCAGACCCATCATGTTTCGAACTACTGCATCACGTTTGGAGTAAAGAAAAATGGGAGAAATGGAGTTCCCCCGAGCTAAGCCCTGTATTGGACTATATAGCCCCGCTAGGGTTACATGAGGGAGCTACCCCTCCCGGCACGGCAGCCCGGGCGAGGCTCGAACTTGTAATCCCCCGATCACAAGTCCAGCGCGCTACCACTGTGCTACCGCGCCCCCCGTTTGGAGTAAAGAGTGGGTGAAAAAGACTGAGGCATGGTAAGATACTCTCGAATGTAAGGAGCTAAAAGGTTACAGGAATAGACAAGAAATGGAGAAGAGTGCAGTTCATTACGTAGAACTGCGCCGTGGTTAAGGTAGACAGGGTGCGGAGAGAGGGGAGAGGAAATGAAGGAGCACGGGGGGGGGGGTTGAGAGGTAGGGTGGGGAGGGACATGGGGTGGGTACGAGGGAGAGAACAGAAGTTTTATCACTCTACAACATTCTTCTTTCGTCTTTTGCTCATTTTTATGCTAATAAGATATAAAGACTATTGCATTCTGGGCGATTTATAGCACTAATTCTTACAAACACGTCTTTAAAGCGTATTAAAGCCTGTGTGGCAACTAGTTCCCATACACTGTTACCAGACAAAACAAACACATCACACGAGCAGACTTCCAGCGAATTTGTGCTGACGACTGTACATGCCTTCATTAATGTTTAAATTCTCGTATTTTTGGATATACATGGCTTCAGTAATCTATCGTTTCCGATAGTCATGACTTTTATACGATAAATAACTACCTTGCCAGTCAGTCCTGTGGTTGTCTTTACAAGCATGACTAAATGTTGCATTATTCAAAGTACATGATTTTATGGCATATTTGTGTTCCTTGATCCGCGTTTCCAAATTTCGACCTGTTCCTCTTCTATAAAATAGTTCACAATCTTTGCAGGGAATTGTATATATGCCTTCTTCTGTATATGTTGTACATTTGTTTTTTACTGACATTGACTTGATGGTGGATCTATACTTAAAACCTGTATTTACTCACCATTGTGACCTGTTGACTTTAACATTATCAGGTCTTCAATATAAGGTAAAAAGTGTGGAACTGTTTCTTCTCTGTGGTGGGGTTTTTAGGTACATAGTAAGGTTGCCAAGCTTTAAAGTATGCTTTTTTAATGAAACATGAAGGATACTTAAAGTTACGAAGATTTTCCAAATGATAATATTATTTTTCTTCTTGTATATGTTCCGGACTGCAAATTCTAAGTGCTCTAAGGAACATTGACGAGATAACAGACAATTGTGTAGTTGACTGAAGATAGGAGAAGTAATGAGTAAACAAATTACAACCGGTAATTTTCCCCTTGTTAAGTGAATGATATTTCTTCACCTCCAGTACGTCGAGAAAACGTGGAACACCCCAGTTTTCCCGCTCAACTTTAAATTTAATGGAGGAAGTAAGATTATTAAGATGTGTAAAAAAAAAAAATCATGAAAAGTATCAAGGGCTGAAGGCCAAAAAGAAAATACATCATCAACATAACGAAACCAAGTGAGTTGAGGGGGAGAAATTCGTGGCACTAGTTCCGTTTCATACAAGCGTGGGTTTTATTCACCGATTTTGATTATCACGCCAGAGTGATCCATCCAGCCATCATCATCATCATCATCATCATCATCATCATCATAATTCATCATCATCATCATCATAATAACAATAATAAAAATAACAATAATAATAATCTATCTGTCTATCTATAGCCCGACGCCCTAATCCTGCAAAGGGTGGCCGCAGACAAAACGCCTCCAAGTCACTCTGTCACCCACCATTTGACTCCCCTCCCCCCAACTCAACCCCCCCTCCCTCATATACCTCTCAACTCCATCCCTCCACCTCATCCTCGGTCTACCTCTCCCTCTCCCTCCCTCCACCTCACCTACATACACCCTCTTAGTCAGTCTTTCATTCTCCATTCTCTCCACATGTCCAAACCACCTCAGTGTATTTCTCCTAATCTTTTCAACCACATCCACATATACCCCACAACGTTCCTTCACTTCTTCATTCGTCAACCTGTCCCTCCACGTCACTCCACATGCTCCTCCCAGGTAACTCATTTCCACTGCTCTCACTCGACTTGTTCCCCTCTTGCAAGGTCCACGCCTCGCTTCCATAATAATAATAATAATAATAATTCGCCATCATCACCATCATCATCTTACGCTCTCATGGTCAACACACCTTTAATATACAACTCCAACTAACTCCAGATAATTTTATTCACCTGAGAGCTAGTAATATGAATGTGAAAATTTTACCTTATGTCCTCATTAACCTTCTCATTGTCCGTACAAGCCTAATATTCCAGTTTAGTTAATGTCTGGCGATTTAATGACAAACGATTTCATTAAACTGGGAATGAGTTACAGGAGCCTGCAGCGTTAACCCTTTCGCTGCCATGGACAAAGTTAATAGTATTTTCTAGTTTCCTTCCCTCTTCCTCTTTTCTTTGGCTAACTACAGACTTTTGCACTGATGAGAAAAATGAGAGCAAACCAAGATTTTAAGGACACCCTTTTGAACCCACCGACAGCTAAGTTTTTCCCTCCTCTGAGAAGAATCACCATGTTGTAGCCTGGATTAAACAACTCGCTGTGTCTATAAAGGACGTGTATGTGACGTCGCCCCTGAGGTCAGTGGTGTTTATCCGCCATATTGGACGGGATGAAGGCAGGATTTGAGCTTGGATGAACGGCTGTTTGCGTATTATTAGTGGAACGGTTATTCTACAACCACGGTTATTTCCCTATTCGGCAATCGGTTATACAAATCACTAGAAGGATAAACCGTGGTAGGTCGTGTTGCCATCAAAACATGGTTAAGTTAGCAGAGGATATGGTCTGATTCCAATGCTTTATGCTTTCCACACGTTTCCTTTTTATGTTTCATATACTCTGATTAACCGGATGAATATGATAATGAATGATTTCCGTGGGACACAACTATACCTGTTTAAAAGAAAATAATTGTGAATCGCCTGCATGATCTTAGCAGGTCGTTCCCCGTCAGAGCGTGGTTCGGTTAAATTCTGGACTGTTTTCCGTAAAGTCTTTACCAGACATTTACCTCTTATGCAAATTTATCCTAATTTGCTAAATGAATATGACACACAGCTATTAATGGGGGACATAACTAGAGCCTAATTTTATGACAACATTCTTCTATACAGTAATTGCCTGTATCATCTAACCTCCACTGGTCCTGTTTCCTCAGCAAAACATGGAGTTCTACGTATTGTACGCCTTCAAGACGTTTACCTGCTGATTTATATATGTACACTACTACTGTTCAATGAATGTGATGAAAAATGTGTACAACGATGCACAGTTGGTACTGAATATCACAAAATTCTCCATGAATCGCTTTCACGACCTAACCTTGACAAAACCCTTGATATTTCATGTCCCCGACAAAACATGGCTAAGATTGGTTAGGTTATGGTCGCTTCCTCTGTTTGCATGTTTCAATACGTTTACTTATTATTTTGTACTTATAATTTAATTTATCGAATGGATATAAACAGAATTATTGGTAAGGGATTCTGCTATTGCTGGATTTTTACAAATTAATCGCGATTTGCATCACGTCACACAAGAATCTTGTTTAGCTTTTTTTTTTTCTTTGCTATATGTTCGACTCCGGTATAGGCTTCCCAACCAGTTCCCAAGGCCCAGTAGTCCTCCTACATACCATACACCTCCACATGTCACCATTTCGAGGCTAATTCTCATCGTCCATATAGAATATTAGCTTGGATTCTCATGCAGGATTGGTGTATTGGTTTTTAGCGGGGATATTTTAACATGTTGACGGATCTCCTGGTAGATCAGTCGTGTGTTTTTAATGAAATTCAAATCCTTAAACTGTCCCCTGCCCCAGTCGGGATTCGAACCTAGATTCATTAAGACTGACGGCCACCCCTCTACCGAATGAGCCACCGCCTTCCCTTACCATTCTTTAACTTTTTTTTTTTTTTTTTTTTTTGAACATCCAACATTCCCAACCAATGGAACTCAATCCCTGTCATCGTTGTTAAATATGTTGATATATAGGTTTAAGTAAATAACGGGAAAATTCATACGATAAGAAGACTTTGTAGGGGAAATCTTTGCTCTCAGGAGTCGTACATCAGAACGTGAGAAGAGAGAGAAATAAGAATCATGGGCCATCACCATCAAGCAACTATATTTTCCAGTGACTAAGGATCCTAGTATTGCGAAAAATTGCATTTACGGACAAGCAATCATGCGTGTGTTTGTCTACGGTATACTATTATTCTGAGACTGTTTAATGTGTATATATTCATTGGCTCAACATCGGCATACATGTTTAAAATGTCTTCTCTCCTGTTTCCCAATGATTCATCGGCTTCCATATTTTCCCTTGTTTTTGTTGTGTGGCAAGCCTGACTAAGTAAAATGAGAAGCACCTAAGTAACCTCAATAGATCGCTCAATTTGTGGTCTGTAAAGATTACTTTAGAATGGTAAGTAGTTTGGTAGGTACAACTTAAGTATTCTGTCCAGAGCTAAGAACAATTCGTGATAAATCTTGTTTGCTAAGTGAACTTCGCACTGCTACCTTGATGGGAACTTTTCACGCGGAGGAATTCATTACCCATCCTTCTAGGAACTGGTTGTTGACTTCTGAGGATTTGAATACCTAAATTTCCTCTCCTGTGATAGAACTGCTTGTATATGAGGTAATTAAACATGTCAGTGTTGGCCAAGTCAGACAGACCTTTCAATGTCATGTTCACCAAGTCATTTTTACTTCCCTGAACAATTTGGAAAGCAAATTGTACAGGTTCAGTACACACATAATACATTTTTTTTTTTTTTTTTAAACGACGTCTCATTTTTCCTTCTAAATGTCTCAGGGCCTAAGAAAACAGAGTAGTTGGTGCTGACAAGGGGTATCAGATCATAAAGTAGGAATATTTGGTAAAATGGCAAGACCGGATTAGAATAAAGTGGGTATCCCAGAAGGCTCTCACTAGTTGAATTAAATTGTTTGGCAGCAGGATGGATAGACTCATAGAGGTAGGAGTAGGTAGAGGCGGCATATGGGATTAACCAAGGGTAGGTCAGAGTGAGGCCGACAGACCTGACTCGACCAACATGGCGGCGAACTCTTTGACAGCTGTCTGACTTGGTTCCGCTGACCAGGCGGGAGTGTTTTCTTAGTTGCAAACAGAAAAAAATATGTTTTATCTTTATTTATTTATTTATCTATTTTTGCATACTAACCTACAAACTATAATTCACTCTAAAGATACTCACCGGTGAAATGTAATAGATGGGTCAGATTTCTTATCTCTTTCATTACACCCAAATGCGGCACAGGTGGTGGGCATTTTTGGAGACTTAGGTTATTTGATGGTGAGTTACAACTTAGGACAGAACGTCTCACACCCACAGCTGAACTACAACTAAAACCAGAGGTAGAATGAAGTCTACTTTGTTTCTGGCATTCTCCCTGAGGAATACCAGGTGGACACACAGCTGGAGGTATTAAAGGCTTAATAATCTCATGGCCACACCCACGGAGGTAGGATTAGGACTCTTACCTCTATGGGCACAGCCATAGAGGTAGGAGTGCACAGCAATCTTCTTCAAGTCAGGTAGGTGTTGCCGTGACCTCTTGACTTGACCAATATGGCCGTTTGACAGTTCTCTGGCTTCACCGGAAGCTTCTCATGCCGACTCTACCCTATTCCTACCTCTATGGATAGACTTATTCTTTCCTATCCTTTTCTTATTCTAGATGTTTAGTCACACTTTTACTGGAACTGCCAAGTATGAGTCAAATGGCCTACTGCAGTTACTCTTATGTTTTCTCTTTTATGCTGAGAATAATCTACAAAAAAAGTGATATTGTAGTGGAAAAATTATCTCCTTTACTTTCAAACGCTTCTCTTATGCTGACTCAAAATGATCAGGCGGGAGCAGAAGTAAAATAAAAGAAGAATCATTGACCTGAACGGGATAGAAGTTCCTGAATTGTATAATTGCTTGGATCCACAGATTCCGAAGGCTTGAATGATGGGTGAAAGGAAGTGTGTGTGAGAGACGAGGAGGAGGAGAGGGGAGAGGTAGTGGGGTATGGGGGAGGAGGAGGGGAAGATGAAGGAGGAAAGTGATGTAATATAGGAGGGAGGGAAGAGGAAGTGATTGAACAGTGGAAGATGAAGGAGAAAAGTGGTGTCAGACGGGAGGGAGGAAGGGAGAAGTGGGTGCAGAAGGGAGAAAACAGGAAGGGTAGGGGGAGAAGGTTTATGATCTAGGAGGTATGATGGAAGGGAAAGACATGAGGAAGGGAGAGGAAGGGTAGATGGAGAAGGAAGGAGTGTGAGGGAGGAGGAGAGGGAACTGTTGAGCGGGGAGGAGAGACCAGGATGGGTATGTGAAGAGGGAAATGTGGGTAGTGGGTAATAATCTTAACCTCTTTTGGTAATGGGGTAATGGGAGAGGTGGAGGATCAGAGGAAGGAGGAAGAGGAAGAAGGAAAGAAGGAGCCAAAGCAAGGCGGAAAAGGGTATGAGGAAGGAGAGGGGATGAGGGGGAGTCAATGGGATAAGAGAATGAGGAGTATATAAAGGAGAGAATATCAAGCTAGGACAAGAATTCACGAAGATAAATTCGCCGTCGAAATTAAGATCTGCTTTGTTGGATGAATGAGACATGGGAATAATCTACAGCCATCTCTCTCTCTCTCTCTCTCTCTCTTCTCAGTGTCTCTCCAAAAATAAATGTTATGAATGGAAATTTATCTTAAGTTTGTGATTCCTGTTCAGGACAATACACAGCAGTAAAACGATAAACCCATCAGGTAACACAATAATATGGCCAGGTGAGCAGGTAAAACAATCAAGTGGGCAGGATAGAGTAAAGCAATTATTACGTACGTAAGAAAATAAGGTAGACAGGTAAGACAAACAGATGCACAGGTAAGACAGCAAGTCATCAGATGTGAAGAATGATAGGTCAGCAGGGAATTTCAGATTAACAATGAGGAAAGGTCAGGCCAATTGAGAGGAGTAATGAGACGACGGATACTATTAATGTAGCAAGTATGTATATTAAGTTGGCAGAATATTAGATCAGCAAAGATTATCAGGTCAGGAGCGAATATCAGGTGGGCAGGTAAAATTATAATCTCATCAAGAAATATTATTATGAAGGCAGGTAGGGATACTGGATCACGAGGCCAGTTAATCAGGTAAGCATGTTAATGAGCACGTAGGGCAGAAGGTGTGGAGAATATTAGGGCAACAGAATAAAGGGGATTTTATTCATTAACGGACGATCATTTCCCTCTCATAGTTACACTTTTCAAAAGGGAAACGGACGAGCGCGCGCGCGCGCGCGCGCGTGCGTGCGTGCGTGCGTGCGTGCGTGCGTGCGTGTGTGTGTGTGTGTGTGTGTGTGTGTGTGTGTGTGTGTGTGTGTGTGTGTGTGTGTGTGTGTGTGTGTGTGTGTGTGTGTGTGTGTGTGTGTGTGTGTGTGTGTGTGTGTGTGTGTGTGTGTGTGTGTGTGTGTGTGTGTGTGTGTGTGTGTGTGTGTGTGTGTGTGTGTGTGTGTGTGTGTGTGTGTGTGTGTGTGTGTGTGTGTGTGTGTGTGTGTGTGTGTGTGTGTGTGTGTGTGTGTGTGTGTGTGTGTGTGTGTGTGTGTGTGTGTGTGTGTGTGTGTGTGTGTGTGTGTGTGTGTGTGTGTGTGTGTGTGTGTGTGTGTGTGTGTGTGTGTGTGTGTGTGTGTGTGTGTGTGTGTGTGTGTGTGTGTGTGTGTGTGTGTGTGTGTGTGTGTGTGTGTGTGTGTGTGTGTGTGTGTGTGTGTGTGTGTGTGTGTGTGTGTGTGTGTGTGTGTGTGTGTGTGTGTGTGTGTGTGTGTGTGTGTGTGTGTGTGTGTGTGTGTGTGTGTGTGTGTGTGTGTGTGTGTGTGTGTGTGTGTGTGTGTGTGTGTGTGTGTGTGTGTGTGTGTGTGTGTGTGTGTGTGTGTGTGTGTGTGTGTGTGTGTGTGTGTGTGTGTGTGTGTGTGTGTGTGTGTGTGTGTGTGTGTGTGTGTGTGTGTGTGTGTGTGTGTGTGTGTGTGTGTGTGTGTGTGTGTGTGTGTGTGTGTGTGTGTGTGTGTGTGTGTGTGTGTGTGTGTGTGTGTGTGTGTGTGTGTGTGTGTGTGTGTGTGTGTGTGTGTGTGTGTGTGTGTGTGTGTGTGTGTGTGTGTGTGTGTGTGTGTGTGTGTGTGTGTGTGTGTGTGTGTGTGTGTGTGTGTGTGTGTGTGTGTGTGTGTGTGTGTGTGTGTGTGTGTGTGTGTGTGTGTGTGTGTGTGTGTGTGTGTGTGTGTGTGTGTGTGTGTGTGTGTCCTTAGTTTCTTCTCGTTCCTCTCACCAACGCTCGTTACCACAGCCTCATGCCATTACTTCTGGACTGGTTAACCTGAAAATTACTACGCATGTGTTTGGGTCTTTCCTCTCGAGAAACTCGTCTCAATATTTCATTTAAAGCCTTGAAAGTGACTTTACAACCCAAACGAGGAGCGCAAAATCACCAAACACCAAAAACAATCATCCCATTGCAGGTACACCCGGCAACAGTTCCGCCTGGGCCTCCTAGTAGCGAAATATAGTAGATGTGGCAGAAGTGTGTGTGTTTGTTCGTCTGTACATGCTCGAAAAATGTTCGGATCGTCAACTCTCTGACTCCATTGTGAACGTGATTCGGCCTTTGAGTTCACTCCATAGATGGCGGTGTGTGGTTATGGGGGAGAGACGGGAGGTCAGGACAGTAGGTGGGTCGGAGTTGGGGGGGACGAACAGCTAGGTTGTTTGTATTGGACATGATAATAGTTTTCCCAGTCATTATTGTGGATCGTTTCAGGTTACTGACACTTTGTATTCCTAACAACAATAAAAAAAATGAAATATTGTTGCATTGCTACCCGTTACAATATATTCCACGATGATTGGATATCCTCCATAACTTATTCTCCCCCCCTTTCTCTCTCTCTCTCTCTCTCTCTCTCTCTCTCTCTCTCTCTCTCTCTCTCTCTCTCTCTCAGGTCATTAAGTAATCAGTATATAGCATTATCAGCACAGATTAAAGAGGATTTGTCTTTAAATTAAAACTGCTGACAAAGGCCGATTCACGTTCACAGTGGAGTGAGAGAGTTGACGATACGAACATTTTTCGAGCATGTACAAACGAACAAACACACACACTTCTGCCACATCTACTAAATCTCGCTACTGGGGGGCCCAGGCGGAACTGTTGCCGGGTGTATATGTTGTAGTTTGCTTCGAACGCGGTTAGTGCTCGGAATTACGACGATTTGAAAGGGCTCCATAGCATGTATGTTCTGGGATATATTCGTTTTACATGCGTTACATATACAAGTACAAGTAAGTATTAAAATGTGAGAAGTAAAATGACACGAATATCCTCGCAAGTGTTGCCTTGCTAGACTGCATTTGTTTTTGCAGTGTCCTGACAAAAACTAATGTTGCTTAAGTTTGTCAGTTGACAGTAATTTTGTTTGTAAATCATCTTCCTGTCCATTAAAATTCCTTTATCCTTCCTTGGTAACTAAGTTGTAGAAACATCAGGTAGGAGCTCCTAAGATGTTATACTCAATTTGTATTCATCTGGCAGAACAAATCTACTCCCACAGCTTGAATGCCAAGCCATAGTTGCTTGAAATTATCTGAGTTTTATTACGAGGTGGAAATGAGTCTCCTTAGTTATGAGTCATAACAACCCTTCTGTCACACTACCTTGTCTATTAAATGGATTGAAAGGGGACAAAGATCTTCCTCTGGTTAGGAATATGTGTTGTATTTAGTAATTCTAGTTTCAAATCAGTAACCAGGACAGTCAGATCAGTAAGCAGGATAACTAGACAAGCAGGTGGCTTAGCATGTTAAGCAGACGCACAGGATACTAGGCCAACAGAGAATAATAATTAAGCAGAGAGAAGCAGGTGTGAGAGATAAACATTAGACTGACAAAGAATATAAGAAAACAAGGTAGGAAACTTGGCGAACAGGTATACATGCATGTAATTAGGTACTATAATTGAATCAGCAGATAGGAATATTGCGTTAGGTGAATATTTGAGATAAACGCATAATCAGGTAACCCAATCAGATGAGCACAGGAGACCATCAGATCAGCAGGTAAAACAATCAGGTCAACAGGTAGGACAGGTGGTGTGGAGTCAGAGCCCTCATCTCATCTCACTTCCCCTCACCTCACCTCACCTCACCTCCTCATCTCACCTCACCTCATTGGCCCGTGGCACTTGTAATACTCCCATATCAGCATTGATCCTCGCAGTGGAAGCTTCAAACACACACACACACACACACACACACACACACACACACACACACACACACACACACACACACACACACACACACACACACACACACACACACACACACACACACACACACACACACACACACACACACACACACACACACACACACACACACACACACACACACACACACACACACACACACACACACACACACACACACACACACACACACACACACACACACACACACACACACACACACACACACACACACACACACACACACACACACACACACACACACACACACACACACACACACACACACACACACACACACACACACACACACACACACACACACACACACACACACACACACACACACACACACACACACACACACACACACACACACACACACACACACACACACACACACACACACACACACACACACACACACACACACACACACACACACACACACACACACACACACACACACACACACACACACACACACACACACACACACACACACACACACACACACACACACACACACACACACACACACACACACACACACACACACACACACACACACACACACACACACACACACACACACACACACACACACACACACACACACACACACACACACACACACACACACACACACACACACACACACACACACACACACACACACACACACACACACACACACACACACACACACGTGTGGTTACAGCAAGCTTAATCATTAAACAGTTAGGAAGAAAACAAAATAGTACAAATTAGATCTTTAACCTAGAATTCCTAAGAAAGTTAAATATCGAAATATCAGAGCATTCAATACATATGTTTGGAGACAACGAGGAATGAGATACTGACTAGGAGAATGCATGTGATTCAGGTGAAGGGGAAGAGGCAAAGGGAGACTGAAACCGGGATGAAGGGATCGGGTGGAGAAATGTATGAAAGAGAGGGTTCTGTGTTGGAGAAAGAGCAGCCTTATGTAGGAGATCTGGGTAACATGGAGGTGATTCGTTTGTGGCCGCCCCTCCTGGATTAAGGTATCTGATTATACTGGAGATTAAAGCTGCCACTCATTAAAGGTGCACTAGGAAACGGGAAATTGGCAGCTGTTTCAGTGTCGGCAGCAGACACGGATTAGGGGGGAAAAAGATCATGTCTAACTATATGGCTAGAATTTTATGATAAGATTTCTCACGTCCACAGTAGCTATTACCCATTAGACCTAGCACACTTAGGCTTCCAGACAACCTAGTTAAAGCATTTCCCAGTAAATTATTGTACAGAATTAAAACTAGAGGAATCAGAGATAATTTTAACAGAAATTTGTTCGGGGGGTACATACTAGGAGACAAAGAGTCGTAGTAAACTGCACATCCAGTTGGGTCATAGTAACGTCACAGAGATTAGTTCTAGGGTAAATTCTGTGTACAGTTTACTTAAGTTTTATTGATGTAGTAATCAGTAACTACATATTTAAATTTGCGGATAACATGAAGATGGGTACTTGTATTCTGGCGGATCATAATAGGCTAAATCTGCAATCACAGTTAAACGAAATTTGGAATGGTCATCTTCGTGACAAATGCCATCCTGTGTAGTAAAGTGCTAACTGTTGCAAAGCGGAATTCTTTCTACTTATCATTCGGTTTCTTTTACCCAACCAGGAGCGTAGGAGTTCATAGCTAGGCTACTCAGTCCCGTTATTTAAGGCAAGAGTGACCTGCCTCGCTCTTCCCTGAATGGCAACGTGTAAGAAATAAACTCCAACCCTCCCTTAGATGGAAACCCTCATGATCCCCATCCGGTTCGATCACCAATCGGTAAGTCATCAAACGTTCATTTAGTTATATGGTTGCAGACCAAACTAATAAATGGTTTTCCAGATTGCGGACCATTAGGCTTGTCACTCACTACAGGTACCTCAAAGTGGTACTTAATTGAATGAGTAGATGGTACGCATCTCACCTACCACATTGCACAGGCTATTCCAGGTGAGTCGTCACAAAGGTGTTATATATAAAGGAATGATGATGTCCTTACTCTTGACATCTTGAATCTGATGACGTTTTCTTCTATTATAATAATAATTATCACAGTAATAATAGTAGTAGTAGTAGTTGTAGTGGTAATAATAATAATAATAATAATAATAATAATAATAATAATAATAATAATAACAACAACAACAACGACAACAACAACAACAACAACAACAACAACAACAATAACAACAACAATAACAATAATAATAATAATAATAATAATAATAATAACAACAACAACAACAACAACAATAACAATAACAATAACAATAATAATAATAATAACAATAATAATAACAATAATAATAACAATAATAATAACAATAATAACAATAATAATAATAATAACAATAATAATAATAATAATAATAACAGAGAGGTCGATGATGGGAATGATTGCTGATGCGAGGGCTGTGAGAACGATGTGGAGGTCTGTCAGATCATTATAATTGTGGCATGTAAGATCAAGCTGAGAGGAGTGAGGTGGATCAAGAGAGAGAGAGAGGAGCAGTCAGGGAGAAAGACTGAAAGTTGAGAAGCTAAGGATCAAAGAAATGGCAGATGATTACAGGACCAAACCAGAGGAAGAGTTTAGAATCAGTGAACTGGAATGAACTGGATCTGGACAGCCTGTGGAATGCATATAGGGACTGCTTAGTTAGGAATGCTGAAGTGGTGTGTGGTGTGGCAAGAGTATCAACAAAAAAGAAGGGTACGGCTTGGTAGGATGAGGTTAAGAGAGCGGTGGAGGAAAAGAGGAAGAAGTGGCTAAAGTGACTACAGGATAGGGGTTCAGTTGGCATAAGAACTGAGTATATCGAGAGCAAGAAGCACGTAAAGAGACTAATGAAGAGGGAAAAGAAGGAGGTAAATGATGATCTGGGGAGAAAGATGAATGCGAATTACTCAGAAAATAGGAAGTTATTCTGGAAAGAGGTGCGGAAAGAAGTGAAAGCGGAAAGAAATGTGACGGGTGAAGGATGCAGGTGGTAGGTTACTAACCCATGGAGATGAAGTAAGGACCAAATGGAAAGAATATTTTGAAAGCCTGATGAATGGGAGTAGAGAGAGCAGAGCAGCTGTAAACATGATTGGTTTTGGGGGTGTGCAGAGAAGGAATGCAGTGCCAGGAGACGTGACACTCGCGCAGGTGAAGAGTGCTGTGATGCGGCTGAAATGTGGGAAAGCAGCTGGGGTTGATGAGGTGTATGCAGAGATGCTTAAATGTAGTGGAGAGAATGGAATGAAGTGCTTGTTGGAGATATGTAAGAAGGCATGGATGAGTGAAACTGTGCCTGCAGAGTGGAAAAAGGCAGTGATTGTATTCCCTGTACAAAAATAAAGGTGAGCGAAGTGAGCAAGAATTATCGTGGCGTAAGTTTATTGAATGTGGTAGGGAAGGTATATGGAAGAATTATTGTAGAGAAAGTAAGAGAGATATCAGAAGTCCTAGTGTGTGATGAACAGGGTGGCTTTAGGAGTGGCAGAGGATGTGTGGATCAAGTATTTGCAGTGAGACAGTTAGCAGAGAAGGCTTGTGAGAAGGACCATAAGGAGTTTATGGCATTCATGGATCTGGAAAAAGCATACGATAAAGTAGACAGAGAGGGATTGTGGAAAGTTTTGCGCATGTATGGTGTTGATGGTATGCTGCTAGGTGCTGTCAAGAGTTTTTATGATGGTAGCGAAGCATGTGTGAGGGTTGATGGGCATCTATGTGAATGGTTCACGATCGGTGTGGGCGTGCGACAAGGCTGTGTGATGTCCCCATGGTTGTTCAATATATATATATGGATGGGGTGATGAGAGAAGTAAAAACACGAGCAATGGAGAGAGGGATGACGTTAGTAATGAATGGTGATGGATGGAATATCTCAAATTTGTTGTATGCTGATGATGCAGTACTGCTTGCAAGCACCAGACAAGAACTTGGTAGGCTAGTGCAGAGTTTTGCTGATGTCTGTGAGCATCGTGCCTTGAGAGTAAATGTAGAGAAGAGTAAAGTGATGGTTGCTGAGAGAGAAGGTGACTCCCAGTGTGATGTCACAGTGAATGGAGAGAGAGACTGGAACTGGTGAGTTCAAATACTTGGGTACAGTGATAGAAAAGAGAGGAAAATGTGCAAAAGAAGTTGAAAGTAGAGTGACACAAGGAAGAAAAGTAGCTGGTGCAATGAAGGCCTTGATAAGAAACGGGGGCTTGAGTGTTGCAGCTGCACGAGGCTTACATGAGGGAGTGTTAGTGCCAACTTTAACATATGGGTGTGAGACTATGGTGTGGCATGAAAATGGGAAGTCAAGAGCAAGAGCAGTGGAGATGGGACTGCTGAGGAATGTATGTGGAGTACAGAGGGTGGATAGGATACGAATTAATGTGATTCGTGAAAGGTATGGAGTGAGGAAGTCGGTGGACACCAGAATCGAAGACAGTGTCCTGAGATGGTTGGTCATGTGGAAAGAATGGATAACAATAGAGTGGTGAAAAAGGTATACCTGAGCGAATTTGAAGGAGGGAGGAGGCGAGGTAGGCCAAGGAGAAGATGGAGAGATTCAGTGGATGAGTGTTTGAGGAAGAGAGGTTTGGAAGTCGGTGAGGCTAGGGAACTGACAAGAGATCGAGCTGGCTGGATGAATGATGTGAGAAGTGCATGATCAGGGATTTTGGCACCCCTTATGAGCATGGCAGCATCCGGATTGACTCAATCGGATACGTTTGTGTGAAGCTGCAGAATGTGTTGAATGTTTTTGGCGTATCCGGTAGAGCCAGGATTCGGGGGGCTTGAATGATGAGTGAATGGAAGCGTGGCCTATTGGACTGGGCAAGTTTGTGCTGTCTGGACATTGCCACTCCTCACGCTGCCCTTGGGTGCGAAAGGAGGTCCGGATGATGATGATGATGATGATGGTAATAATAATAATAATAATAATAATAATAATTATTATTATTATTATTATTATTATTATTATTATTATTATTTTCAATATTATTATTATTGATACTGGGCATTGTCCTCACCTTCAGTTAGACTGTTATAATCTGAGAGGTTATAATATGTACTCTTCATTAAGTTTCGGAGCTGTGACATTCTACTAAAGTAAAATAGAATGACCGAGAAATAGCAGAAATGAAATAAAAATATTTCAGCAAAATCTATTTATCTATGTATAGCCAGACGCCATAATCCCGTATGGGCTGGCCGTTTGTCTTTGAGCTAGTTATTTTACGGGCAGGAACACTAACCCTTCGCCAACCCACTTATTGACACGTAGAGAATTGAAGGGGAAAATGTGAAACTTTGGTTTATGAATCTTACAAATCAATTATGGCTTTTGGTAGCTTAATTTCACTTTGATTCATAAGAAGCAGCCACTCTTAGATGTTTACAGCATCTTTAAGTCAGATATTTTTGTCCTAGTATTTTATTTTTTGCATTCAGAACTTCCTTCCCGCGATCAGTGAAAAAGATAACTAAATCAGATGTGAGGGGTGTAAGGCTGAGAGGAAGACCACGAATAGGATGGATGGACAGTGTGAAGAGAGCATTAGGTGCGAGAGGGATGTCTGTAGAGCAAGGAAGAGTGGCTGTGCGTGATAGGGATGACTGGAGAGAAATTGTGATGAATAAATGGTGGCGCGACCTCGACGGGACATTCTCTTGCATTTTGGTCTGATCAGCTGATCCGGTCAGGTGAGGGTACGGGGATGGGTCCATTATGATGTGGCAGGGGTAAACTAGCTCTACCATACCTGGCCCTGCCCCGGATGTCGCTCATTGCACTGCGCAGTTGACCCAATGCGGTGTGATGCGGTGAGGATCTGTCCCCTCTACCATTGGGGCTAAGATACGAGTAAATGTGTGTGTGTTGGGGGGGGGTAGGTGGGTCGATGAGTAAATTGGGAGTGTGTCGTCCTGTCTCCTACCTCCATATTTTGGGGGGAAGCAGCCTAGGTATATAGATAGACGGACTTAATCTTATTATACTTTTTTTTTTTTACCTTCATCCCACTGATATTTTTTCTGCTTTATTCATGCTTCATTCAGACGACTTTCTTTAACTCAAAGTGTGTTGCATTAATGAAAAGGTTAATGAGGTGTATATATAAACACTCAGGATCAAACAGTCTCTTCTGTGGTGAGAAAAATCGTCTGAGGGTATCAAAAATAAAACGAAAAATTCCTCGGACTGAAGGGATTAAGGGAAGATACATCATCATTCTACTAGACAAAGGCCTCGTGAGGCAACATCTGGGATATTCAGTGCAATTTTGTATCACTTACCTACACAAGGACATAACAAAATTAGCGTCGGTGCAGTACAGAGCAGCACACCCCATGACGAAAGTGTATACGCATATAAACGACACTGGGTGTCCTTTACAACGTTTTGGTTGCCATGAAAATTTATTTTTTTTTATCTTCCGCACCATGAAGAACTATTCTTCCAGTTACATCCTTGAAATCACCAACAGATAAAACAGACATGCATCAGTTGTTGTAGTTACATAACTCCGGTCTGTCTGGACGAGAAGGTCGGTTGACCACAGGACAGCAACTGTTATGTGAGGCCTGCATATACCATGTAGGAATCCGGCGCCCTCTTATGGCAGATAGAGCCTTACTAAGGTTGGATCAAGATCCTATCCACGGCAAGGTGCAGGGAAATACTGGGAGGTTTGGCTTCCGAGTGGACGCCGCAGCTGCTCCACCCAGGGGTCACAGCGCCACCAAGCGTAGGCTTCCCTTAAGCGCCCATGCATCAGTTATGAACGGACACTGTCTGCTATATAAATACACTAAAACATAATTGGAATGTTGCCTGTTTCATGTAACCCTTTGAATTGTTCTGTTTGAATTAACTATATCAGAAAAATTATTTAATAACAATCGCTGACGACACCAACAAAGACATGCCAGAATAGACACGCGTCACTTACTATTACATTCTCTCTCTTATTTAAACACCAAATTATAATGTTGGCAGACAAGATTCGCGGGTGAGCAAGTTAATAATATAAAACTATAGAACAGTAGTTACTAGTAATGGTGCCAAAATAAACATAGCCTTTCTGTATAAGCATGCATTAATTGCTCTCAGGTGCTATCTGGTACACGAACACAGTATTATGATGGTGTCATGCAAGCCTAGCCACTGTGGTGGTTGCATTATGTAATACCGAAAAAACACTCTTACAGATGTACAGTTACCCATTAGCATGTGCATGAAATGTAAAAGAAAGGTGGGCATAGCCTAACAATAATAGTATCATTACTTTTTTTTTTTTTTTAATCTGGAGACGGGTGGCTTCATAAACGTAGAAATTTGTGTTTTTCCTCTAATTTTTCCTTTCAGAAGTTCACTCATGCATGGTTGTCCGTCTAGGCTGCCGCTTCCCCCCAATAGAGAGGGGCTCGAACCTGGGAGTAGCACCCCAGCAGGCTGCCCTATCAGTGAGTGTATAATGGCGGGCCAGTTACAGTGCCAAGGCGTGCTTGGAGGGTGTCCCTGCAGCTGTCCTGGCAGGGTGTCCAGAGGCCTTTATCACAGCCACTGGTCAAGGCTGGTGGGCTAGGGGTCCCAGATCCATTGCCTGGGCCTGGGACTGTGCAGTGGGTGGGGCCTATGGCATGTCTCTCCATTTCTTATTTTACTGATTATGACCATGCTAAAGAATGTAATTCAAAGCAAGCATGAGGACATTAAATCACCCAGAGGGATCAGACTGGCTTCGTGGAATGTCGGAAATTTGAGGGGTAGAGCGCGGGAAGTGGCTGAGGTAATGAGTAGGAGGTGGGTTGATGTGGGATGTGTGAAAGAAGTCCGGTATAGGGGTGGATCAGCCAGAAATATTCCTGGGAGGGATTATTGCTATACGTTGTTTTGGCAAGGTAGGGTAGATGGATATGGGGGTGTGGGTGTGTTGGTTAGGAAGAAATGGTTGGAATATGTCATGAATGTTATAAAAGTATGTGATAGGATAAAAGTAGTGAAAATTTTGTTCGGTGGGTTGGTGTTTGGAGCTGTATCGGCATATGCTCCACGGGCAGGCTTGGATGAGGTAGAGAAGGATAGATTTTGGGATGACTTAATACGTGTAGTAAGTGACACGGGGATGATGAGATTGTAGTTTTAGGGGGGGGGGGATTTAAATGGTCATGTAGGTGAAGCAGCTCAAGGATATGAAGGAATACATGGGGGATGTGCATATGGTACGAGAAATGAGGAAGAGCAATGGATACTTGAGTTTGGGGAGGCAATGAACATGATTGTGTGCAACACACATTTTAGGAAAGGAGAGAGTAGGTTGATTACATACGAGTCTGGGGGAAATAGCAGTCAGATAGACTATTTCCTGGTCAAGAGGGCTGATAGGAGGTTAGTGAGGGATGTTATATTTATAGGGAGCGAGGAGTGTGTGCAGCAACACAGGTTATTGATATTTGACATAGTGCTTCAGGAGTGGGTGATGCAAAAGAGGACCTCTCCACCTAGAAGGAAAATATGGAAGTTGAAAATCAAGCAATAAGGGATGCCTTCTATAGGTAGATGAACAGAGTGGTGGCTGAACAGGTAGACGTGGACGGAATTGTTAATGAAGAGTACAGAGTCCACAAGACCAACCTCTTGAGAGTTACTGATTCAGTATGTGGATGAACAAAAGCCCCATCAAAACATAATGTGACTTGTTGGTGGGATGAGAGTGTAGAAGCTGCAATTAAGGAGAAAAGGCTTTTTCAAGATTGGAAGAAGGGTGGTAACAAGGAGGAATACTTGGCTGTCGAGCGTAGGGCTACGAAAGAGGTTTACAGGGCGAAGTCTGAGTCACAGAGACTTTTACTTGATAGCCTAAATCGTGTGGAAGGGAAGAATATGCTTTTTATGGTGGTAAATCAGATGAAGAGGGAGAACATGGATATCATAGGGGAGCAGTGTGTAAAGAATGATGAACGAAGGGTTGTGGTGAACAGTAAGGATATTAAAGACTCATGGAGAGAGCATTACAGCCGGTTGTTGAAAAACGAGTTTGATTAGGACAGAGAATGTTTGGAGCAAGCTGGTCCAGTGTTTGGCCCTTGGCCTTTGACTGGCGCTGCTAATGTGAGCGGGGCAATAGGCAGGATGCAGATGGGGAAGGTAGCAGGTGTTTCTGGGTTGACTGCTGAAATGTTAAAAGTTTCAGAAGATATAGGAGTGAGGTTAGTCACTGACCTGATAAATACGATTATATATGAGTGTGTTGTCCCGGATGATTGGCTGAAGAGTGTAATTGTAAATGTGTACAAGGGGAAGGGTGATGCCCTGGAAAGAGGAAATTATAAAGGGATATAGCTTTTAGACCAGATAATAAAGGAAATGAAGAGAGTTCTAGAAAGTATGATTAAAGAAAATATTGATGAGATACAATTTGGGTTATGCCAGGCAAGGGACCACTGATGCCATATTCATTGTTCGACAGCTTCAGGAAAAATATACAGGAAAGAATAGGGAACTGTATTTTGCTTTTTATTGATTTGGAGAAGGCCTTTCCCTAGAGATGTGGTGAGGTGGGCAATAAGAAAGCTTGGGATCGAGGAGTGGCTGGTTAGGGTCGTTATGGCCATGTATGTGAGTGCTCACACCCAGGTAACGATGAATGGCGATTTGAGTGATGAGTTTTCCGTGAATGTTGGTGAGCATCAGAGGTCAGTTTTGAGCCCCTTGTTGTTTATCAAGGTACTTGAAGCCCCCTCACGTGACTTCTGAAATGGACTTCCGTGGGAGATTTGTATGCTGATGATTTGGTGTTGGTTGCAGAGAATGAAAGGAAGGCGAAGGAAAGATTTAGGAACCGGAGAGATGGTATGGGGCACAATGGCTTAACAGTGAATGCAGATAAAACGAAAGTGATGGTATCTAGGGCTGGGGGCGGTACTGTCAAAGAAGAGGGAGAGTGGCCATGTGCGATTTGTCACAAGGGCTTGGGAAGTAATTCCATCTTGAGCAGTGTTCGTGATAAGTGGGTGCTTAAGTGATTTAGTGGTATTAGAGGTAGACTGCTAGATATTGCTAATTTCATGTGCGCGGTGTGTGGAGGGAGAGCATGTAGACACTGCCGTGCGTGAAAGGACTGAACTTGCTAGTGAGTCTCTTGAGTGTGTGGATGAGTTTTGTTATTTTGGGAGACATGTTATGTGCTGGAAGTGGGTCTAGAGTGAGAAGTGGTTGGAAGAAGTTCAGGAAGCTGTTGCCTTTCCTGACTCTGAAAGGGCTCTGCCTCCATGCTAAGGGATCTTTGTATTCGGTATGTGTTAGGAGTGCAATGCTGTATGGTAGTGAGACCTGGACGGTGCTCAAACGTACAGAAATGGCAATGATTAAGTGGATGTGCAGTGCGTCCTTGGGTGCAAGGCCTGGAGGGGCTAGGTTTATGATGGAAGAGTTGAGAGGTGGGATGGGACTGGAGTGTATTGGTGTTGCGATGAGTAGAGGTAGATTGAGATGGTTTGGGCATGTGGAGAGGATGGGGGATGTTAACTGGGGGCAGAAATTGAGAAGTGTTGATGTTGGAGGTAGGGTTGTGAGACCAAAAAAGGCCTGGGACGAGGTCATCGATTGTGACCTCAGGGTTAAGGAACTAAATAGAGAAGCTGCCAGAGATCGAGCAACACGGAGAGCCGCCATTAGGTGACCAAGGCCGACGCATGCAAGCATGTTGGAGCCTTCAAAAACGAAAACGAAAACGAAAACAAAACTTACTGCTGGACGGTGTAAAGGGTACGGGAGAGTCTTCTGCTTTCCTGTTCTTTTCTCGGACTAGTGTAGGTTTCTCCAGTTATGAAATTTGATACGAAGACATTTTATTAAATTTACGGTACAGTGCAGTTACCAAGGAAGGGCTATATTGTTGATGTGGTCTGTGAATCTATTTAACTCTCTCTCTCTCTCTCTCTCTCTCTCTCTCTCTCTCATCTTTATGTGTTTTGTCGGCCTGTTTTCTTTAGTCTGTATGGTTTACCAGCCTTCTTGTCGTTTTAGTTATGCAATATTCTGTTTGAGGTTTCTCTCTCTCTCTCTCTCTCTCTCTCTCTCTCTGTATGTGTTTTGTTGGCTTGTTTTTCGTTGGCCTCTGCTGTTTGCCATCCTTCGCATTGCTTTAGTGATGCGCTTTTCTTGTGTGTGTGTGTGTGTGTGTGTGTGTGTGTGTGTGTGTGTGTGTGTGTGTGTGTTCTTTAATATATGTGAACAACTTCCTTCCCTTTATTTTTTGCTTGTTTCTTTTTTTTTTTTTTTTTTTGTCTCAACCTTATTCTGTATTAAAATACAGTAGTTTCACTGATTTATAGGCATACAATTTTTTTTTTTAACCAATGGGCGAAAGCACAAGGAGATTGTTTGTTTGATCTGGTTAGCTTATTTGTTTTCGTTGTCTATCAGTGAATAAGATAATTGAAAAATACTATTGAATGGAACTGTACCCAATTCAGCATAATGATTGAGGATCATCAAAGAATACGTGATTAATTCCTGGGCAAGCAGGATAATTTAATAAACCAATTAAGAAAGCTGTTTTGATCTGGTTCTGACCAAACTTGATCGAAGAACCGTGGAAAAAGAAAAGGCAAAGAAGCTGAATTTGAGAACAGTCAGTCAAAGGAAAAGATCAAGGAAGAAAAAAAAAAAAAAAAGACTTCTAACCGAGACAGTTTTTGTTCGATGTGGATGAAATTTTGAGGAACATTTTCAGGTAAACCGAGAATGGAATTATTTTACTTTATTTTCAGAACAAATATGAGTCAGTGGCCAAAGTCGTAACGTAAACTTGCTTTTCATACCATAATGGATGAGTTAAGGATTATGTACGGATGAAATATTTCGCTTTTAAGATCAATCAATAGGAGGTCAAAGGAACCTTGGGAGGGTCAAAATTTCTACATAGTCTTTCCACACGACTCAGTGAGCGCCTGTCGTGTCTGAGATACCTGTTCATCAGTTTCGAATCATGCAGAGGAATCTCGCCATAAGCAGTATTTCAGAGACGGGGAAACTGTTTCAAATTATCTCCTCTAAACTATAATTTTATATCATGTTTTCATTTCTTTACCCTCGAATTACAGGTGTCCATTGATTGTGTGGACGGACATTTAGACTAACTGTACAGCGAGGGTGTTGCAGTGTTTGAGTAATTATTCTTGCACTGGAGTTATTTCTTTAATCTCCATGCTCTTTCATCCTCCACCGGCACATCCACGTATACACAGGCCATTTCTGTGACCTTCCTCTGTAGTTTCCTTTCGTCTGTGTTCTGTCATGCTTCCATGTGCTTTTTTTAGGGAATCTTTCTTGGGTTTCTGTGGACAAAGCCCTTCTCCGTCCTCCTCCTAATTTTTCTTATATTTCTGAGCCCCCCAAATCGGATCACACAGTTCTGGACCTTCTGCCTCGGTATTATCTTTTGCTTTAGAAATTATTTAGGGTCTCTCTCTCTCTCTCTCTCTCTCTCTCTCTCTCTCTCTCTCTCTCTCTCTCTCTCTCTCAAAACATTATCTTTATAGCGAATATTAGATAACACTTTCATTGCCTTAACACACTGACTACCTCAAATTTCCTGCTAATTCGACTGGTGTTGGCATAAATAAATTACTGAAGTGTGTCCATAGCTAGAAATATTCCACCTATACAAATTCACGTGGTTTGCATATCCTCTGTTATTATAATTTATTTTTACTGTTACGAAAAGATTTAATTAAACTTTATGAGCACCCTAGCAATGATGGGGCTAATGATTGGTAAATGCGACCCTTCTTGTTTAAAAAGTAAAGTTGGAAGCAATATGATAGGTTAAATTAGTGTGTCAGGATGTAGGGGTGGCGCAGAGAGAGAGAGAGAGAGAGAGAGAGAGTGATGTAAGCACATGTACACTATCCTTACATTATTGTAATTACATAATTTAATGTACTGCATGGTGGAGGGATAATCGTCACATAATTTGGGCAATATTTTGCCGGGATAACTGTTACATTATAATGGCGCTGAGTGGAGTGCATTGATGTATGTAAGGATGGAGTTACATGTCCTTATACTGAATCGATCTAGTATCTGTGTTTTATTTTTTAAGGACTGTTGTCCTAACGTTTTTAGTCATTCTGTAAAATGTATTTATAAAGCATGATTTCAAGAGAGTGTGAGAGAGTCGGAGTATGGATGGGGTACTCGTATATGCACGGCGGTAGGTGAGAATGAGAGGGCAAAAGAGGGTGTATGTATTGTTGTGTGCAAGAAATGGAAGGAGAATATAAGAGTATGGATCAGTTGGTTCAAGGATTGTGCGGGTATATTGAAAGTGCAAATACGAACGTGGGCGATTTTGTGTGTGTGTGTGTGTGTGTGTGTGTGTGTGTGTGTGCCAACAAAGATCGTACAAACAGAGTGGAAGCAAATGTGGAAGCGTGCATGGAAAAGTCTGAGAGGAACGACAGAATGTATTTGACTGGAGATACGAATGGAAAAATAGAGAATGTGAAAGTGGATGGAGTAGCTGGTGAGTGGGATGTGCCTGTAGAAGTGGATGAGAATGGCAGTGCTTTAGTGGACGTTTGTGACGGGTGGGAGCTGGTAATAGCCAATACCCTCTTTAGGCACAAAATGATCTGCAGGTATACTTGCCGAGTGATTAGAGGGATGGTTGGTGACATGAATAAATGGAAGGCAATTACTGATTATGTGTGTATGGATGACAAAATGAGAAGGTATGTAATGGATGCAAGGGCATACAAAGGGAAGGGGTGTTGTCGCCGCACGCTTTGTTGGTCATGGATTGAAATGTTTTGCACAAATCATTGATGATTAAATGAGATCTAAATTTACTGCTGATTAAGGTGCAGGTGGCAATGAATAAACACGTGTTTTACTGCTGATTAAGGCGCAGGTGCCAATGAATATACACGTGGTGAGAGGAGTTTTTTTATGCGAGATATGGGGTCAGACTCAGAACGTGTTTGACATGTATCATGAGGAAGAGTTTACACCACAGAAAGTGTTGGGGGAGAAGTTAGTCTGGAGATGGAGGTTGGAGAGTCAACACACAGAGTTCGTGAGCTGAAGCGACTGGGAGTGTGTCACTGCTGTAGCTAACAGCAATGTCAGTAGTCACATACTACGTTCGTGAAGTCATAAACCCTCATAGGCCTTCACCACAAGTTGCGTCATCACATGTGTGATGGCATTTAAGTGTTTAAGGATTGATGTAGCTGTGGCACGCACATGTGAGTAAATATACCAATTGATTATGATGGATATGACTGACTAGTGGGCTTATATCGGTGAAGATATGATGCCTACGCTGTATGTTAAACGCTAGGTCATATGGATGTAGAGTCTGTTTCTGTTATTGCAAGTTTGACCAATATATCAACAAGTCCAACTGGCGGGTCCTGTTATTATCCAGAAGACTAGGGTACAGTAGTGTGGAGCCTAAACATGGGGAGAGGACTTGCTGACCACCTCTTGGTGGGGGGAAAAGTCAAGGTTCAAGAGCAATGGACGAATAGAATGAGGGAAGGACAGGAGGAAGTAGCCCATACATGGAGGGTAGAAAGGTTGCAAGAGAATGGAGAAAAAAGGCAGAATATAAGAGAGAAATGGAGGAACGATTGGGTTAATAAGATTTGGAACAAATAGGTGAGTGCAAGATATTAACAGAAGAAATCTGTGCAGCATGTGAGGTGATGTGCGGGGTTAAGAGAAGACGAAAGGGGGTGCAAGGAACAGCATAGTGGAATGAAGAGGTTAGGTAAGCTGTGAAGCAAACGAAGAAAGCATATACTGTAGTGAGTGGACGGGAAGCAGAGGCATGGAGGAAGTTGAGTGACGGAAGAGAGAGTTATATGTGGGAAGGAAGAGAGAGGTGAAAAGATTAGTGAGAGAGTAAGAAGAGAGGATGAATTTGGAAGGAATTTGAGTGTAAAGTGGAAGGAATGTAAGAAAATGTTCTGGAAGGAAGTAATGAGAGTTAGACAGGGTGATAAAGAAGTTAGTAGGGGAGTGAAAGATATAAATGGTAGACTGATAGTGGAGAAGAGAGAAAATGTATCCACATGGAGAGAACACTTTAAGGAAACGGCTGGGAGAAGGTGGGTGGTGAGAAGAGAAAAAGAGATCGGTAAGAAGGAATTAGTGAAAGCAATGAAGGAAACCAAAATGGGGAAAGCCCCAGGAATTTATAGAGAGTGTGGTGAAATGAAAACATGAGGGAGAGATTCTAGCAGAATGGATATGGAAGATGTGCAGCTTGGCCTGGGAGGAAGGGGAGGCCAAGGGAGGAAGGGGAGGGATGGAGTGGAGAGATATATGAGAGAGGAAGGTGTGTGAGCTGAGGAGGAAGAAGTGAAGTGGCGGAGAAGAGGCGATTCGTTTGTGGCCACCCCTTGCGGGATTAAGGAGTCTGGCAATAGATGGAGAGACAGATTTCAAAATAACAGAGAAAAGTAGCTTAGACATTGTTACAAAGTAGGCAACCTTCCTCAGCAGAGTGAGCTGCTACATGTCTATACTTACACCCAAATTCGTGAAGCAATAGCGGGGTAATGATTATTTCGACAAGTATATGGAGTATAGGACATTTCACTCCTGGACAGTTTTACCCCAGGACGTTTTCCCCTCTAGACATTTTCCCCCTTGACTTATTTCCCCCGGAGCATAGAAATGCCTTTGTTACTATATTACTTTAGTACCGACTCGCCCGTACTGAACAATAGGTAGCCCAGTGGCCAGCACCACATCCCGGCCTATGTTGCCGTGCCACAGGACTCGGTCTCTCTTTGGTGACCCTCTTGTTTTCAAAGTAGTCTTTTGTAGCCGCCTTAGCGTCACCTGCAATGCTGGGAACGCTACTAATAAAAAGTAGCAGCGTTCCCATTCCCGTTACTAGCTCGAGAAAGCAGTGGCGTTACTGGTTTCGCTACTTGATACGAATTGTAGCGGCGTTCCCGCTCCCGCTACTTTGGATAAGAAAAACGGACACGAAGGAAAGGTTAACAAAAATCTGTGATATAGCAATACACTATATACTGTTTTGATAATATTAGTCAGTCTGAGTGGCTATGATGTGTACCAGTAATGTCAGTATGTACTTATATTGAATATATATAGATAGATACTGTAGATAGATATAGATAGATAGATGGATAGATAGATTTTATATATATATATATATATATATATATATATATATATATATATATATATATATGTCGGTGTCATTTTATTGAAGCTTAGAGCCGAAGGTAAAGGAAATAGCTCTTTACTGTATAACGCAACAAATGTTCTTTTACACTGTTACCAACTATACATAATGAAAGTAACATACGTAAATAAAAGGCAAAAAAATGTGGCCTACCATTGATACATATTATATAGATTTATTATATTTTCAATGATACCTATTTAAGATATGTACGAAAACGCTAGGGCTTTCTTTTACAGGTTAATCTGAAAGAATTAGTGAGGGAGAGAGCAGGAGTTAGAGACGGGGATAGTTAGGTGTGTGTGTGTGTGTGTGTTAGCATTGCCTACATCTAGCTGACATCCTTATTTATCTTTAATTAATTTAAATGATCGATAATTAACTAGCAAATTCCTGTATAATTATTGCACATTACTGATAAAAAAAAATAAATTACCGATGTAATGTACAACAAACATCATTAATTGATAGCAATGACGAAAGTATGATTTTTCGTCATTAATAAATACAACCAAACAGTCGGCATATACCATTTCGGACCTGTATTCGTCACGTGAGTAACGAGGAGCCCGGTAACGTGTGAGTACGGCCAAGAAGTAGCGGCGCTCTCAGTTCCGCTACTGGCTAAAAAAAAGTAATGGCGTTACCACCATCGCTATTAAAATAGTAGCGGCGCTATGTAGCCCCGCTACTAATAGCGGCGCTATTCCCAGCTTTGGTCAGCTGATGACACCCTGTGGCATCTTCGTTTAGGATTCAATTGGGAATCCTTCAAGGACATTTCATGGTCCCTACTGGGGCCTTTTGATACCTTTTTTCTGACCCTTTCTAGTCTGGTGAAGTAGCATCCAGCAACTCTCCTGCAATCCAGATCTTGTTAAGTGACTTTCGATTATCCTTTCTCTTTCATGAGATTGTAGGTAAACGGAACTATTTTTAGCCAGACCGTCGATTTTTCAAATTAGCTTTTTCCCTGAGAGTCAAACAACAAACAGTTTAGTCGTTCAAGTTTTGCACACACACACACACACACACACACACATACACACACACACACACACACACACACACAAGCAACAGAAAAGTTCAAGACACCAGGTAAGTCTGTAAGAGAAATTCTGGCAGTAAAAGGATTAACCACTTCACCCATTATGCGTCATTATCATTGCTGATATCAGACGATTTTAGTAGTCGTTGAAGAGCACCCGAATAGGAAAAATGTTAATGAGGCCTGTGTTAACCTCCCTCTTCGAAAAATCCTCCCTAATATGAATACAGTCGTATATGTTGAACACGTCGCCTGCAAACCAATGACGGATTTATGTTATTCATGTTATAACCAGGCGATTTCATTTAGTTTTGGAGACATTTTTTCTCTATTGTAGGAATTCTATACAGCCTTCATTAGCCCTTTATTACTTAAGCTGAAGAAAATACCCTGGCAGTTAATGCAAAAAAAAAAAAAAAAAAAATGCATCATCTGTCTGAAAAGGTTAGGAGAATTTTGAGACTGGCTGGAAAACTGCAGGAGCGGTAGATAAAGTTTTGATGGGAAAGTGAATAAAGTTAGGCGGAGTTTAAGCATCCTGAGGCGACGTAACAATGTTGTCAAAGCCAACTGAAATAATGAGCTGGAGGACGAGAATAATTATGCGAGGAGAATCGAGAAATTATTTAAGGCGTGGTGCTGGAGAGGGACGCAGGACGCCTTCATGTGGTGGCACCGATCTGATCTGCTGTGTAGCTTCCCAGTTATACAAACGTCCTTTAGCCCTCTCTCTCTGTCACTTCAGATGATTCCAGAAGTATAATCCTGACTTGCAGTCCACCGTGTTCATGTGGTGCTGCGAGTACTATAAGTACTTCTAAACTGAGGACGTGGTGCTGGAAAAGGACACCTTCACGCTGTGACACTGATATAGCCGGACGGATCCACTACCCGGCAATACAAACGTCTTTCAGCTCACCAACTGTCCCCCAAAGGATGCTGGAAGATTTCAGGAAAGGGACAGCTTTGGTCTGCAGTCCACCGGGTATACACGTTTCAGATGAACCAAGGGCTACAACTACTATAACCTTTTAACTTGGTCCAGATTTTCTTTTGCAGCTCACGTAGTTCAGTGGCAGCATAAGAGAATGCTATGGTTCTGCATCCTTTTCACGGCACTTCTTGATTAGGACCATGTTCGTGTTACATTTTCAGTATTTATATTCGAGAGATGTAAATTTCAGGCCAAAGTATAGTAAAATAAATATAATAAACTTGTGGAGTAATTCATTTCATATTCTTGCTGCTACCAAAATTTCTCATCAGGTTAGGAGAGTCTCTTGCATCCCCTGGTAGACGGGGTGGCATAATATTTTAGTTTTTTTTTTTTTTTTCCTCTGGACGATTCTCTTTAAGTTTGGAATGATGTCTGACAGTGAAAGAGGTTAATGAATACTAAATCTAATCCCTCTAGTTCGAAAAGTCACCCAAACCCGAATAAAACTGTCTGGTAAAAGCATGAGTTGAAATACAAAACACGTCATGTGGCTGAAGGAGTTAAATATAACCCATTCCAAGTCTCTCCCAGGCTGAATGTTTGACGGCAGTAAGAAGGAAACGTAAACACAGTACTTTAATGGGGAAGTGTAAGTTTTGCCAAAATCATGCTGAATAATACACTGAATGTCAAGAATAATGATACGTGGTAGAAACTGGTAATTATATTGAAAAAAATAGTTTTAGTGGGAGAATAATGATAGGTGAAATCGAAACGACATAAAGTACAGTTCTGTTGTGTCCATTTGAATATATAGTCAGACGCCTTAAGCCAGAAAGAGCTGACCACAAACAAATCGCCTGCATATCACCCTGTCCCCTGCTGTCAGACGGTCCTCCCTCCAACTTACATACCCCTCACGCATATAACTCCACCCCATCCCTTCATCAACAAAAATCGATCTTATATCACCTTGCTCACCGCCACCTCTCCACCCCCATTCCTCCATCTCGTCCTCGGTCTTCTTCTCTTTTTCCGCCTCCACCTCACTCACATATACACAAATATACGGAACATAATGTCGCTCCACAGATTAGTTCAGGAATTGTGAAATTCTTACTTGATACTATGAGAAGTATTTTGGTTCCGAAATTCTCATCACAAGGCTCCAAAAGTTACTGTTCTTGTCACGTCATATATAGTAATGAAATGAATGGATTTTTATGTCGGCGTCTGTACTTACATACCGGTAGTATTATAGTCTCGGCGCACGACTCTGAGGTTGCTTTTATCGTACCCTGGCAACCTACCTCTCAACAGCACGTCCGATTTCGTATCATATTATACACGAATCATATTATTATACACGAATATATTATACAGAAATATTTTTATTCACGAACATATTATAAACGAGTGTATCATATTACACACGAAATCGGAAGCACAGTTGAGGGGTAGGTTGCCAGGGCACGATAATTACAACCTCAGAATCGCGCGCCGCAACTATAATAGTAGTAGCAGCAGCAGCAGCAGTAGTAGTTGTAGTAGTAGTAGTAGTAGTATACGACCTCACAGCGAATATGCTACAGGAAATATACCATGATGTCACCATAGAGCCAGCCCTGCTCCGTCTAGACGGTGAGCATTTCAACCACAGAACAGCAGACCCATCAAATGATGCAAGATTGGATGGCAGTGCTCGAGGTTCTGGACACGTGGGCAGAGGGCTTTCGTCGACATTGGGATGTTTGATCCTATGGCAGCATGTCATCGTGAGCTGCTCTCGAGGCTGCGCGCAAGGGGAATGAAGAAAAAAAAAAAAAAAAACTACGGTCGATTCACTCCCCTTGTGTTCACATCAGGTGGGACGGATCCAGGGGCGGTGAGATTCTACTCGAAACTGGCAGAGGTTCTTTCTGAGAAGAAGCGTCAACCTCAGAGTTCTGTTAAGGCCTGGATGAGATGTCGACTGTCATTCTCCCTCGTGAGGTGTGCACTCCTGTGCCTCAGGAGCACAAGATCATCAGCTCTCTGGCCTGTCTCTCTGGAGGGTATGGATTGTGAAGTTACTGTGGTCAAGAGTTGCATAGACTAGCGACTCCAATAGATTAATGTCTTTATTAACACTGCGGTGTTAATAAAACATAATGTAATAAAAGCAGTTGCAGGTAGTTGGTAACTATACTCATTGGCGTGTTATGGACCAACGGATTTATTATGAAGGTTAGTGTTAACCTTCACAGTACAATTCCAAATGGTGAACTGTACCATGAAGGTTGATTTTGATTTTCAAAATATAATTAAAAAACGGATGGAGTAGTAGTAGTAGTAGTAGTAGCAGCAGCAGCAGTAATGGCAGTAGTAATGGTAGTAGTAGTAGTTGCAGCCCCAGCACATCTAATACGGGAACCCAAAGGACTGATATCTAAAATTGCCTGCTCCTGTAGTCCACCATCCTCTTTTTGAGATACAGGGAGAATTGAGGGACGTTTGTATAATGAGACAATAGAGCAGCCTAGATACATCAGTGCCACCACATGAAGGCATCCCTCCAACACCAGCTGTACGTAAGAACTATGAACTAAGTGGTTGATAGTTTGGCTTGCACTCCGGGTCTGGGCCAGAGTAATTATTCACCTGATTAGGATTGTTAAAAAACAATTGTTACAGAAGCTATCTTTAAACGATTTGTTGCAGTTAATCAACCATCTTGAACAACTCTAACGTGTGGAAGTGAAGCTTGGACCTTGTTGGAAGGACATAAGTCAAGAGTGAGAACAGTGGAAATGAGTTATTTGAGCGGAACATGTGGAGTTACATGGAGAGACAGACTGACAAATGAGGAAGTGAAGGAGCGCTGTGATATGGATGTTGATGTGGCAGAAAGCGTTAGGAAAAATGCATTGAGGTCAGAGACTAACGAGGAGAGTGTGGTGAGTGAGGTGGAGGGAGTGAGGAGGGGGAGGCCAAGGATGAGATGGAGGGATGGAGTGGAGAGGTATAAGAGAGAGGGCGGTGTGAGCTGGGAGTAGGGTAGTAAAATGACGGGGGACCGGGCGGCATATTTCCGATCTGTATGGGTATTCATCTCATTACTACGGCCAGCTACCTCAGGCAATCAGCCCTGGTGAGATAGGTTAGGTTAGCTGAGGGTAAATAAAACTCAAATAATTTGGCTGGGAAACACATTGAATATATTTTCGAGAAAAACCTATGGTTAGATTTGAAGCGACTGGGTGAGCGTCGTTCTTGGCCGAGGGTTCCCTGCGATGAGACGAGTACGCATACAGAACGAAAATATGTGACCGGGCAACATGGAGGCGATTTGTTTGTGTCACCTTTTACGGGATTATGGAGTCTGACAATAGAATGATAGATAGAACAAATCTGTGATATGTATGTGTCACACACAGCTCCCGTAGTACCACGTAGGATATCAAGATGGTAATGGATCTGATTACGAATGTTATGAAGTATGATTAGCGAGATGGAAGCCAGTTCCTTTTCAGTCCGGTGTCTAGATTCTGTGATCTTTCTAACATTCTCTGCTTATACTTTATCTTTTCCGTAGCCCTATAAAAAGAATTCCATAGGCCTGATATCCAGGGAACAAGAAGGCCATGGAATAGGCCAATCTTGCCAGGGCCAACGAGAATGGGAATTTTTCACCGAAGAACATACGCACAGGTAATCCTCAGTTTAAAGAAAATACAGTGAAATATTATTTGAGTTTCTTGATTAACGATATAACTTTTTTTCTTTCACATATTTCACAGTCCTGGTTTTATGAAGTGTCGTAATCAGGGGAACATTTTATGGACATCCTGTAGATAAGATTTTATGTAACCCCTCCAATGCAGTGATTCTCGGTCTGTCTGTCTGTCTGTCTCATTAAGTTTGCTGCTAACAGACGATTTTACTGATGTTTGGAGTTTTCTGTGAGCGAATAAACCCCTCACAGTCTGGACAACTCTAGTTCCTTATCTGGTTAACGGCGGACGATATTATTCAGCTGAGAGTGAGTCCTAAGAGACTGGTAGTACTAAATGAATCGTCTATTGTGAGAAAAGAACGAAAGATAGACCCAAAAATACGCAAATACACCCAGACACTATTAATGTCTCCAAAACGCTAACATATTTCATTTTTGCAAGTTTCAGACGATCCCATTCTAATCACAGTTGACCCATGGTAGTGTAGATATTTATAAAGGTAATATCTACTTTCTACAGGACGAAAAACCTCTCTAATCTAAAAATACATGTCTGGCGAAAGAGAGAGAGAGAGAGAGAGAGAGAGAGAGAGAGAGAGAGAGAGAGAGAGAGAGGCCTTTGTATTCGACGACTTAAAGAACCCATAATGGTAGTGTGATAAGTGCATGATGGATGGTACAGCAAGAGTCTTTCATTACGCGCCAGGATGAGAATACTTGTATGTACTAGAGACAAGAATTACTGGAAGATATGAGCGACTTAGCTCTGAATGCATGGTGTATTGTAGTGAACGGTTGGGAGGAGAAGTGCAGTCAGCCAATGGAAAAAACTCTAAGCCTATAGTGTTTGGAAGATTTTACTGGTAACGCTGCCTTGAACAACACTAACAGTTGAACTACTAAAGAGCATCCTGAGTTATTTCCCTTCATTTATTCTAAAACTAATGTTCTGAATATGTTATGTGTTTTGTTTTTATTTGTATCGCCCGTTTTTAACAAGGCGAAGCGAGGTAGTTTTTGTTGATGTGTGTCTGCGTGTGTGTTTGTGTGTGTATGTATCTGTTGCCAAAATATCACGAAAAGTTGTGGACAAATTTTCACCCAACCTTCGGGAAATAGCAACTATGTAAATGTACAGAAGCCAACTACTTCTGGTGAGGATCTAATCAAAGACAACCTAATGCCAGCCACCATATATTTTTACAATGTGGACTGGGATTTTGTGAAACGCGGTGACTGAATTTAGTAGAGTTTTGCGAAGTTTAATCAGCAGCTTTTAGCCGGGCGAGGAGATGTAGTGTGTGTGTGTGTGTGTGTGTGTGTGTGTGTTGCCAAAATATATGTTTCAAAGTTGGTTTGTACGAGTAGGTAGCCTGTACCTTAACCAACCACATATTTGGGTGGGTGATTAGCATTCCCCCCCCCCCCATGCTTTTGTTTCATTGTTTCTATGTTTCTTCCCTTGGTCGAGTGTAAATCAGAGTGGAAGAGAGGAGCAGAGATAGATCACGTGCGAGATGGAGAACAGGCATTAGAATTATTGAGAATTAAGTCCCTAACTATTTGTAAACAGGATATCATAACCTGTGACTTTTATTCTCCCCTACAAGGAGAGTATGATTAAACCCGTGTTTGTTTGTTTATTTGTCTGTTAGCAGGATTACTCAAAAACTAAAAGAGAGATTTGGACCAAATTTGGTGAGTAGATAGCCCATGTCCCAGGGAACAATCGATTAACTTTTGGGACTGATTCGGATCGTATTACAGACTCTGGATCCGGAAAACACGCTCTGGGAAACCCTAATCAGTGATGAGAAAACCTAACTCATTATGAAGAGAGGTTTGGAAATTACGTTGTCCTTGTCGGAGAGATGCGCTCCACTGAGTGCCCCTCTAGTTCATTATATAATTGCTTTGCCCATACGTCAGCTGTTATATACAGATATTGTAGACAGACAGATAGAAAAATAAATGTAATATGTATGATACTGTAGTTGCGGTGTGGTGCAATGCTTCTGCTGCCAATGTATTATAATGATCTGGCTACTGACTTGAATGTGCTGTCTAGTACGGACAGCTTCCCGCTGCAAAAGTGCAGCTTAAAGAAGACAAAGCTGAGAAGACTGTTTTATGTGTACAAATCAGAGAATCTGTTCACTCAGCGTAACATGATGGCATCGGGTACGCGTGATTCCCCTTTTACCTCTCTCCCAATTAAATTAGTGAGAAGCAGAAAGCAACTAGACTCCCAGAGATTAGGACGAACCTCTTCTAATAAAGTAACCTGTCGTCGCTGGGGGTGTTGCATAACCTCAGCTCCTGACTGTGTGTCTGTCGTCCTACAAATTCAACTACATTAGCTTGGCAGAGAATCATCCTACAAAAATAGGTAGACGAATGGATGGAGAGAGAGAGAGAGAGAGAGAGAGAGAGAGAGAGAGAGAGAGAGAGAGAGCACAAGTAGGGAAGTTATATGAGCAGAATGGAATTAAAGAGAGGACTGAAACGGAAATTAGGTTAATGGAACGGGGTAATAGGGGAGGAATGGGTGGAAGGCGAGAGAAGGAGGAGGAGGAGAAGGAGGAGGAGGAGAAGGAGGAGGAGGAGGAGAAGGAGGAGGAGGAGAAGGAGGAGGAGGAGGAGAAGGAGAAGGAGGAGAGAGGAAAACTGTAACGGGAAGAGGAAAAAGAAAAGGAGGAGGAGAAGGAGGAAGAGGGATAGGAGGAGGAATAGGAAGATGGGAGGTACGATTGTGAAATAATGGAAAGAGCGATAATTAATAAAGTCCAAATACACCAAAAAATTATCTTGTGCTAACCTTTAATACTGTACATACAAGTGTAAACACAGATTCCATCCATCATCCATTTCTGTGTTACTCCATCAATAGCTAGGCATTTCAGTTTCGACGTTGAAGGGAAAGGAACTAATTACACTTCCCTGAGTGGCATTAAGCTAGCCTCAGCAATGACTGCCACCCAGCCTGACATAGCTATCGTGGAGTCTTAGTTAATCAACCCTGAACTTAGGCAAATCCAAGGCTATGATTTATTATACAGATTTTGCACAGGGAAACATGGCGGTGGAGTAGTGATATGACATAGCAAACTCAGTCATTTTCTTTTAGGTCGCGTCCACACGTGTGCTTAAACAAGTGTTGGCAACTTGTAAGCAACACAGTAACGATCACACTGCAAACATGTTGGGAACAGCAGCGTCCATATCATGTTGGCAGCATCATAATGAAGTCTCAGCTGCCTCGTATGGACACACTTATCCCATCACCTCTGCTGCCAGTGTCCGAAGCTGCACTGAAACATGTTTATAAACATCTGTCCAAATACTGCTGCAAACATGTTCCCGAACATGTTGCCAGCTGTGTTGCAAACATATGTTTGAGCTCAAGTGTGGACGCGCCCTCAGATGTTGGCACCCCTGAAGAAGTGGAGACGTTGTGGGTACGTGTCGCTTCAACCCACAATGCATTTCATATTGCTTCAGATATTTACAGTGTACTTTACCATCCTTGTCTTTCCCTCAACAAGGACCAACTTCTACAATATCTCACTCACAACTCGGGTAGTTTAAGGGTACGTTACTCAAGCTCTAAGTTTCAGTGGAGACTTTAATGGATTGCGACACCACCAATCTCCTGAATGAGTTTCATCTCTCACAGGTTGTCGATTTCTCTAAATTAAAAAAAACACACACTGGATATAATATTGACTGACCTGAGCAGCCATTACTCACCACCTCAGGTAATGGCCCCGTTAGGACGCAGTAATCACTTTTCAGTCCTTTGGTCTCCATTGCATACATCGTCCCTCAAAGTTCCACCTGAAGTATCACCCAAAGTACGACCTCAGTTTAACATTTTAGCCATTGGATCTTCGCCTATCATTAGGTTGTACAAGTATTTCTCACTCCTGAAGATGTTTCCACGAAATGAAAAAGCTACCAGTCACCACTCACAGCTGCTCATCACCACTCCTTTAAGGGGAAAAAGTTACAAAACACCCAGTAGATTTACCCTATATGGCAGAGTTAAAAGATTATTACAACACAGTAACCTAGCCGTCCATTCTATTAATAATGCCTTTTCTAACTGCATGAGGAGTGAAGTAATGAAAGACATCAAACTGTCCATAAAAATCAGTATAACATCAAACTGTCCATAAAAATCAGTATCATCTTAATCAACTGAATTTTTTTAGGGAAACAACCGTCGGTAACTAAGAAAGTGAGCCTGTGTGATTGTTCAAGCCAAAACGTCTTCAACAATCACACAGGCTCACTTTCCTGTGTCTGTCATCACTCCATTTAAGAGGCAGCTGGGTAGACCATCAAGGATTTTGCTTCCATCTGCCAGTAACTCCCCAGGCTAGATCCAACCAATATCTACCTATTTGCCTTCCCAACAACTAAGCCGACAGATCAGGAACACACACACTGCCACAAACTAAGAGCCAAGATAACAATTCTCTTTACGTCTGTCGCGAAATGTCATAATGAACTATATTGGTTTCACACTCATTTGGGCTTGGACTGTCATCTGTCCACCTTGAATGCTAAGCTGTAACACCAGATTAACAATTAAATTGATGCTAGTCCTGAAGAGGTGCTATAGAATGGATATAGAAGCATAACACTGATTTTTTTCAGTCACTGAACTACGTGAAATAATCTACAAAAGGACGGAAATCCGGGCCAATCTATAGCGAAAGCACTATAGAAACATACAGAATTTTCGGAATTCTGTGACGTGACCTCAACGTAAAAAAAAAAAAAAAAAAAAAAAAAACATAATCTTACACGTGCCTCTCTGTAAATTACAGATTGCCTCACTGTTACTATTTTCTCCACTAAATATATGGCATTTAGGGCACCAACTCCATTTAAGAGTTTGAAGCGCAGTGGAGTATGTGTCATATCCACAACAACTCAGCCATGTATATCCTTTATTGCTAAAACCGCGTGACGATTCGTACATTATTTATATCTATATCTCGACACTAAATAAGCAACACAATATTTTGCTAAAGTCCTTAGTATATCAGTAGAAAAGAATTAACCTTCCAGATAAAATACACAAACTACTTTATTAACATCCTTGTTATTTTCAAACTAACCTATTACTTTTCCAGAAAATAATTCATACATTATTCTTCTAAATCCTAAGTATATTAACATGAAATATAATCCTTCCTGATAAATTACTGCGCTTCTCTGTGACTAATAGATGCTCTTACATAAACACATGTTATTAAACGCTTTATTGTTCCACGGCCTAATATTATTATTATGGGTATCTATCACTTCCAGAATAATTCTACAGATATTTATCCACTAACCAAAACAGTCTTTGATTCCATAAGTTACTGTTATCCTTATTAAAATCCTAACTTTCTACATAATTTTTCCCCATTAAGTACAGCAGAGTTAAAAAGTTTCTGATAGAGGCATGAAATATTAGTCCCTGTAGAGACAGAATGTGTTGCACTGAAAATGTCCAAACCATTTAGGCATATTAACCACAAACAAATATAAGTAATAAAAGAGATACAAGGTAGCTTAGTGGATGTTGAAGGGACCACAGTGAGAGAGGGCAGTGTTTGGAAACTCCCTGTACTGTTGTTTGCAGATGATCCTGTGTTGTTAAGTGAAGACGAAGGGGAGCTGCAAAGCTTGGTGGATGAGTTTGGGAGAGTGTGTAAGAAACGGAATCTAAAGGTGAATGTAAGGAAGAGTAAAGCTATGGTCTTCGAGAAAATTGAAGTCAGTCAATGTACAGTGAGGTTGGATGAGGAGGAAATGGAAAATGTGAGTGCATTTAAGTACTTGGGTAGTGTGATGAGTAAGGATGGAAGTTTTCGAGGGTGCGGTGCTTGAAAGGGTACAACAAGGAAGAAAAGTTGCTGGTTCCTTGAAAGCAGTGATAAGAAACAGGGAAGTGAGCATGGAAGTGAAAAAGCTACTACATGGCAGTACTGTGATACCAGCTCTAACGTATGGAAGTGAAGTTTGGACCTTGTTGGAGGGACAGAAGTCAAGAGTGAGAGCAGTAGAAGTGAGTTATTTGAAAGGAGAATGTGGAGTCACATGGAGAGACAGACTGACAAATGAGGAAGTGAAGGAGCGTTGTGGTGTGGATGTGGATATGATATGAAGCGTTAGGAGAAACACACTGAGGTGGTTTGGCCATGTGGAGAGGATGGAGAGTGAGAGACTGACGAGGAGAGTGTATGTGAGTGAGGTGGAGGGGGGGGAGAGGGAGAGGGAGGCCAAGGATGAGATGGAGGGATGGAGTGGGGAGGTATATGAGAAAGGGGGATGTGAGCTGGGAGCAGGGCAATGAAATGAGGGAGGATAGGGTGACATGGAGGCAATTTGTTTGTGGATTGCATTACTCGTCTAGATAAATTCAGTGCCATCTTGATTAATAAAGAGAAGTGGAATTTAACATGAAGCTTCCGTATATTAAGTAAAAGTCTGAAAGTTTCTTGATGTAAAGGTGAATTAACAATATATTACTCTCCTAGCCTCCAAGATTAATTAACAGTACATACCCCTTCAAGCTAAAATCCTGTGCTAATCCATGAATCACAGTAAACTTCATACAAAATACTCATCTAAAAGAACATTCATAAGCATCTGTCACTTTTAAAATATATTCGTCTTACACGTGCCCTTCCATAAATTAAAGATAACCTCACAGACCCAGCCGCCAAATAGACGGTTCTCCCACCAACGAGAATATAATGGGCGGGGAGGTCAACGTCTGGGCTCACAATGCATCAGGAGGGATGGCACGCTCTTTGCCCTCGCGTCTAAGGGGATCGCTTATTTTATCTTCCTCTCTCATTAATTTTACTGAGGTTCCAGCTTGGGGTGAGGGGGTAATTATCTTATATTCTCGCCAGCTTAGGAGTCTGTCTAGCACGTTTTCCTGGAGATGTGCTTTGCGTTCTACACCTTCCTTTTCTTTTATGTACTTTGTATATTTTTTTTCAGCCTGAAGCTATTGCGTTGCACATCTGAACTTTCTTTAAATATATTTTGTTTATTCTTTTAGCCTCAAGCCAAGGAGATGACTTTTTCTTTCTTTCCTTCTTTCATTCTTTTATGTGTCCGACTCTGACCGTAGGCTTAACAGGCTATTCCCTGAAGTCCGGCAGTCCTCGGACGTATAGTAACGCCCGGGCAATCAAGAGGTGATGAACACATGCCCCTGTGGTCGGGAGGTGACTGTGATGGTTCCTGGGTCCCACAAACTGCTGGACGAGCCATTTGATAGGTTGCCTCTGCCAGGGTTTTGGATTGCCAGCATAAATATTTCTGGATATGAATATCAGAGGTTAACCATATCTATATCCATATTTATGTAGGAATGTTAGGGATCACACCCTATCTCTTTCCCACACTCACTCACCCCCTCCCTTTGTCTCTCATATTCTCACTCTTCCTCACACACCCTCTCTCTCTCACTTTCTCACACTCATTTTTCATTCTCTCAAATGTTATTTCTCAAACTTCATGATATACTTTCTCTGTCTCTGTCCGTCTGTCTCTGTCTCTGTCCCTGTCTGTCTCTGTCTCTGTCTGTCTGTCTGTCTGTCTCTGTTTCTGTCTGTCTGTCCGTCTGTCTGTCTCTGTCTCTGTCTGTCTGTCTCTCTCTCTCTCTCTCACACACACACACACACACACACACACACACACACACACACACACACACACACACACACACACACGCACACGCACGCGCACGCGCGCGCGCACACACTTTTTCCTACAGGTATAACCTTCAACATTTCTTCCTTCAACCCTAACTTGTGTCTCCCTTCCACTCTTTACCTCCTCTCTCTCCCTCATTTCTTCCCTCCCTCTCTCCCTCTCTCCTCTCTACCTTCCTTCCCTCTTTCTCTTCTTTCTTCCCTCCTCTCTTCCCTCTATTCGTCTCTTCTATCCTTCATTTTCTTTTTTCCCTCTTTTATCTTTCTCCTTCTGCCCCCCTGGCTCTTGCGTCTTACATATATAAAAGAAAAGAAAGGAAAAAAAGTAACAAGAAAGAGAGGAGAGAAGAGAAACGAAATGAAGGAGAAAGAAAGCGGAGAGAGGAGGGAAGGAAACACGAATGGAAGGAGAAACGAAGGGAAGGAGATGGAGAAGGAGGAAGGGAGGAGGGAAGAAGGAAGGGAGGAGAGACTGAGGGAGGGAGGGAAGATCTGTGGTCGGGAGTTTTGCCTTATGACCTCCCATCTTACCCTTCCCTCCCTCCCTCCATCCCCTCCCCTCCTCCTATATCTCTCCCTCCCCCTTCCTCTCCCTCTGTCTCTCCCCTCCCCTCCCACTCTCCCTTCCCTCCCCTCTCCATCACTCCCGTCCCTATAACTTCCTTCCCTCCCTCACCTCCCCCTCCCTCCAGCTCCTCCCTCCTTCCCCCTGACTCCCTTCCCTCCCTTCCTTCTCCCTTCCCCATCACTCCCTTCCCAATCCCCTTTACTCCCTCTCCCTCTCCCTTTCCTCCCTCCCCATCACTCCCTTTCCTCCCCCCTTTCATTCATTCCCCCTCCCCTTCAATTCCTTCCCTCCCCCTCATTCCCTCCTTTCCCTCCCTCCCTCCCTCCCTCCCTTCCCTCCCTTCCCTCCCTCCCTCCCTTCCTTCCCTCCTTTCCCTTCCTCCCTTCCTTCCCTTCCCCTTCCTCCCTCTCCTCCTCATCACCCAGTTCCTTCCCCCTCACTCTCTTTCCTCCCTGACAATCTTTCCCTTCCCTCCCCATCACTCCCTTTATTCCCTCAATCCCTTCCTTCTCGCTCCCAATCCTCCCTTCCTCTCCTTCCCTCCCCCTAATGGCTCTCCTTCCCTTCCTCCCTCTTCACTCCTTCCCCTTCCTCACAGTAAGTATATGTGTTAGTCCAGTGGGAATAGTAATCGTCTGTTGTTGGTATGGCATCGAGTTCGATCCCAAATGAAACAGGACAACTGTAGAGGATTAGAATGGATTATTCATTAGGTGGAATATAGTGGAAGCAGACTTTACTGATGTCCCACAAGATCCACCGACAGGTCATAACAACACCATCGCTATTACCACCACACCAATTCTGAATGGGACAGCCTTAGCAAGTATTCAGTATGGACGGTGGGTATGAGCGCAGAAGTGGTGATATGTGAAGGTGTTGGCCACGTAGGAGGACTGCTGTGCCTCAGACACGTGCAAGAGACTGAAAGTGACTGTGAGACTGAGAAAGTGAGGGAGAGAGAGAGAGAGAGAGAGAGAGAGAGAGAGAGAGAGAGGACTGGACTGGGTGAAAGAGTGAGATGACTAGGTGGAAGAGTGGGAGTAAAAGAGTGAGTGAGACCGTCTGGGTGAAATAAGAGAGTGAATGAGTGAGTGAAATGAGCGACAGTGAGTTAGTGAGTGAGTGAGACTAGCGAGCAAATGACTGAGTGAGTGAATGAGTGGGAATTTATACATGATTGAGAATGAGTGAAACTGAGTGAGAGAAACTGCGTGCAAAAGACAGTATTCTAACAAGCTTATACTCTCCCTGTCACCTCTTTTTCCAAAAACATTGGTAAATAGTTTTTTTTTTATTTTTTTAAATAACAGAACGGAGGAAGGAGAAACAAATGGGTAAAAAAAATAATCCATACACCAGATTACTGGTGTCCTCTGTTCATAAAATATCTGTAACAGTTAGACTTGAACAGTTGTGGGTTGAAATTTGGAGGAAAACAACTCTGGGGAAGCGAGTTCCAGAGAGATGCAGTTCGGGGAATAAAAGAATTCTGATAGAAGTTCTGCAGTATGGTTGAGTGACATTCCAGTCATGAGCGCTACCAGATGCCCGTGTAGCACGAGGGAAGGCATGGAGAGGTGGCACCATGGACGCAACTTCGTCTGAGCATTTGCCAAAAAAATATCTGTAAAATAATGCAAGGGAGGCAACATTCCTTCTTACTTGCAGGGGAGGTAGTTTATATGTAATGGCAGGGTTGTTAATGATTCTAACAGCTTTATTCTGAATTTTGTCTAGTTGTCTTAATGCAATCTCTCCACAACCATTCCACAAGAGTGAGCAATATTCAAGCTGAGAGCGCACATGACTCTTATAAATTATAGCTAACTGCTCATCGGCGAAGAAGTTACGGACTCTGTACAATAATCCAAGTTTCTTTGAGGCGGTTTTAGCAAGTGATCTGACATGAGAGGTCCAGCTGAGGGCACTGTTAAGTGAGATACCAAGAATTTCAAAACTTTTGGAGATGGGAATATTAGTAGCACTGAAGGTAATGTACGAATCTGGCAATATCTGTCTATTAGTAAACTGTATATATTTAGTTTTACTAGCATTAAAAGAGACAAGGTTGTTTTGTCCCCATTCACTGATTGTAGATAGATCTTGATTTATGGAGATGGCTGTACTGAGTCGAGAGGTAGAGATATTAGACTTTGTAAATGGATGTCTGAGTGTGAATGAACTATGTAGTGTTGAGTCATCTGCATATGAGTGAATGGGATTGTGAGTGACAGATAAGAGATCATTAATGTGAACCAGAAATAGGGTTGGCGCCAGAACTGATCCCTGCGGCACGCCAGCGTTAATTGAGTGGAAATTCGAATATACATTATCTACTTTTACTCTTATTTTCCTGTCACTAAGATAAGAAGAAATCAAAGGAACAAAAGACGTTAGTCCATAGCAAGGGAGTTTGGACAGCAGGGAACGGTGCCATACTCTGTCGAAAGCTTTAGAGATATCAAGAGCTACTGCATGAGTTTCTCCAAAAAGATCAATTGATTGATGGATGGTATGAGTTAAGAGATTGATTATGTCAATGGTGGATCTTTCTTGGCGAAAACCGTATTGTCTATCACTAATTAAGTTGTTGGATTCAAGATGTTTAACAATATACTTATTAATTAAAGTTTCAAATACCTTACCAAGAGAAGATGTGACAGCTATTGGTCTGTAATTGGAGGGGTCAGACGAGCTTCCTTTCTTCGGAACTAGGTGGATATTGGCTTCTTTCCATGAATTTGGGAATAAAGAAGTATGTATGCATAGTCTGAATAATTTAGCTAGGACAGAGGCGAGTTCAGGGGAACACTTTTTCAAAACAGTTGGAGGAATTCCATCTAGGCCTGGAGCTTTGTTGGTAGGTAAATTGTCTAGGATGGATTTTACGTATCTTGTCTGTATTTTAAGTGGGGCAATTTCGGGAGAATCAAGTTCCAGTACTGAGACATTCTGGCTGGTATCATCTATGGTAGAGTTTCTGGCAAAGGTACTAGCAAAGATATCTGCTTTCCCACGTGGGTCATTTGTAATATTGCCGTCTGAAGATTTTAGTGGGGGAATGGAAGATGACTTGTTAAAGTTATTATTGAAAGAATTAAGAATTGACCAGAATAATCTATTGTCATTAGGGTTGTTAAGTAGTTTTGATGCTTGCTTTTGAAGAAAGTTTGATATAGATAGATTTAATACAGCTTTTGCATGATTTCTAGCAATTTTATATTGGAAGAGTGATTCAGATGTTTTTGATTTTAAGTAAGAGTTATATGCTAATGACTCTTGGGCTGTTGCTCTGGCACAATTGCCATCAAACCATTTTGGAGAGTTTGGTCTTTTAGTGAATTGTTGACTTGGTATGAATAAATCCATACCAGCTAGTACTAAGTCGCAAATGTGGGACTGGGTAGAATTGGGATCACTAGAGAAGAAAGACTGCCATGGAATGTCAGCAGGGTAATTTCTAAATCCATCCCAGTCAGCCCTGTCAAAGTGCCATCGGGTCACCCTGATAGGTTCAGAATGGGGAGGTGTGGGAGGGTTAACTAATGAGGCTTTGTTGAGATTGTGGTCAGAGGATCCAAGTGGTGACAGTACCTCTATCCTGTATTGATCTGGATTATTTGTCAAGAATAAATCCAAGAGATGGGCATTATGGTCAGGATTATCAGGTATTCTGGTTGGTTGCTTTACCAACTGGGTGAGATTAAATGATTCTGCAAACAGCTCGCATTCTAGACCAGCGTCGTCAGTCCGGGCAGAATGCAATAACCATTCAACATTGTGTATGTTAAAATCACCCAAAATGGTAATTTCATTGCCAAGGGCAAGGTCAAGGTTACTCAACTGAGTGGATATGGAATCAAATACACTGGGTTCCTAAGAAGCATTGGGGGAACGATAAACTACACAGATATATTTGATAATGTTTTGGCAATTTAATTTATATAATGAGTAATCAAAACTGGATGAAGTGAAGTTTAAAATAGTGTCAACTGCATATTGGGATTTGATATAACAACAGGTGCTGCCCTTGTTACGAAAGTTTGTAAGAAGATGGTAACCGGGAAAACAAAATGGAGATATATCGGTAGAGGGTGAGATTTGTGGTTCTATGAGGAAAAGGGCCAAAGGGGATATGGACTGAAGGAAAAAATGAACCGAGTTTAAATTTGTGGTAAGGCCGCGGATGTTGGTAAAGAATAATGCCGCACCGTCACCTCTTCGCCGACGAGCATTCCCGGAAATAGCAACAGTCGCTGCTGGCACAGTCGCTTGATGGCGACCGGGAGGACCCTGTGCCTCCAGCCCTACCCTGCCGGTGGTGGCAATCCGAGGTACCACCTCATTTGATAATAAGATTGCAGCGGCCATTACTAAAGATGTGAATAGAAGATGTGATATGTTATGCGCATGTAGTGTGGTGTAGACAGTTGAAGGTAGAGGTATTAGGAGAGCATGCTGGCCTACTCTCTGTGTAAATGAATGCACTGAAAATGTTCAGAAAAGGGAGATGGTCAGGATCAACTCCTGAGGGCTGGTGAAACGGGAGCTCCAGCTCTCCCTATCACCAGCTTACCATCAACCTCGGGAGTACTGCCCTGTTCGACTGGTGCTATCGCATTTCCTTCAAATTGAATGCTTATGATCCCTAACATTCCTACATAAATATGGATATAAATATGGCTAATCTCTGCCATTCATATCCAGAAGTATTTATGCTAGTAATCTGAAACCCGGGCAGAGGCAACCTATCAAATGCCTCGATCAACAGTTAGTGTCGCCGGAACTATCACAGTCGCCTCCCAACCAGAGGGGCATGTGTTCATCACCTCTTGTTCGCCCGGGTGTGGCAGCAACTGTGGTTTCTAACTGTGCTTCACCTCAACATATCACCACTTCATCGCTAACGTCCTTGTTGAACACATGCTAGGGCTGTCTCATGCAGGAATGGTATATTGATGTTAGCGGGGTTGGTTTCACGTGTCGGCGTATGGTGGCACCAATAAATGAACAGCTCCACTGTCTAGTTACGCAAACGTTCCTCTGTTTCTTCCCTGTCCCACGAGAAGAGAATGATGAACTGCAAGAGCTAAACAACCTCAACATGGAGTCCACCGGGTTCACATCCAGATAAGCCTAGGGTTGGATCTACTGTTATTGCTGTTCTGGTTAATGTCACTCGTATTTATTTGCCACTGGGAAACCTCCTAAGGTCTGAGGTATAAAAAACTGTCTCGACATGACCAAGAAAAAGTTAAGTTTACCAGTAAAAACACCTAGACTTCTATAAACTTACCTCAGTTGCATGCAATGTTCTGACGTTTACTGGATCATGATACTAGAGTTGCCCCGACCATGACAGGCTTAATTAGACATAGATTGTAAAAATATCATTAAAGAGATTGTAAAGTGGACGAGAGACTGGCAGTCAGGTGGAATGATCAGGCTGCATAGTGACCACTTAGATGGACCACCCAGAAAGCAGACTTCTGGTGGTCTAGTCGTCTAACACGCCAGGACAGGTGAAAGTCATGTGTCATTCCCGCATCAGTCTAATCCTCAATGGCGGATTTTAATTCCTTTGATCCGAGGACTTTTTTATTTAATTACTCTACCGATGCATGATATTATTTATCATCGAATGGCTCTGCTCTCATGCTGAAAGCGTAAGGTAAGGCTACATTAAACCTCTCCACTGTAAAAAAAACTCTCTCCCAATCTTATAATAATCGCATGATGGTACAAATAATAAAACAAAAATGCTCTTCTCTGGCAGTAGGGCTTCACTCCTCTTAAAAATGCAAACTTCCTTTTTTTTTTTTTTTCTTGACAACGAGAAACCAATTAACCTCATCAAAACCTACCACTACAGAGCATTTTAAATCTGTGCCATCTAACACCTTGTTCAATATTATGAGATTAGTGTTTTATTTCACCAACACACACCTAATTCATCCCAGGGAAGCTCGCAGCGCTGGAAGGGATAATATAGTGTGATAATTGCCACTAAGGGTGCGACCCATCACTAACCCGTAATGTTCTTGCCCATTATAGCCTAGCCTGGGCTTCCTGCGTTTGGCAAGAGGTAATATGGAACTGATTATTGCCTTGTGTCGTATTCTAAATGCCTTTGAGGGATTTCATAACGTTTTTTTCTTTCGTGATTAATTTTCCACACCACATTTCAGTACCATCTTGCACATTTTTCCGAATTTAATCGATAAGAACGTCATGAAAGAGATTGTTGTGGTGTAGAATGCAAAACAAGTGACTAAGAAGGAAGTATCACGAAGCCTCTATGCCACTCAAATTTCCATCCTTAAAACGATCCTTCCGATCTCATTCCAGCGGGTTTATAGAGATTTCAATTCTTAAGATAGTCCGTTCCATGAGGTCTAAGCACTCCTCTTACATGCAGCAGATGGCCCAACACACCTTCACATATCGCCGTTTGAACACTTACACAAAACGTCCATACTGAAAACATGCGAGGCTGACTTCATTAGGACTAGTTTGTTGCTATTACTGGAGTTGTTTTTAAGACATATTAGTGGATTCTGTGGGACATTTAACTCGTAGGATGGTGCAGTAGGTCACTCCTGTGTGGAATACATCGTCTGGCAGTAGTGGCAACAAAATAACCGAGATTTTTATCGTCGTAGAAGTATTAGTAAAACTATTATCAATCATAAGACGATGATAGCTTGCTCCTAAGCTCAGTAAAACAAATCACAAAGCTGTTTGCTACCGAACCCCCAGAAAACGCGGCTTAATAAAAAAGCCGGCAACGCCTAGCAACACCCAGGCTTGAGCAAGCCAATTACGCTTGAAAAATTTCCAGTATGCACGGGAGTTGAGTCATAGGATCCAAGAGTTTGGACGTGTGGTGCCAGGGGCCAAGCTCACTGAAGATTGTCGAAGTCAGTCACTCAGTATATAACTCAGTAACCCAATGATATCGGCGTTTCTAGTCGATTCCTTGGGAGGGTCTGGCACACACCTGGCAGCAATAAGAGTAATAATTAAGATTTATATCGTCGTATGCGAGTTACTACTGTGACGAAATCAAGTCTCTAAACTATTCCCTGACACAGCTTGGAATAAATCTCATGCCTCCCCCGTCAGCCTACTTTTGTTGACATTCTCTTTCTGTATGTCGTTTTCTCGGCTGTTAGAGGAGTTATAACACACTTGCTTACCATTTTTTTTTTCTGCCTGCACATGGCCCGCTCTTATTTTCATGTTTTTACAAGCTTTGATGGTAATGTCGGTAATTACACCCTAAGGCTGTTTTGTGACTCACTTTCACCTTTTAAAAAATCGTCTGACATTTGCTGAAAAAAAAAAAAAACTACAATTTTGACAATTCTGCGAGGGTTAATGGGCCGTAATTAAATATTGACAACTAAAGAGCACTTGGAGGAGTAACACATGTGCTCACCAGCTGGACTAAAGGCTGATTATTCAACTTTACCCTGTGACCTTGACCTTTCACAGATTACCCTCATAATCAAATAGCTTCATTCTTATCTAACCCTTGATACTTTCACCAACTTTGGCTCAAATCAGATCAAAACTGCGTTGACTTTGCTAAGTGATCTTGGCATTTGATCTCTTCCAATGACTTCGGCCTGTCACCGAGTGTTCTCAAAACTGAATTTCCTTTTCCTTATTTTAACCCGAACCTTCCCACAAAGTTTACTGCAGTTAGAATAAAAACTGTTTAAAGTAATATTGTCTTATCATATTGGCCTTTGACCTCTTATATATATATATATATATATATATATATATATATATATATATATATATATATATATATATATATATATATATATATATATATATATATATATATATAAAATAGGTAAGTCTTTTGGATTATCCTCAACTCATCCATCAAGTATGATCCAAAGATTTCAAAATGTTTTTCTTCACATTTCTGTTCTCAGAAATGAGTCCCTTCGTTCTTGCCTGACCCTTAATGCTTCCACTAACTTGAGTTAAGATCATATAAAAATGTTTGAGCTTACCGTTCTTTGTAATCTCAGGTTTGATCTCTCCCTTTGCCATTGACCCTTTGGTTGATTCTCATTTTTTTAAATTCATGAATTACAGACAACCCTTCCACAAGGCGTAGTATAACCTGAATAAAAGCTGTTTAAGATGTCCTTGCGTTGTAACTTTGACTTTTGAATTAATGTTTTAAAGCACAACAAGTTTCTTTCTTGGCTGACCCTCAACCCTTCCACCAAATTTGTTTAAAATTAGATCAGAGCTATTCGTTATTTTGTTGACGAACACACACACAGGTCGAACTCTAATCTTGTTCTGTGGCCTTGGCCTCTGATTAAATGTTCCCAAAGGTGATCAAATTATTTTTCCGCACTCAACCCACCTCCCAAGATTGGTTCCAAGTGCATTAAAAACTAAGGAAGTTGATATTGCTAGGCCAGCTTCTGACTTAGCCTTGTGACCTGGATGTTTGTGCTATTAATCTAAAAGCAATAGGATTACTCACTGGCTGACCGTCAACCCTGTCAGCAAGTTAGAATAAAGTAAATAAAAACTTTTTTTAGGTATTTCGTGAAAGCACACACACACACACACACACACACACACACACACACACACACACACACACACACACACACACACACACACACACACACACACACACACACACACAGAATGTATCGCTTAAGAAGAGGAAGTTCAAGAAAGCCTTACATTACGAGACCACAAACCCAGATAAAATTATTTGTGTTCGCTGAGAATAACCTCTGGATATAATTTAATTGATTACTATACCCATTTTAACTTAGCCTGGCCCAAATTTGCGCCCTTTTCCAGCTTATCTCACTTAGGTCGATAGAGGAAAAAGTTAAAACTTAGGCTTTACATCCTTTCCATAGCAATCCCTCGTGACTAATATCATATTTTATTGTTAATCTCTTCCCACAACTCGGCACTAAAGATGGAGGGATGACACCTGAAGGTTAGATTAGGGTAAAAATAGCATAGTGGTTTCGAAGACTTACATAATTATTGAGGTGAGGTCTGACAATTGGCTAATTTTCCCCAGGCACTTTAGTGATTGTCCTCATACTTCCCTATTTTTTCATCTTCCTATTTCTGTACTGAAGTTACATCATATGATTAATAATAATGAGAGTCAGTTACCGTGAAGTTCTTGCCGCTAATGATGATAATAACTGATGATGATGATGATAGTTTCGATTGTTGTAAAAATGACCCCAAGAGCATAATCAGATTAATCATTTTATCTTCTGAATAGACCAATATATCATTACAGTGTGTTTGTCTCTTTTTATCTGATTGGTACCGTTCTCCCACACACACACACACACACACACACACACACACACACACACACACACACACACACACACACATCCCCTTTTCAACCCAACCCAATCCAAAACACCAAATGCCACGACATTCCCTCCCCCAACCCAAGCTTCCTCCCTGACCCTTTCCCAACTCCCCTCCCATCCCTCTCCCCTTCCCTTCCCCTCATCCCCCATCCCCGCAGACTCCCCGCTGTCACACCCATTTGCGGGATAGAGGAGAAAATCTGGCACCTTGAGATCAAAGGGGGACATTACATTCTCTCTGAACAGGACCGGGAACTATCGCGGCCCGCACTTCCTGATTAAAATAGATCCCACCTTCTGTCATTATCTAAACTATCCCTTATTTTCTTAACCATTCTTTATTTTCTAATCAGACCCTTATTTTTTTTACTCATCCATTATTTTCTAAACCATTCTTTATATTCTAAGTCCTCTCGCACTTTTTAACATCGACCTGTATGTTCAAAATTTTCCCACATTTTTGGATAGTTTCTCATTTTCTGAACTCTGCATCTTCCAACCCAGTCTGTATTTTCCATCTTTTTTATAGACCAGCCCTTATTTTCTAAAGCATTTGTTATTTTCCAAACCATATGATATTTTCTACACCATATGTTATTTTCTAAAGCATTTGTTATTTTCCAAACCATATGATATTTTCTACACCATATGTTATTTTTAAAACCATATGTTATTTTTAAAACTACATGTTATTTTCTAATTCATATGTTATATTCCAAACCATGTGTTGTTTTCTACACCATATGTCATTTTCCAAACTATATGTTATTTTCTAAACCATATGTGATTATCTAAACTATGTAATTATCTAAAGCATGTGTTATTTTCTAGACCATGTTATATTCAAACCATATGTTATTTTCTAAACCTTTTCTTTATCTAAATCATATGTTATTTTCTATACCATGTTATTTTCTAAACCATATGTTATTTCCTATACCATGTTATTTTCTAAACCACGTTATTCTCTAAACTATGTTATTTTCCACACCATTTGTTATTTTCTAAATCATATGTTATTTTCCAATCCACATGTTATTTTGTACGCTATATGTAATTTTCCAAACCATGTTATTTTCCAAACAATATGTTATTTTCTAAACCATTTGTTATTTGCTAAACCATATGTTAGTTTCTAAATCGTTTCTTATTTTTTTTTTCCTGTACCATCCTTTACTTTCCAAACCATCTTTTACTTTCCAAACCATCCCTCATTTTCCAAGTTATCCCAGATACTCTAAAATGTCCTTTATTTTCTAAACTATCCCTCATTTTCTAAGCTAACCCTTATTTTCTAAAATTATATTTCCAAACCATCTCTCATTTTCAAAGCTAACCCTTATTTGTTAACGTTTTTTTTTTTTCCAAACCACTCCTCGTTTTTCGTTTTCCTAGGAGCATTGTCAAAACAAAGAGGGGATAATGAACCAAAGTTGCTGCAAATATCATCCGTCACCATCATGTTCAGAATCATCCTTTATTTTGTAAGTCATCCTTCATTTCATCCTCACTGGAAACTTGAGGAAGGTAGGTAGAGGTAGTGGAAGACAAGTTACCGTCATCATCATTACCATCATTATCTAAGCCATCCATTGCTTTCTAAACCATCCCTCATTTTCTATCTATGAGAGAAATAGAGAAGGCAGGAAGGGGATGAAGAGGCTAGGCTAATATCATCATCATCATCATCATCACCATAAGCCTCATTTTCTAAACTTCCCTACATTATCTACCCAACCGCCATTTTCTGTGCAATTCCACACTTTCCATCCACCTAAGAAAGGGGAAGGGGAGGTGGAGGGGCAGGGGGAAGAGGGAAGTGGGAAAGAGATGTGGAGGAACTGGAAGAGGAAGGAAGTGGGGAAAAAGAGGTGGAGGATCAGGGAGAAGATGGAGGTGGGAAAGAGAGGTGAAGGAACAGGGAGAGTAAGGAAAAGAATACAACGGAATACAATGGAAATCAAACAGCAACAGACTTTATGGTCCTTTCGAGGCTGCTTGTTACTGAGTAGACTATGACTACAAGATCGAAGGAAGTGGGAAAGAGAGGTGGATGAACAGGGAGAGGAAGGAAGTGGGAAAGAGAGGTGGAGGAACACGGAAAGGAGGGAAGTGAGAAGAGAGGTGGAGGAACACGGAGAAGAGGGAAGTGGGAAAGAGAGGTGGAGGAACAGGGAGAGGAAGGAAGTGGGAAAGAGGGGTGGAGGAACAGGGAGAGGAAGGAGGGTGAGAACAGCGATAAAAGGTCCCCAGTACCTTATCCTCTCTATTATTTTAAACAAGTCCTCCTTTCCTATACCATAGCTCGCTTTCTGTCCACTGGGAGGAAAGATGAAGGGGATAATGGTGGGAAGCGGAAGAGATGGAAGGGATTTTGAGGTTATATTTCTCTCATCATTATCCCCGTCTTCATTTTCTTAATCACCCTTTTTCTGAATCATTTCTATTTGTCTATCTGTTGGGAGGAAACAGGAAGGAAAGAGGTGGTTATGAAGCTATGGTATTGCTATGATTATCATCCGCATTAATTTTTCTAACCTTCTTTTTAGGTTATACCTCATTTTGTAAGCCATTTCTCATTTTCTGACAACAGAGAAAGAGGGGTGAGGAGAGGTGGGACGGGAGATGTAGTCTAGCTTATAATAGATTTCTCTTCATTATCTAACCCATTGGTCGAATTTAAAGCTCTCCATTATTATCAAACTCTTTACCCATTTTCTTTCCACCGTGAGAAAGAGATGTGCGAATAGTGATGGAGAACAGTCAAGTCAAGGGATCCGCGTGTTGGCTATCACAGTCCAGATTAAAATAGGGAGACCTCTCCTCCGTAAGTTTGTAAACCCATTTCTCTTTTTGTACACAGTCCCCAAGTTTCTGAATGGTGTTAGCAGTGATGGTTTTATGATAAGTCCGTGGGTCTCGTGAGTGACCAGGAAATTCTGTTTAAGCAAAATTCCATCAACGATCTGTCCTTACCTTCTGCTTGGGCTAAAACGCACGTCCTTTTAGACGCAGATCAATTCTCAGGGCAAACCTTCCACTTCACGCCACTCTTTCACTTACCGTATTCGTCACAATTACTGTTCATCAACTTTGAATACGGCAATGAAGCTTCTGGTTTATTCAGTCTTTATCACACTTTTTATTGAACTCGGGAGACAACCCTCACGCATTCTCTACCTTACCCCACTCTACCCTCCCCCACTCTCTACCCTCCCCCCTTTCTACCCTCCCCCACTCTCTTCCCTCCCCAACTCTATCTTCCTCCACTCTCTACCCTTCCCCACTCTCTACCCCCCCCACTCTCTACCCTCTCCCATTCTACCCTCCCCACTCTACCCTCCTCCACATTACCCTCCCCGACTCTACCCTTCTCCTCTCTCTTCCCTTCCCTGTCTCTACTCTCCTCCACTTTACTCTCCCCCACTTTCTGCTCTCCCCCTCTCTACCCTACCCCACTCTCTACCCTCCCCCAATATCTACCTTCCCCCACTCTACCCTTCCCCACTCTACTCTCCCCCACTCTGCCCTCCCTCAGTGACTAAGTAAAAAAAAATCTCCAGTAACACCTCTAACAGGGTTTCAGCTAATTTTTTTCTTTTTCTTTTTCTTTTTTTTTGCAAGTTCCAAATGTTTGAATTCTGCTGTCGAGTAGACCCTTCCCCTAAGAGAAGGAGCTAAAAATTGGCCTCTACCCCTTCCACACAGTGACGAATTTATGCTTTAATCTTGCTAGACACATACTATTCTGAGATTAAAAACAACGTGCCTTTTAACGTTATATATATATATATATATATATATATATATATATATATATATATATATATATATATATATATATATATATATATATATATATATATATATATATATATATATATATTAATCCTGTTCCCTCCGCAAAATTATATATGTAGGTCAGCAAAGTCCCATATTCTCCTCGAGTATAAGGAAACTCCCGATCACCTCTTCCTTAGCGATCTATTTTTGGATATGGTTAATATCCGTTTAGTATTTTTTTTTTTTATGCAGAGTATGGCGGTGTTTGAAGGATTTATAATTATAACACAGAATAGGACAGTAAGGTGTAATAAACCAAGTAAGTCGCTGAGGAAGAGAAGCTAGGGAGCCACAATACGGGCCATTAACACAGTACACTGCCGCTTCATCCCAGCCTTTCTCACCTGTGCATCATCAGTACACCTGGTTCTCGGTATTCCCTTTATATTTAAATCATTATCCATAAACTTGGTTCTAGATATTCCCTTTATATACGCCAATTAAAAGTCACTACTCACACACCTGGTTCTCGGTACTCCCTTTATATACGCCATTTAAAAGTCACTATCCACACACCTGGTTCCCGATATTTCCTTTATATACGCCAATTATTTTTAAGTCACTGTCCTAGGTATTCCTTTTATATAAACCATTTATTTCACTATCTATACACCTCATTCCCTATATTCCCTTTTCATATGCCATATATTTTCAAGTTACTCTTTACACACCTGGTTCTCGGTATTCCCTTTATATATGCCATTCAAAAGCTTATACACACACCTGGTTCTCGGTATTCCCTTTATATATGCAATTCAAAAGTCACTCTCCACACACCTGGTTCTTGGTATTCCTTTGATATATTTCATTTTAGTCACTACCCACACACCTGCTTCACGGTAATCCCTTTATATACTGTTATGAAGGGGGATTTTCCAGTTAGGTAGTCTCGTTCCTTTGAGACGTTTCTGGTACCGTAAGTTCCAGTACGAGTCATCAGAGTTGCCAGTTTGCCTGTTGTTTGTGAGCGTGGTTATTTCGTAAGTTAAACATTCATTTATTTTTATGCTCTTTTTCTTTATAATGTTTTATTTAAGTGATTGCTTGTTAAATTACGTACAATAATTTAAGTTTGTATGGTAAATTATTTAGAGCGTTATGTAATGTGAGACAACTCTGCATGTTTTGATGTGTCTGAGTTGGCCACTGTTGCCCGTCGAGAGTATACTCGTAAAATGTAGACGTTTCTAGAATAATGCAAGCTTATATATGATGGGATAGGGATTATTACGAGTTCAGTGAGGTGTCAAGTCAGTTTGAGTAAAGTGCAGTCAGTTTTGGTTCAGTTTGAGTGTTGTGCAGTGTCAGTGAAGATTGTATATTTTGGGTACATGTGAAAACAGTGGCAAACAGTGACAAGTTACTGAAGTTTGTATGTCACTGGAACTTGAGAAAACAGTGAAGTGTCAAGCATTAAGTGTAATAACTGTGAAGTGTTGTTAAGCATTAAGTGTAATAGCAGTTAGTAAAGTGTGTATAGCTCCAGTGCTTGCGAGAACAGTGAAGCTGGAAAGAATTAAATGGAATTATTTGGAAAATAAAGACAGTAAACTTTAACCCTCCGCGTGCCGGCTATTTTTAGCCTTATGGGTCACCCCAGTGCCGGCCATTTTTCGACATTTTTTTTTTTTTTGCTATAATGATAGATTTTGAGGTGGAAACAACGAATTTTGCTATTAAAATGCTCACTGAGGCTTGGAAATGAGTTTTAGTGAGTCCTGCAAACTCGTGTACAGGTATAGCCACTCTCTCACACTCACCACGTACATGAGAGAAAACCGTTTTCTATGTAAGTTATACTCAGTTATTTATGCTGGGGAGGTGTAACAATGTTCAGTACACTTTTATGATTACTTTATTACCTCAGCATCTATCATAATTTGCGTGTCTTTCTCACTGTGAATGCATTATCTTACACTTACTTGAAAATAGGTACAACCTGCCTTCATTACATACAGTCCTGGCACTTACAAGAAGGTATTTACAACTTGACCTCACTAAATTATCCTTACACTTACAAGAAAATATTTACAACTTACACTTACATGAAAATATTTACAAAATGCCCTCACTGTGTACAGCACTGGGTGAGGCACACAGGCAGAGTGCGGCAGAGCTAGCGTGAGGGGGGGGGGGGAGTGAGTGAGTGTATGGCCTTGACAGCCTGAGGGATGGTAGAGGAACAGTTACCTACATGCCTGCCAATTATTACCCACAAATCTTGAAAAATGCGGTCACAGTGAATTTTTTTTTATTTTAATCTGTTTTAAAATGGCACTGGCACTGGCCACGGAATTATGTCAGACCATTTTAAAATGGCACTGGCATGCGGTGGGTTAAGGAGCCAGTGTTTATTTGTGCCTCAGCTGATCTTGTGTACTGTACACCTTAAGGCTGACCATAGGAAGAACAACTCACTGGGCAACATCCTTCCTGTACTGTACTACTGCTGTTGGAGCCTGTGGCAGTGTGGGATGGGGACGTAACACTGGTCCCAGGAGTGGGATTGTTCAGGGTGCAGTGAGCCTAACTTTTGACATGGAAGAGGAAGGTGTGAAGACAAGGTCTCGAGCTAGGCAGGAGGAGGAGATTTCCCTGGCGACAATCGTGAAGCTACTGAAGGCACAACATGAAGAACAAAAAGAACAGTTATGGGCACATTATAAAGAACCCAAGGAACTAATACAGGCACGAGGTGAACTACTGAAGGCAAATAGGGAACTACTTAAAGGCACAACGTGAGGAACAAAAAGAACGATATGAGCAACTTCAAGAGGCATCAGAGGAGCAACAGAGGGAATTACAACCGAAGATGCAAGGACAGATAGATGCTTTCATGGGGGAAATTAAAGAAGAACAGCAAACAGCATAAGGAGGAAGTAGATGCCAAGCTAGAGCAACAGAAGCATGAGGTAAGCAATAATGTGATAGAGTGCAAACTGCATGTAGATGACCAGTTGAAGTCAGTTAGTGAGGAAATAGTGATGGAGTGCAGACGGCATGTAGACAACCAGTTGAACCAAGTAGTTGACCATGTGAAGATAACCATTGAGAAAATTGAGGCTGTAGAGAAATACTGCACTGCTGAGCATGTACAGGGAGCATATGAAACGAATGGACAGCGTATGGTGAATCTTGACGGATCCCAAGCATCTAAAGGTAGCATTACAGGGTTGAATAATCAGAATGTAGGAGATTTAAGTCCTGGCCTTAATCATGATGCCCCAGTTTTAGGGCCCCAAGCCAGTGAAGTGAATCGCTATAATGGGGATCCAGTTAAAAAGAAACCTCAAGAAAGTGATGGTAGAGTATCTCGGGAAGCTTACCGTCCACAGTTTGAGTTACTTGAGGATCAGAATGGTTGGGATGATAAGAAGGCTGCAGAAGACCCACCACAAAGGAAATGCAGGAGAATCTTGATGAATAGCGTGCAAGAAGACGGAAGAACAGACGACATGCAGTGTAGTAGGAATGGGAATCATAGGAAGAAATGCTGCTGTACTGTAGTGACAGGGCCGGCATCGGACGGAGAAGACCTGGGGAGGATGCAGATGGAGGGTGCAGATTTGCAACTGGTGCTGGAGTGGCTGCAGCGGAGCGCAGTGCGACCATCATGCAGAAGATTTCCAGATTGGGCCCTGCAACCGGGAGCTGCTGGAGTCAGTGGGACCTTCTTCTTTGCAACAGACTACTGGAGTGTCAGTGGGAGACGCCCAATGGCTTCAGCGAGTGTCGGCAACTGGTGGTTCTGAAGAAGATGAGTTCTGAGATCTTGGATTAGTCCCTTAACCTGATCACTAGTGAGCACCTGGGAGTGAAGACAATTCTAAGCCGGCTGCGACACAAGTTCTACTGGATTGGCATGCATCAGGATGTTGAAGAGTAGTGTCAGACCTGTGATGTGTTCTGTGTCAAGAAGAGGACCAAGACCTTCCAGGAGGAGTGGACTGTGTGGAGGAACAAGGACATCGTCGAAAGCAGCATAGAAGACCTGATATGTTGAAAGATTATTTTGTGTACAGTTGGATGATTCATTAGGATTACGGTTTATGTTTGCATATACTGTGTTGTTTTGTCGGGACGACAAAGAACTAGAGAGGGGATAGTGTTGTGAAGGGGGATTTGCCAGTTAGGTAGTCTCGTACTTTCGAGACGTTTCTGGTACCGTAAGTTCCAGTACGAGTCATCAGAGTTGCCAGTTTGTCTATTGTTTGTGAGCGTAGTTGTTTCGTAAGTTAAACATTCATTTATTTTTATGCCCATTTTCTTTATAATGTTTTATTTAAGTGATTGCTTGTTAAAGTATGTAATTTAAGTTTCTACGGTAAATGATTTAGAGTTGTGTAATGTGAGACAACTCTGCATGTTTTGATGTGTCTGCGTTAGCCGCTGTTGCCAGTCGAGAGTATACTCGTAAAATGTAGACGTTTCTAGAATAATGCATGCTTATATAAGATGGGGTAGAGATTATTACGAGTTCAGTGAGGTGTCAAATCAGCTTGAGTAAAGTGCAGTCAGTTTTGGTTCGGTTTGAGTGTTGTGCAGTGTCAGTGAAGATTGTATATTTTGGGTACTTGTGAAAACAGTGGCAAACAGTGACAAGTTATTGAAGTTTGTATATCATTGGAACTTGAGAAAACAGTGAAGTGTCAAGCATTAAGTGTAATATCTGTGAAGTGTTGTTATGCATTAAGTGTAATAGCAGTTAGTAAAGTGTGTATAGCTCCAGTGCTTGTGAGAACAGTGAAGTTGGAAAGAATTAAGTGGAATTACTTGGAAAATGAAGACAGTGAACTTTAAGGAGCCAGTGTTTATTTGTGCCTCATTTGATCCTGTGTTCTGTACACCTTAAGGCTGACCATAGGAAGAACAACCCACTGGGCAACGTCCTTCCTGTACTGTACTACTGCTGTTTGAGCCTGTGGCAGTGTGGGGTGGGGACATAACAATATGACATTTATTTTTAAGTTACGCCTTAATACTCTCACGCTCGGGAAAGCTATATTATTTTCTTCCAGCTTACGCCAAACAATTTTATTCTGCTAACAGCGAGACATAGATCCTTATTCTTGTCTATTAATGAGGCTGTCTAGCACCTTTTTCTTGGAGATTTATTTTTGGATATAACTGGGTATATCTGTTTGCTCGTTCTCTATGCAAAGTATGACGATATTTGGATGATTTATATAATACGGAGGTGGAGAGTAAGGTATAAGAGGGAAGTTAAGTTGCTTAGAAAAGGTATTAGGGAGCTTCCGTGTGAGCCATAGAAGCCCGCGTGTTAAAACTGGTACCATTAACCCTGTCATGGTCGGGGCAACTCTTGGGTTCTTATTCCAGCTAATGCAGGGTAATTTTATTGAGCTAAAAGTAGAACATAGAAGCCAAAGTGTTGATTCTGGTATCATCAAGCCTGTCATAATCAGGGTAAATCTTTTTCAGCTAATTCCAGACATTTTTACTCATCTGAGAGTTAATTACAAAGTCTGAATGATAACCAAGTACTTCATGATTGCGCGTTTTTGCACTTCACTGTCAGCACCCGACGATTACATTCAGCATATTATCCCTGATGGTGAAAGGGTTAGTGAAGGCTGTAGTTAACTCCTTCAAGTGGAACATATATCCTAAGTTAATAAAAATCGTCTGGATACAAAGGTTAACAGGTTCCCTGGGTAAAGGGGGTAACCTGTTAATTTCAGCCACTGTGAAGAGTTCCGTGAAAGGCTAATCCTAGTTATTATGCCTACGTGCCCTCATTCACCCTTTGCACACTGCCTAAATGCATTACGGTTTTCACACATAATCATCTTCACACAGTGCTTTCATCCTGGTGGTTTGTTCACTTCCGCATGCGTGGGTAGCGATTCACAGGTGTAATGCTAAACCCGGCTCTCATGTGATGTACTCGGTGACTTTGAAAAGTATGTGTGAATTTCTGCTATTCTCTCAAAACTGTCCACTACTGTGAAAAGCAGTTGTAAACGCTTTGCGGTAAACTTCGATAATTATTACTAGATAATATGCTTTGGCGTCCGGGATTAGTGGAGTGAATATTTAATGATGTTGTTCAGTGCATACAGATTTTCCACGAAGGGTGAGACCTGTGACGTGGGCTAACAGTAGACTTATGAATCTACATTGAATGATCACTACATAATACTGCATGTCTGCTGTTCAGGCTCTGCCATCTATGTGTGGAAATGAATATCACCCTTATCAATGAAATATAGACCGATCCAACACAATGTTCTCATTGAGACTTACTTTTTATACATTTTTTATTGGCTTGCCCTTATAAACAAACAGCGCTTTGGTTAACAATATATTTCACTCTTATTATGTATTCGTCTCCTTTAAAATCTGCTCCTGCCATGCTAACCACTTGAATCTGGTAAGTCTTTTTTTAACCTTCTTTCTCATACCACCAGGCTATCTTATTCAGCTTTGAGAGGATTTTTCGAGCTGAAGGGGTTAGGAATGGCACTATTTAACAGATTTACTGCTAAAAATCCACACCAAGTTCAATCATTTCTTCTGGAGATTTCAAGAATAAACCAGCACGACATATCATCAAAATGTTGGATAACCCCTCATTGCCAAGGATGCACTGCGAACCTCGACTATGAGTGAAAGGCGCAGTATGGTACACTAAGCACCTTTCTGGCAAAAATCCACATGCAGCATCTTTGAAGCAAAGGGGGATAATTATTAAATAGTTTACGCATTTGGGGGATCACATATTATTGTTTATTTTAGTTCCAGGTAGCAGTTTATGCCTCCTGTACCTATATTTTGCTGTAATCTCGCTTTGCTCTGTAGCAACCGTATGAAATAGTACTTATACATTAAAAACATGTTAATTCTTTTGAACGCAAATAAATAATAAACAATCTGAATTGTAATGAGATCAGTTCATATGTAAGTCTTGCTTAAGAGAGGAAGATATTATTCCATAAAGATTTAATTGTACAATTTTCTAGAGACGTCGGTTTTAAATGTAAACATGAGATTTATCAGGAATTTATAAGAGGCAAGATGAGAGGATTTATATTCCCATAACGAGGGATTGATTTCAGGATTTCTTCTTCTTCTTCTTCCTCCTCCTCCTCCTCCTCCTCCTCCTATTCTTCTTCTTCATCATCATCATTATCATCTTTAGGAAGCACAGAAAACAATGGTAAAATATACTGTGAGCTTTAAGGGGGCAGCGAATATGCTATGAAATGGGCAGTGAATCAATAGAGCTGAGAAACCCCAAATAACGCTCTGATTGGATGTGGGGCATAAAGCTTTGTTTCCGAGAGTTGGTTAGTATTTACCTATGCATAATTCATATTAACTGACCTAGCCAAGGGTCCCTACACCCCTGATGGAGTAGTGATGGATGATACAATAGACCTTCTTCGTACGGTACCCTTTTTACTCAAAATTGGCCTCAAATTGCAATCTCTCCTTCGTGAAAACTGAGTCATAGCAGTACCATCTTGAATGCTGAGTTGCGATGGTATATTAACACTGGAATATGGTACTAGTCGAGATAAAGTGCAATGGGATGGATTTATAGCTATAATATTGCTTTACACTACCACTGAGCTACGTGAAATAAGCTGTAAATTGACGAAAATCTAGGTCAGGTTAAAATGGAAAGGGCACAGTTTAACACACTTTTATTCATCATTTTTACAATTAATACTTAGCTTTCTCAGATACGTATGCCTCAGTTTAGGTGAAATTAATTGTTTGGCTTTTGATGCAATGGAAAATAAAATCATGACAACTATGAGGGGGTCATCAAATTCTCAGACAGTTTCCTTCATCATTTTCAAAATGAATACCAAATAAGATACTTTCATTTGCACAAACTTTCATTTTTATTATTATTTTTTTTGAGTAGCCACAATTAAAACTACACACTTAATCATGCATCTTTTTACCGTACATATATGTGGAAAAATATAAACAGATTATAATTTAAGTGGTGAAAGGGTTAGAACATCCAGTATATATAATTGTCTTGAACAGGTCTGATGGTGGACAAGTGAATGGACACTCTCTCTCTCTCTCTCTCTCTCTCTCTCTCTCTCTCTCTCTCTCTCTCTCTCTCTCTCTCTCTCTCTCTCTCTCACGCACACACACACACACACACACACACACACACTTGCAGTCACCCACTGCACAGCTTTTAATTCACCCACTAATTCACATCGTTTCATTTGTCGACTCACACTCCCTCTCACTCCCTGTTAACCTCCTCCGTCAGTGATACCTTTTTTTCCTTTTTATCAGGCCATCCTCACACGATTTTATTCAGCTTAATGGAGATGTCTTACAGCGAAGGGGTTAATGAAGACTATACCTAATTTCTCAAGTTAGAAAATAAATAAACTAGAAAGCGCCCTGGGAACGCATACCTCCGCCAATGCCATTAAAAAGGATACGGATACGGATCCGTGGAGAGAGGATCCGGATCTGGATCCGCCCCCATTTTTAATCATTTCTTCCTTGGCCCATGGCACACCCATCCACAAAATTTCATCAAAATCCAGTCATAACATTTTGAGTAATCCTGCTAACAGGTAGACAGACCAACAAACAAACCCAGGCTGGGTAAAACATAACTCCTTGGCGGAGGGAAAAAATAAATAAATAAATCCAAATTATTTAAAATTCTTCGATGGAAGAAATAATAAAATCGAAAATAAGCAACTGGAGCTAAATAATTCTCTTCTCCAATCATATTAAATTATTTTTCCTCTTATTTTTTCAGGTAACTTCCAGACGGTTTTCCAGCTTATCCCATCGACTCTGGTGATGTATAATTTCTTCTTATTCTTGCCATCAACAGACGATTTTATTTAGCTACTGAGAGACATCTTGTAGTGAAGGGGTTATGGAGGCTATATCTAACCCCTCCAGTTAGAAAAATAACCTCTAAGTTGAATATAATTGTCTGGTACTAGTTGAACTTAAATACAGAATCTCTCGTTAAATTCAGAAGACTAAAGGAGATGTCCATTAGCAATCAGGTTAGAAAGGTTTACTTACTCTCCCTAGTTCGAAAGGCCTCTCTTGAGCGGAATAAAATAATATGGTAATAGTAGAAATATAGTAAAAAAATCCGCTTTTGTATTGATAGTGTTCTTTCATTCGTAACTCCTCGATCCAGTTTTTACTCATTTCAAGTTCCTGTGACTCTCCCCCAGCTCATTCAAATCGTCCTGCATTAATTAACAGGTTTAGTTCATTCTATCTATCTATTTATAGGCCAACGCTCTAATCCCGCAAAGGGTGGCCGCAGACAAAACGCCTCCAAGTCGCTCGGTCACCCACCATTTGACTACCCTCCCCCCAACTCACCCTCCCTCCCTCATATACCTCTCAACTCCATCCCTCCACCTCATCCTCGGTCTATCCCTCCCTCTCCCTCCCTCCCTCCACCTCACCTACATACACCCTCTTAGTCAGTCTTTCATTCTCCATTCTCTCCACATGTCCAAACCAGTATTAATTTTCTAATTTTCCTATGATCTCTCAGCTGCTTTATATTGTGTGTGGCTTTGCCTGAAGTTAAATATGATGATTGTCCTGAACATGACAGAGTTATGTTGTCCATAATTTCACCCTATCCACACCTTTACACACATCCGTCTGTAGCTCCACCCTACCCACACCCTTATGCACAACCTTCTATATCCGCATCCTACCTACACCCATATACACATCCACCTATTACTCCACCCTACCCACACCCTTATACACATCCACCTACAACTCCACCCTACCCACACCCTTACAGTATACACATCTACCTATAACCCCATCCTACCCACACCCTTACACACATCCATCTTTAACTCCACCCTTTCCACACCATTACACACACACACACACACACACACACACACACACACACACACACACATATATATATATATATATGTGTGTGTGTGTGTGAAAAGATTGGATAAGTATGCCATTTCCAGTTTGGTAGGAATGGTTTGCTGCTCTCATCGTCGGTTAAGTCTCATCCAGTTGAGTCTCAGTTGGTAGGTGTAACTGGTCGTTGTAACTGAGAGGAATAGTTTGTTGTTGTTATGGTCGATTGAGTAGCATCCAGTTGAGTCCGAATTGGTATGTATAATTGATTTTTGTTGTAGTCGGTCTTAATCTGCTACAGAGCCAGGGGAGATCCCGTGAGCACTCTGCATGTCGACGGCCCTGGGATACTATTGTATCCGTAGCAGAATCAAATATTTCTCTTGTAAGACTATTAATGTCTCCTTTCAGGTGTTTGAAGGAGTCATAGTGACGATGATACGTTTTCTTTAATGTCTCACGTATTTCTGTTTTGAAAAATCCTTGACAGGAATTTTCTTCTGATCTGTTGGATTCTTGTAGTAAAGTTTTCCAAATTTGTACTTGCCTTTCTGACCCGTAGCATTTGGGACATGTATACACCGTACTTATGACTCCACACACCCCACACCCTTATAGACATCCACCTGTAACTTATAACCCCACCCTACCCACGCCCTTATAGGCTACACATCCACCTATAACTTCTCCCCATCCTCATTCTGTTAACACACTCGGGCTGCCATGACTCGTTCATTTGTTCGTTTACAGATTCCCTGCACCTATAGTGCAGGCCGAGTCATACATTAGCCCGGTCAGTGGGGTATGGGCTGATTAAAAAACAGTAAGGGGCGAGGACAGGACCTGGGGATTGCCCAGCACACACGCCCTGTCTCCTGACTGGCTTTGTGGTGTGTGTGTGCCATGACTCACTCTTTGATAAATATATTTAGCTTTACTGAACTATAAAAGTGTTAATGTAACTAGTCTCAACACATTCCAATACTCACCTAAGTCAATGATGCAGTGTGGTTTCAGCTGAAGAATATAGTGCTACCCTGACCAAGAGAGGCTTTACAGTGCCTGAATTAACACACAGGCTCCAGTAAGTCATTCTCATCTCTACTGTATAAAGTCGTCTGGCTTTAGCTGGAACAAAATAATAAGTTAAGTACTAGAGGGTTCATTCATTAGTTCCACAGTGATTGCCTCTTTGTTACTTATTTAGGTACTTCCTTTGTCCTTCATATTCGTTTCCTAAAGCTGTATTCTCTCTCTCTCTCTCTCTCTCTCTCTCTCTCTCTCTCTCTCTCTCTCTCTCTCTCTAATCCCCCCTTCTCTCCCCATCCCCTGCTGTTCTCTCTTCACCCACCCTGTCCCTTTGTTACCTCCACGTCCACCCCATCATCCTCTTTCCCTCTACCTTCTCACTTTCATATTACTCTCCCTCCTTCCACCCCGACCCCTTCCCCTCTCTCTCCTCCTCCCAGTGACTTTGCTTTCATGCCCTGTCTCATATTCACCATCACACCCTGCACGTCCACTTCACCCCTAACCTCGTCACCGCCAAATTCTCAGTCACATAAATACTTAAAAGAATTGAACTGTTATAATTTTTTGTCGTATACCAGTATGTAAATATTTTTAAGTACCGCTTCATTTGGTGGATCTTAGATATTAGCGATTCCATTACACAGATTAAATGACTGATAATAGGTGATGTTTTGATGTCGAAGCAAAAGAACTATAGTTCTGTTATTCTTGCTTGACTTAAAATGGTCATCCCCCCCACCCAAACTTGAGTGTTGTGACCAAATATTATCTCTGGATAGTCACGAAGAGGAGTTTTGTAAAGGATTTAAAGCCGGAGCATTTTCTTATTCCACCGCTGAGCTTCAAGGAACACAGTGCAAAAAGACGAATATCTGGCCCAAATTAAGATGAAGGAACTTTATTGAGGATATGGTAGGCTGGATGAAGCATATATGGCAAGGTACATGGGGAAAGATTGCTCCGAGATGCACTGAGCTCTTCTTTACGTAGACAGGTCTCAACTCCTTGATTTAGGTGAATTTTACTTAAAGCAAACACTGTGACTCAGAAAACCATGTAGTTCGCTGGGTGGTAACTATATAATTTAATGAAAACCTGTTAGTGAAGCCGGATGGGACCTGCAAGCGTTTGCATTCGAGCTTTGATTGGGGTTTATTGCACACATAATGCCATTCATGGGCGAGTGGGGCTGGTCACCGTCTCCTTAAATGTTGAATTTGAGTAGCCTAACCCTGGGTTCTTACGCTCTTGACGCAGAAAAGGATAGGACGATGGATGGATTTTATTTACTGCTAGCCTTAGATTATGCTGTAAAGCTCAAGGGAGATGTAACGAAGGTGTTGGTAAAATTAGATCTCACCTCTCCTGCTCCAAAATTCTTTCAAAAGCTGAATAAAATCATTTGGGGTAGAAAGAATAAAATACAAAGTCCATCACTAGAATGGGAGAGTTAAAAATGACCGCAGAATGGTTACGGAATACCACCACGCAATATGATACAGAAACTGGAACACAATAAATCTGCTATTATGGTCTCACATTGCAAAAGAAATTACTCAGCCTTAATGCTAGTAATTGCTTTTTAGTACTCAGTGGACATATTCATTACAAATCCATTATTATTACTGCATTTCGTGGCTGTGTTTTTCAAGTTTCATCTCCCCTAAAGCTTCAGTTGTGATATTCGTACAATAGTTTAAGCAGCAACTATAATACTGATGAATAATACTTGACTGGGGATGATCATGAATAATTCACTTAACAAACAGTTTTATGGTGTAAAAAAAAAATAATAACTTGCTTGGCAAAAGAATTAGATAGGAGCAAAAATTATACTTCACTGTGAAATTACATTTAAGGAATCAACTACATCACTAATTCCGTGAATATATATGCCAGCCATCAGGTGTCGACGTTTTGTTGCTGTTGTTGATCAGCCTAGGTATGTCTGACCGAGCAGACTCATCAGCCACAGAAAAGCAGTCGCCCCTGCAGGGCCGTCCATTGCACTGAAACAATGTTCCCTTTTCGCTGACAGCGTCTCACCACAGCGAGACACGGGGAAAAGTGTGGAGGATTGGTTCTTCAATGGACGCTGCATTTGCCTCTTCCCACCCAATTTCAAAAGGCACCACAGCAAGCTGCACTTCATCCTGTAATTTGCTTATACGGTTACCAAACCATTAGCCTTGGCATTCAATGTTGAGCGATAAGAAGTGGAAAACAGGGTCATAAAAGTAACAGGAAAGAAAGGAAGAAGTAGGAAGAGAAGGGAGACGCAGAGATAAAATGATTAAGGAAGAATTAGGCAGCACTACATCAAGTGAGTGGATGACGGTGGCCAACACCTATCACCTTCAGGTCTCAATGTAGTGGATGAATACAAAACCTCACTGGGCTAGATTATATTTTTATGAACTTGCAGTACTTCTTGACTCCTTAAATCCGTTGATATTTTAGGCTTATTCTTTGATAGATCTGGCTGATATTGCGACTTTTCTCAGCTGTAGTATTGAAGGAATTTATTAAGGTTAAAAACACGCCATTCTAGCAGCTTGGAAAAAAAAATGGTCTCCCCTAACCTTTTAACATCGTCAAGTACTTTTCGGTATGAACACACATCACATGACTTCTCTCACACAGGCCACAAGTTGTCTAGCGGTTTCGTCAATGTTGCAGGGCAGACATATCCAAGAGTATTTTCTAATGTATTTCATTGCATCGCATCACCTCACTGATTCAGTTCGGTTATTTAACGACAGTTTTCACTACAACATCGTTCACAAAGTATATTACGGTGTTGATGTCGAAGTGAACATGTCAGCTTCAGCATGTAAAATTCACCCCGAGTTTAAATTGCCAGTCGGAATGAATTGATCAAGAGTGTATCTGGTTTCACCTGCAGGGACAAGTGGCGACTATTGAAGGTTTGAATTAGTTCTCTCACACAGACGCGACAAGCTGTTTAATGGGTTTATCAATGTTGCTCGACAAACACGTTCAGGAGTGTGTGTGTGTATATATATATATATATATATATATACAAGTAATTTACTTACATTCTTCTCTCTCTCTCTCTCTCTCTCTCTCTCTCTCTCTCTCTCTCTCTCTCTCTCTATGACCGACGAAAGCGTTGATACATATGTACTGTATATATATCTTACATACACTACCTTTCAGTTCTTTCGTCAGTACAACCAATTCACCCATTCACTCATCCCTCTATCTACATATTCTTCCCTTGAAAATACGCTTCGCCAAACTTGCCTAAAAATTAACCACAGCCAGGAGAAGGCAGGAGGGGTAACTATTCCAAATTTCTTTCACTCCCTCCCTTCAGCACAGGCAAATGGTTAGTTAGGGATCCTGTTACCTCCACCCTGCCCAATTACTGGCCAGACTTCAGACCCCACCACCACCACTACCACACCATAACCACACTACCACACCAACACATTACAGCAGCAACACACCATTTCACCACACCACAAGAATACACTACTACCACCTCCACTGCCACACCACAACAACACAACACAATGCAACAACACCCTCTTACCATACCAACACACAACAGAACACAGTGCACCACCGTAGCAATACATATCACTACACTTCACGAGTATACTGCTGCTGTTTCCACCATTGCACCACACCACCAAATCACATCATATCAGCACACCATACCACCACATCACACGAGCACACACCACAAGCATCAGCAAAACATCACACCACCACAACACATTGCAATACCACTATTTCAGCACACACCATCACACAGAACGACCACACTACCCCACAACCACACCACCAACACGCCACCACACCAACACACCACCACACCACCAGCACACCACCATCACATCACACCATCACCACACGACACCACCTCACCTCCATTACTGCACCACCACAACTATACCACACACCACCACCGCCACAATATCACAATCACCACCATAGTACAACACCAGTACAACCTCACAACGCACCACTCCACACCACGCCAAACCACTCCATGGTACTACCACACTACTACATCACACAGCACCACACCAGCACAGTACTACCACACTACCGCACCACACCACACCACCACATACCCCCTACCCCCCATAACCACCACCTAGCCTGCCTGCACAATTAAAAAGATAAATAAACTGTATTCTACCTAGCGAAATTAGCGTGAAAGTTTTGGTGTGCGTTAAGTGGTATTTTGTGGGGTTACGGGCACTATTATATTCCAGGATAAAGGATGCCGCTTGGGGCCTGAATCTGCATATTTAGCAAGGCGTGTGTGAATGTGCTTTGCCTCCTGCAGTCTTACGTTAACCTTATGTGTTATGCTATAGACATTATTATATTGTTTCTCAGACTCCCTTCGGCTGACTGGAATATATCTTTCACCGGCCCTCTTTTTACTATACCATTGGGATTATTAATGAATGTTTATGACAAGTCTCAAAACACTTACAAACGTATTTAACAAAGCCTTGAACATACAATCCCTCAGGGTCGAATAGCTGGCATTCCGAGTTTTAGCTGTGTGTGTGTGTGTGTGTGTGTGTGTGTGTGTGTGTGTGTGTGTGGACATCCACTGTTAAGTTCGGCAAGCGTATTTAACTAACAAGAGGCTATTAGGTATGCTGTGTCTAGTGAGAAAATAATGGACGTACTCAGAGGCTTACTAACGTCGACATAATTATATCAAACAAGAAGCACTGCAAAGGCACTGCAAACCCGTCCCCGGCAGCCATTTTAGTGTTGATGTATAAACCCAAGAGTATATGTAGTCAAAGGTGTCACATACCAAATGTGGAGTAAATCGGGTGAAAATTTACGATTTTATGCCCATTTGAAATTTTAGGCCCGACCCACATGACATTGACCTCCCTACCGCTGACTGAGGAGTGATCCCCCCTGTTGTAATGAGGCATGTTATAGGATGCAAATTTGAAAGATGCACCTTCAGGTTTTGGTTTCATGTCGATATGAAGAATCTGAAAGGAGTTAGGGAGAAAAACGATTTTTTTTTTTAACTTTTGCTTCATTATTGGGGGGCCTACAGCCTGGGCCTTGGCCCAAATTGGCCCAAAATTTAATCAGGTGATCAGAAGGTCGTAGGCCATTATCACTGCAATTTTAGTCAAAGTAGCACCAATAGTTTTCGCGTAAGGTTTTTCACAGACAAAAAAACAGACAAACCGAGTGAAAAGAATACCCGTCCCCGAGCTCCTCCAGGGCGAGGACGGGTTAAAAAAATAAAAATAAAATAAATAACATACAACCAAATTGTGGGTAACCAAAAATTTAAAGAAAATGTACATATAGAGCAAAAACCAAAGTATCGACACAAACGAGGAAAACGAAAGGAAAACACTACAAAAAATACTTAAGAACAATGTAATAAAAGTTAAGAGAAATTATCACAACACTAAAGAAAAAATAATACTGTCATCATCATCATCATCATCATCATCATCATCATCATCCAGAACTCTCTCATCCATTGTAAATGGAGTAACAGTTAAAGTATTGACGACAAGCAAAATATAAACCAATTAAAATGTCATACAAACGTAATGACACACACACACACACACACACACACACACACACACACACACACACACACACACACACATCTCCTGTCTCTCCAGCTGTCGTCTTGTGCTCCAGTAAAAATTCATGTCCTATTTTTGAGAGGGTTTATGCTGGACTTGTGCGGCAGTTGTTGAGGCTTGTGTGTGTGTGTGTGTGTGTGTGTGTGTGTGTTTTGTGACTGTGTGTTAATGCTTTTATGCGCCTGAGTTTGTGTTGGTATATGTGTCTGTGTTTGTGTATGCGTGTTGTGTGTGTGTGTGTGTGTGTGTGTGTGTGTGTGTGTGTGTGTGTGTGTGTGTGTGTGTGTGTGCACGCGCTATGACAAACTTCGTTCGAGAAATTGAAGCAACTGCCTGAGGTTTGCATGTAACTGGATGTGTTTACAGTGTCACTGCGAACTCTAATAATTACCCGTCCCGGCCCCGGAAGTGCTCGGGGACGGGTCTTGTTTGCACTCAGTTTGTCTGTTTGTCTGTCTGTTTACAACTTTACGCGAAATCTATTGGTGTGATTTTGACTAAAATTACAGGGATAATGGGCTATGACCATCTAATCACCTGATTAAATTCTGGGGCCAGATTGGACCAAGGCCAGGCTGTAGGGCCCCAGAATGTACAAAAATATCGATTTTTTTTTTTCGCCATAACTCCTTTCAAATTCGCCATAGTGACATTAAATCTAAACCTAAAGGTCTATCTATCTATCTATTGCCAGACGCCTCAATCCCGTTTGGGGTGGCCACAAACAAATCGCCTCCAAGTCGCCCTGTCTCCCGCCATTTCATTGCCCTGCTCCCAACTCACACACCCCTCTCTCATATACCTCTCCACCCCATCCCTCCATCTCATCCTCGGCCTCCCCCTCCCTCTTCCCCCCTCCACCTCACTCACATACACTCTCTTCGTCAGTCTTTCACCCTCCAGCCTCTCCACATGGCCAAACCACCTCAGTGTGTTCCTCATAACGCTTCCTATCACATCCACACCACAACGCTCCTTCATATCCTCATTCGTCAGCCTGTCTCTCCACGTGACTCCACAGGCTCCTCTTAAATAACTCATTTCCACTGCTCTCACTCTTGACTTGTGTCCTTCCAACAACGTCCAAGCTTCACTTCCGTACGTTAGAGCTGGTATCACAATACTGTCATGTAGTAACTTTTTCACTTCCATGCTCACTTCCCTGTTTCTTATCACTGCTTTCAAGGAACCAGCAACCTTTCTTCCCTGCTCTACCCTTTCAAGCACTTCACCCTCCAAACCTCCATCCTTACTCATCACACTACCCAAGTACTTAAACGTACTCATATTTTCCAATTCCTCACCATCCAACCTCGCTGTACATTCACTGACTTCACCTCTCTCAAAGACCATCACTTTACTCTTCCCTACATTCACCTTTAGATTCCGTTTCTTACACACTCTCCCAAACTCATCCACCAAGCCTTGCAGCTCCCCTTCGTCTTCACTCAACAACACAGTATCATCTGCAAACAACAGTACAGGGAGTTTCCAAACACTATCCTCTCTCACCAGGGCCACTTCAACATCCACTACCCTACCTTGAACCTCTTTTATTACCCCATCCATGTACAGATTGAACAACCGTGGCGACATGACACATCCCTGTTTCAACCCAACTTTCAAAGAGAAAAATTCACTTAGTTCACCATCCACACGCACTGCAGCCTTCGCACCATCGTACATACTCTTCACAGCATTCAACAACTTCCCATCTACTCCATATATTCTTAATACTTTCCACAATCCTTGTCTATCCACCCTGTCATATGCTTTCTCCAAATCCATGAAAGCCGCATACAACTTCTTTCTCTTCACTAGAAACTTTTTTACTAAAGATCTAAGAATGAATATCTGATCTACACAACCTCTTCCCTTCCTAAAGCCTCCCTGTTCTTCTCCAACTAATTTCTCTATTTCTTCTCTAACTCTGTCAATAAGTATCCTACCATACACTTTTCCTATTATACTAAGAAGACAAATGCCCCTATGATTACCACACACCTCTTTTTCCCCTTTTCCTTTGTACAAGGGAATAATTATACCTGACTTCCAATCCTCCGGAACTCTACCTTCCTCCCATGCCAATCTGCACATCTTTCACATCCATTCTACTACTATATCTCCCCCATGCTTCAGCATTTCACCACACATTCCATCAATTCCTGGGGCTTTCCCCAATTTAACTTTCTTCATTGCTTCCACAACTTCTATCCTACTGATTTCTTCCTGTCTTCTCACCTCCCTCCTTCTCCCAGCCATTCATTCCCCAGCCACTTATACTCGCATTACTTCCATCCTCTATGTTCAACAATTCCTTAAAGTGTTCTCTCCATCTGCTCACTTTTTCTTCCTTCTCCACTAGTAATCTACCATATTTATCTTTCACTCCCCTGCTAACTTCACTTCCACCCTGTCTTACTGTTTTCACCTCGTTCCAGAACATTTTCTTACAGTCCCTCCACTTTACACTCAAATTCCTTCCAAATTCCTCATCCACTCTCTTCTTACTCTCTCTTACTAATCTTTTCACCTCTCTCTTTCTTTCTACATATAACTCTCTCTTCTGCCTCTCAACTTCTTCCACGCCCCTATTTCTCATCCATTCATTGGATGCTTTCTTCTTTTGTGCCACAGCCTGTCTCACCTCTCCAGTCCACCACGCTGTTCCTTGCACTCCCCTCCGTCTTCTCTTCCTTCCACACACCACATCACATGCTGCACATATTTCTTCTGTAAATATCCTGCACACACCTTCCACGTCTCCCATCTGCTCCAATTCATATTTGCCCAATCGTTCCTCCACTTCTCTCTTATACTCTGCCTTTTTCTCATCCTCTTGTAACCTTTCCACTCTCCTTGCAACTACTCCTTCCTCTCGTCTTTCCCTTCTATTCCTCCAACTTACTTGAATCCTAATTCTGGCCACCACCAAGTAGTGGTCAGAGTGTCCACTCCCCCAACCTCTATAAGCTCTTGCATCCATTATACATCTTCGCATCCTTTCATCCACACACACATAATCAATCATTGCCTTCCTTTCATTCAGTTCACCACCCACCCTTCTCATCACTCGCCATGTATACCTAAAGGTACATCTTTCAAATCTGCATCCTATAACATGCCTCATTGCACCAGGGGGGTCACCCCCAAGTTAGCGGTAGGGGGGGTCAATGTCAGGTGGGTCGAGCCTAAATTTTTAAATGGGCATAGAATGGTCAATTTTCACCCGATTTACTCCAGATTTTATAAATAACATTTTTGACTAGATATTCTGTTCTGTTTACTCGTCAGCACTAAAATGACTGCCGGGGACGGGTTTGCTGTGCCTTGGCACCGCTTCTTGTTGCTTCTGATGCTGTTGGGTTCTCATTCGCCTGTGTTTGGAATGTGCCTGACTGAGTATAATACAGTAGGCGGAAGAGGATGGTGACAATGATGACGACTGAAATGATAAACATTAGTATGATGATGATGATGATGATGATGATGTGATAGGCTATAACACCTTAACCCATTTATTTGCTGAACTGTTTTTTTGGGTGTTGTTCAGTATACAATAGCTTCACGAGTCTTCAGTCAGGTCAGTACAAAAGACCATTGGAAGCTGCATACAATAAACCCAACGTGGCAAGAGTAAAAGATTGCTGTTATTATGCCTGACAGAATCGAGTTATATCTGTAAGTTATACGCATTTCACGAATATAAATTTATACATCAAAAAACAGCTTAATCCATCACAAATGTCTATGTTATGCCTAATTTAGCTCTGCTTGCAATAAATATTGAATATCTATCTATCTATCTATCTATCTACATATAGGGGATTGATAAAAAAATGCCACTGATCGCATTTATTTATGATATGTTGCCTAGAATACAGAGATATTGCATATGTTTATTTTTAAATTTTGAAGTTATGAGTTCTAATGCTACTTAGTTTTATTTAAAATAATATCATCCGCAAAGCCATATATCAGTCATGCATAAACATCGTTTTCCATCCATGATTTTTTGAGCAAATATTTGTGTGTGTGTGTGTGTGTGTGTGTGTGGAAATGTTGCTTAACGCAAACAAGTATCATGCAATATAGCAGCGATCTATTGTTCTTAACTCTGAAGTGAAGAAAATATTTATTGGAAATCCGTCCGGCCTAAATTTATGTTGTAGTTATTTCAGCATTGATTGCCATGAAAGATTTCTGGCCTGCAGAACAGTGTTGCACTAATGGACAAAGAAGAAGAAGAAGAAAAAGCCACCTCGTGAGAGACAAAAATATGTTTTGAATCATCCTGTACCGGGTATGTTACACCTTATATTATCTTAGTTATCTGAACTCCAGTGACTGGGATGCTTTGTAACCGTATAACCAAACTTGGTAGACGATTAAAAAATAAGGAAGTTTGGATAAAGAAAAGAAATAGAGCACAACACCTTCAACATCGAAGGTACAACTGAGGGCACGGCAGACTGTTAGGAATCTACATTATCACAGTACAACTCATAATAGATAGCATGATAGATAACATGATAGTGAAGCTAGGTGTGGGAAAAGGAAATGCGCTTGCAAGATTGCAGTGAAGGAATGCCAGATGTGCACCAGAAGTGCTACATACACAGACACACAGGCTTCTAGAAACTTCACACATGGCCAGTACACATGACACAAGCTCTCCTACACTAGAACGGAGGAATTAGACAGGCAGAAGGAGGCTAGCTACATAGGCGTGAGGTTGTAAAGAGAGAAGAGGAGAGGGGTCCAGCCAAGACTTAGCTAGCATATGTACGCTTCTGTGTAATACACGCAGTGTTCAGCTTAAACTTTCTCTTTGAAGATAATAAACTACAATCAAGACCAAGAATCCATCTTTAACTTCTCCTGTCATCAACTACAAGTGAACTGAAGTTACTTCCTCACATGTTTACGCGGCTACGACTATTATATAATCAATCTCAAGACTCACATTATTTTTGGTGGCAGAGGTGGGAAAAAATGTGAGAAACTGGATAACATGATAATGATGATAAAGAAGAAAATGATGATGGTGATGACGATAATGATGGTGATAATGACGATAATGATGATGGTGATGATAATGATGATGGTGATGATGACGATAATGATGATGGTGATGTGACGATAATGATGATGGTGATGACGATAATGATGATGACGATGATGATGAAAATGTTAAAAGGATAAAAACCTGGGAATTGGATAGCACGAAAATCGTAATAAAAAGAAATTGATGATGATGATGATGATGATGATGATGATGACACACATAAAACTTGAGAAAGGAGTTGGACGATGAGATGGGAAAAGTATAGGAGGGAGGGTGACATGGGGTGGTGTGGTGTGTAATTTAATGAAAGCACTATACAATAATATCTCCACTTTAACTTGGCCTAAAATTGCCATCTCTTCTTGAGTACTGGGGTGTAGGAAGAGACTGTCACTAGAGTACAGTGCTTGTCACGAAGAAGTATTATGGAAAGGATGTAGAGCCGTAGCACTGTCTTATTCTGTCACTGAGCTGTAAAAGAGACAAGCAGTAGAATATGGCGCTAGTCATGAAGCAGTGCAATGGAAAGGATGTAGAGCCGTAGTATTGTCTTCTGTCATAGGGATGTAACAAGAGACAAGCAGTGGAATATGATGCTAGTCACGAAGAAGTGCCATGGAAAGGATTATAGTCATAATACCATAACATTCGACCCCTGACATAAGGGAAAATAATCTGGAAAAGGACGAAAATCCGTATTAGGATGGACAGGCGATAAATTTTTAGTCTACCCATCCTTCTATCCATCCATTAGGGTATTAGTCTCCATTTATTTGCCATCTCACTACCTGCCTCTATACTTGTCTACCTACAGTACCTACCTACCTATCTTTTTATCTACCAATCTATCTATTTATCTATCCATTTTTCTATCTATCTGTATATCTGTCTTCTGTCATACTTCTCTCTCTCTCTCTCTCTCTCTCTCTCATCCATCCACCTATCTGCCGTCCATCTATCTGTCTGTTCATACATCCATCTGTTCACGTAGTATAGCAAAAAAGGTGAGAGAAAAGGATAAGTATGCCTGGCAGCAATACGAGTATATCCTAAGGGAGGTAATGTTGAGAGAGAGAGAGAGAGAGAGAGAGAGAGAGAGAGAGAGAGCGAGAGAGAGAGAGAGAGAGAGAGAGAGAGAGAGAGAGAGAGAGAGAGAGAGAGAGAGAGAGAGAGAGAGAGAGAGGAATTATTATTCTGGAATAGAATCTCCTGGTATTTCTGGCTACTTTTATCTTTACTATGCGAGCTTAATAAGAGAAATTACTTTCGCAATGTGTACCTGAGCCAGTTCGGAGAGAGACTACCTGACATTATTTAGAACTTTACATGAAGTGAACTTATTATTATTAAAGAAATTATTATTTTTTTTTTTGGGGGGGAGGGGGAGATCTAGAAGGCCGGCATTCCAAGGCCGTTCGAGAAAGAGACTGGAAATTTTCATGAATGATGTGTCTTGGTTTCAGACTTCTTTTGGAACAATTTTTATCTTAGCACTAGCGTCCTCCATGAGTACGTTTTTTTTTTTTCAATTCATGCTCTCCTGCGCAGCAAAAACTACTGAATCGATTGCTTTGTAACTTTTCCAGTATGTAGTGGTCAATATATACTAGTGCACCTGGGTACTGATACTGAGATTCAACAAATACTTTTTGAGTTACTGAGGAAAATCAAAATGGCCGCCTCATGCCTGAAAGTGTTAAATCGGAAAATATTTGACCAATTTTGACCAAACTCGGTGAAAATGTAGGTCATGAGTGAATATGATCTTCATAGTATGAATGCCTTTGACATTGATCTCAAGGCCACAGGCCAAAATCCGTTAAAAAAAAAAAAAAAAAAGTCATACCAGAAGTCCCTTAATATTAAGTCTACAATTACAACAAAAGTATTTTCATTTGGACTGTGGAGTTCTTTGAATACTGCTTCAGCAATTTCAGAATTCAAGTTATTGTCATTGTTATTATTATTATTATTATTATTATTATTATTATTATTATTGCTGGTTCCTTGAAAGCAGTGATAAGAAACAGGGAAGTGAGCATGGAAGTGAAAAAGTTACTACATGACAGTATTGTGATACCAACTCTAACGTATGGAAGTGAAGCTTGGACGTTGTTGGAAGGACACAAGTCATGAGTGAGAGCAGTGGAAATGAGTTATTTAAAAGGAGCCTGTGGAGTCACATGGAGAAACAGGCTGACGAATGAGGATATAAAGGAGCGTTGTGGTGTGGATGTGGATGTGATAGGAAGTGTAATGAAGAACACTCTGAGGTGGTTTGGCCATGTGGAGAGGATGGAGGGTGAAAGACTGACGAAGAGAGTGTATGTGAGTGAGGTGGAGGGGGGAAGAGTGAGGGGGAGGCCGAGGATGAGATGGAGGGATGGGGTGGAGAGGTATATGATAGAGGGGTGTGTGAGTTGGGAGCAGGGCAGTGAAATGGCGGGGGATAAGACGACGTGGAGGCGATTTGTTTGTGGCCACCCCAAACGGGATTGAGGCGTCTGGCAATAGATAGATAGATTATTTTTATTACCATTATTGTTGTTGTTGTTGTTGTTTATGATGATGATGTTGTTGTTGTTGCTGTTGTTCTTGTTCTTGTTCTAGTTCTTGTTGTTTTAGTTCTGATATGAGAGAAATTTTTTAATACTTTCTTCCTACACTACAATAAAACCAGCTAATGGAAAATTATTAATGTATATGATTTTCTAACAGAGCCATAACCCATCTTGCTAAAATTTATCCACCGCTGAATAATATCATCTGGAAATTGGCAGAATAAACTAAATATTTTCTCAGGTCTAAGCACTTAATTTCACGGGACTCAGCATGGTTTGTTGTGGGTATAAGCGGCTTCACACACTGGAATGAAAAATATCCTGAGTGATAAATGGAATAATCATTTTTTTTTTACCCTTCAGTCACAGAGCTGAAACGTTGAATATAGGGACAGTGATCGGGAATTGAAGAGAGTTGACTGATTTGATGGAGAGGAGGAGGGTGAGCCTGTTGTACGTGCAGGAGACGAGATGGAAGGGAAACAAGGTGAGGGAGTTAGGCGGTGGCTGCAAGTTGCTCTGTCGTGAAACAAACAAGCAAGGAAGGAACAGTGTGGGAATAGTGCTGTATAAGGACCTAAAAGATTACCTAGTAAGCGTGAGGAGGACGAGTGATAGTGGTGAACATCAAACTGGGCCAGGAAGAAGCAATGGTAAACATCGTGAGCGCTATTTTTTAAGGGAGGAAGAAGGAACCAAAGGCTAGGAGCCAGCATAACAGTTACTTCCAGGAAAAAAAAATACAAAAGAGAGCCAAATTCAAGATCCAATCATTTCAAGATGCATGGACGCACTGCATTTGAAAGACTGGAGGTCATAGGAAGTAGGAAATACAGACAGAGGGAGATAGTTCCAGAGTTGACCTGTTGCATAAATGAAGGACTGGGAGTAACGGTTAACTCATGCATTAGAGAGTTGGACAGAAAAAGGATGAGAGTTTGCTGTACCCGTCGTAGAGGTGGAGGAATGCAAGCAGACAGTTCAGAGGAGCAGTGACCATGGAAGTAACGATAGAAAAGAGATAAAGATGCAACAGTGCGGCGAAGAGACAGAGGTTGAAGGGAGCCAGTAAGAGGAGGAGAGTTAATAAGACGAAATGCATTTGACTCCACCCTATTTAGAAGAGCTGTATGTGGGGAACCTCCCCACACATGAAAGTTGTACTCTACACAGGGGCGAATAACACCCGTGTATAAAGTCAACAACTGTGCAGGGGTAAAGAAGGTATGGAGTCGGCTTAGCACACCTAATCTCTTGGAAGCTTATGCGCCCCAGGCAGGCTATGATGGGCAGGAGAAAGTAATCTAATGGGAAGAACTGGACCAGGAACTCAGTGAGACTCCAGCGGAAGAGAAGTTGATTCTGAGAGGGGACCTGAACGAGTAATTTGGGAGGAGCAGAGAGGTGATCGAGAGAGTGCACGGTAGCTGGGGAACAGGGGACAGGAATGATGAAGGAGAGAGAATTGTGGATTGTGCTTTGTCGTTTGATTTGGCGATTGTCAATACCTGGTTTGAAAAGAAAGTGAGGTAGTGTATTACCTACAAGAGTGGAGAAAGGGAAAGTCAGATTTGACTTTCTCATGTGTAGGAGATCTTAGCTGGAAGAGATAATTCAAGGTTATAAATGGAGAAAATGTTGGATGAAATAAGATCGCTCGGGGGAGTGCAAGCGTGGTGGGAGCACAACAGCCAAGTGATGAGAAAAGTGAATGAAGAAGTGCTGGGGAGAACATCCGGGAAGAAACGTCCTGGAGATAAGGTGACATGGTGATGAAATGATGAAGTACAGGAGGCGGTGAAAACCAAAAAAGATGCGAAGAACAAATGGGATGTGTCTGGATGGCAAGAAGATAAGAACTACACGCGGGCTTAAAGGAAGCAAAGAAGGCAGTAGCGAGAACGAAGGAACAGGCGTTAGTTGAAGTGTTTGAAGGAACTGAAAACACTTGAAGGAGAAAGAAAGATCTTTAGGACTGCAAAGACCCGGATTAGGGCAACCAAGGATTTCACTCAAATACTCGTAAAACAGGTTAAGGATGAGAATGGAATGGTCTTAAGAAACCAAAGTAAAATCAAGGATAGGTGGAAAGGCTGTTTTGAAAACCTTTTAAACGAGGAAAAGCCTAGGATAGTCTTAGGGGACCGGTTGAAATACTAGAAGTGTTGAAGAGATTGGGAGAAGGCTGGATTAACATGCTGTGGGATTTGATGCAGAAAATATACGACCAGGAAAGAATGCCTGAAGAACGGGGAGAGAGTGTTATCGTGCCTGTCTACAAAGAGAAGGGTGATATCCGGGACTGTGGAAATTACAGAGGGATAAAGGTAACGTCCCACACCATGAAGATCTGGGAAAGAGAAAGGGACAGAAGGATCAGGAAAGAAACTTCTATAGGAGAGGAACAGTTTTGTTTTATACCGGGTAGGGGGATGACGGATGCAGTGTTTGCGCTTAGATGATGGGAAAACACCGGGAAAAGCAGAAGGGACGGCTCATAGTCTTCATAGATCTAGACAAGGAGTACTAAAGAGCGCTACGTCAAGAAGTCTGGGGATGTGGAGGGCGGCAATGGAAAACAGAGGATTTAAGGTCAGTAGAAAGAAGAAGGAATACCTGAGGTTCAGCGAAGATCAAGACCTCGGGATTAGTATGCAAAGGACAAGGTTGAAGAGAATAGATAAGTTTAAATACCTAGGTTCGTCAGTGGCTGAGGTCGAAAATCTGGACACAGAGATAACACACAGAGTACAACCAGGGTGGAATGACTGGAAAAAGATGTCGGGGGTTCCATGTGATCGTTGAAACAGTGTAAACGTTAAGGGAAGAGTATACTGGACGGTGGTAAGGCCAGCAATGATCAGTAGGGCTGAAGCATGGCCAGTGATGAAAGTACAGAAGTTGGATGTAGCGGAGACGAAAATGCTTAGATGGATGTGTGGAGCAACTAAAATGAATAAGATCAGGAATGAAAGAATAAGAGGAAAGTGCAGGTATCTGAGAATGTACAGGAAAGAAGACTGCAGTGGTACGGCCATGTGATGAGAAGCGAAGAGACGTTATGTGGAGAGGAGTGATGGGGATGGAGGTGCAGGGTAGGAGAAAGCGGAGGTGGATGGACAGCGTAAGGATAGATTTGGAAGGAAAAGAGCTGTCACAGGATGATGTGTAGATCGGGCTAGGCGGAGGAGAGCAGTCAGAAACACCGACCCCATATAGAAGTGGGGAAAGATGTGTAGAGAAAGAAGAGTCACATACCGTATTTTAACAGTTATTCTCGCTAGCACCATACAATTACATTTAGGTGGAGCAGCACTGAGTGAAAAGTAGTGAAAGGTTTAGAAAGGAACTCCAGTAACTCCTACTGTTGCATGAAATAGTAGGTGGTGGCGAGGACCATCCACTCATTCGATGTAGTGTTGCTTTAGGTGGAGCGGCACTGAGTGAAAAGTTAAATAGCTTCCTGTAACACATCAGATCATTCAGTACTTTTGAGGGTATCCAGAATACTGAATGACGCTTGATGGTCTAGTGCGTTAACTGCTCCAAGCGGGTGGGACACGTAACAGTAGTAGTAGTAGTAGTAGTAGCAGTAGTAGTAGTAGTAGTAGTAGTAGTGGCAGCAGCAGCAGTAGTAGTAGTAGTAGCAGTAGTAGTAGTAGTAGTAGTAGTAGTAGTAGTAGTAGTAGTAGTAGCAGTAGTAGTAGTAGTAGTAGTAGTAGTTGTTGTTGTTGTTGTTGTTGTCGTTGTTGTTGTTGTTCATCATCTGTCTGACAGTAGAGCCATCAACCGCAGGCAAGCAACGCCCTTCCCTGGCCAGACCGTTACATTAAGCCAATGTTCCCCTGCAGACGACAGCGCCTCGTCACAGGGAGGCGCAGGGAAAGTGTGGAAGTTTGTTTCCTGGAAGGACGCCACATTTGCATCTCCATCCAGTTAACAGGGACACCATAGTAGGCTCTGTTTCACCCCAGAGATATGGTTACATAGTTACCACCCAGCGTTGTAATTGGTGTCTTGGATTACAGGAAACCATTAGTCTTAGTCAGTGTAGAGACATGTGGAGTAGATAGAAGAGTAGCAAAAAAGTGACAGGTAGGAAGGGGAGAAGTAGGAAGAGAGGAGGGCAGACGCAAAAATAGAATGATAAAGGTGGAGGAAAAACTAGGCAGCACTAAATGAAATGAGTGGATGATGATCTCCGCACCTAACACCAGGATAAGGCACGTAAGGGTTTAAATCCGATGGGTGGCTGAAGTTTATTGGGAGTGAGGCTGGTTACCCTGGCTGTCAGTACCGGAACTGTGTAGCCTAGCCCCGTGCCCCTACGATCATGATGGGAAAAAAGAAAAGAAAGAGAAAAAAGTGGATGATGGATGAATGGATAGTTACGAGAAGTCTCCCATAAACTGAACTGTAATTTGTCTGTAGAAGGATTAATATATAAATCACCATAATTTTTAGTTAATTTTTTTCAGTACGGGAAACGATTAAGTCATCCTAAGAAAGATCTTTTTTACTGAAGGGGTTTATGAAGGCTACATCTAACACCTGCATAGCAAAACGCCTTCACCAAGCTGACTTTAATCGTTTTGTGTTAGCGAGGATTCAAGAGAAATGACGCTACCGTATTGAAGGACTTACTCACTTCTCAGCGAGGTATCTCTTCTGCAGTTAAGTAAAATCATCTGGCCGTAGTAGTACTCGTAGTTAGTTATTAGGTTTAGATTCATCCATCTATGTTCAACAGCATGGACACCGGCAGTAGTCGTTGTAATAGTAGTGGAGGTGGTGGTGGTGGTGGTGGTGTTGGTGGTAGTAGTAGTAGCAGTGGTAGCAGTAGCTGTAGTAGTAAATAATAATAATAATAATAATAATAATAATAATAATAATTGCAGTAGTAGTAGCAGTTGTTGTTGTTGTTGTTGTTGCTGCTGTAGCCCTACGTTCATACGAAGGGTGAACCCAGTGGACTGCAGGCTTCAACTGTCCTCTGCCTGCAGTTCATCATCCTCATTTTGGGGAGACAGGGAGTTAAGCAACGTTCATATAACCAACCAGCTCCATAGCCTGGTTATATCAGTGCCACCACATGAAGGCGTCCCTCTCCAGCATCGGTAAATAAGTTCATTCGACGGAAGCAGGAATAAAATAAATAAGCAAGTCATCATATTAAGAGTTTAATTTTACCAGACAACAGCTGGCTTCGTCGTGGAAAAAAACATCTTCTCACAAGGACGTAAAATAAAAGCGTTCTCTAAGTGGGTGAGATACTCGAACTGTTATATGAGGCTGGGTGTCTGGCAAAGAACTTGGGTCGTATTCATAAAGGATCTTAACTCTTTCAGGCTCCCAAGATTCACTCTCAGCTGAATGAAGTAGACTGATTGAGTTGTCTCGATCGGGAGAAGTTTGATAGTACCATTATTAACACTATCAGATTTCTAGGACTTCCTCTCAGAAGCATTAAAGTAGACTAATTGAGCTGTCTCGACCATTAACACTAACAGGCTCCTAGGACTCACTAGCAGATGAATGAAAGTCTGTCGTTAACCTGACTACAGTACTAGAGTTGTCCCGATAATGAGTGGGTTAGCCTGACTACAGTACTAGAGTTGTCCCGATAATGAGTGGGTTAGCCTGACTACAGTACTAGAGTTGTCCCGATACTGAGTGGGTTAGCCTGACTACAGTACTAGAGTTGTCCCGATACTGAGTGGGTAAGCCTGACTACAGTACTAGAGTTGTCCCGATTATGAGTGGGTTATTACAGTGTCAGGCTCTCTGGACTCACTCTCAGCTGAATAAAATCGTCTGGCGTTACCTGAAATAGAATACTAAAATTGTCTAGCCATGAGAGGGTATTAGCACACTCTGACTTCAAAGACTCTTTCTCAGCTGATGCAAATCGTCTCATGCCAGCTGAAATTGAGTACTTTACTTGACATTGTTAACTCTCAGGCACATGTAACTCTCAGCTGAATAAAATCGTCTGGCGTTAATTTAAAGAAAATCCTAGAGAAGACGAACACATGGCAGGCAAGAAGCATTGGTAATAGAACTGCCTCATATTTTTCTATGACCCATTCTCACCCGTACAGTATTGAATTACCTGACATTAGCTATATCAGAATGTAGAGCTGTCACAAGCATAAGAGGGTTATGTAAGCATTATTTTATCAAAGGAGTTACGAGTATTTACTGAACATTCTCATATTATTAATCCCTTCATTTAGATCACGTCTTTTTCATTTTCACGAGGCCACTTTCATATATTTTATTCAATATGGTGACCACTTTTTATAGCAAGGGGTTAAAGAAGGTCATAACATTATCCGTAAGTTCAGAAAGTCTCCCTGCTCTTAAAAATAGCAAGATTAATAAAAAAAAAAAAATAACTGGAATGAACTGACATTGTGGTGGTGGGTGGGGTGGGATTATCAAACTGTTCTCTGTAGATATGGATGGTTCAGGTTTAATTATTTTAGTGCAGTGGAGCTTTATTTCAACGTTAACCCCAACAACAACAGCAAAAATAAAGATTAATAGTGTATGCGTTACTCTCATTACCTTGCATCTTGCGACGAAGGTGAAAAATACAGATGGAAAAACAGAATCGTGAAAACGAGAAGGAAAGTAAATTTAGAAGGAAATAGGGGAACAGGGTATTGATGAGATAGAAGGAAGGAATAGGAGAGAGAGAGAGAGAGAGAGAGAGAGAGAGAGAGAGAGAGAGAGAGAGAGAGAGAGAGAGAGAGAGAAGGGGGGTTAAATTAGGATGTGAATGGCAGGGAGGGAGGGATGGAGGGAGAAGAGACTGAACCAAGCAGGGAGGGAGAAAGGGAGAAAGAGGTTAAATTTAAACGAGAGAGAGAGAGAGAGAGAGAGAGAGAGAGAGAGAGAGAGAGAGAGAGAGAGAGAGAGAGAGAGAGAGAGAGAGAGAGAGAGAGAGAGAGAGAGAAAGCGTAGAAAAGTGATAAGAGGAAAGGTATGGATGAAAGAGTAGGACAGCAGACTTGAGAGAGGAGAGGAAATAATAGACAAGGGTGAGAGAGAAAGATAAAAAGAGCAAACAACAGTGAGAGGGAGAGAGAGAGAGAGAGAGAGAGAGAGAGAGAGAGAGAGAGAGAGAGAGAGAGAGAGAGAGAGAGAGAGAGGAGAGAGAGAAAGTGGAAGTGAGTGACTTAAGAGAGTGAGGGAGGAGGAAGGAGGGTAATAAAAGAGAACTGAAGACGACAGTAGAGAGAGTGAGACAGCAAGAGGAAAACAGAGGATGATGGCGGTGCAAGACAAGTAGGGAGAGAGAGAGAGAGAGAGAGGCGGGAAAATATAAGAAAATGGATTTTGTTTGTAGTGAAACGGAATAAGAGAAAAGGAAATAACTGAAACAAGAGGGAAATGGAAAAGGAGGGTGGAGAGAGAGAGAGAGAGTGAGAGAGAGAGAGAGAGAGAGAGAGAGAGAGAGAGAGAGGGGGGGGGTGAGAGTGTACAAAGTAGTCTCGAAGCGGTTCTGTCACGGCTTTCCAGTGTCGGGTAGGGAGGAAGACGTCGAAAATGATAAAGATAACGATGATGATGATGCATTGTCATTATACCAGAGAGTGTGAGGAGGATCCAAAATAGAGGAAAATGCAAAACTCGATGGTAGAGAATTACGAGAGAAGTGTCCACCGGAAAGTAGGGGACACGTCTCACACTTATAATTCTTTCTACCTATGATCCAGCTCTTGATTGGTCCATGGGAGTATAGGGATCCGCGATTAGGCTACTCATCATGGGATTTAAGGAGAAAATAACCAGTTGTTTTTTCCCCTGGATGGCAATGACATTATGTAAGCCAGTCCAACCATTCCTCATATGTCAAACCTTATGTACCACATCCAGTTGGAACGCCTAACCCACTAAACCAGCAGGCATTCGTGTGGTTAAATTATTGGTGTCCAACGTAAGAAATGATTTCTTGGGCCACAGGGGATCATCTGGTTCGGCTTGTCACTTAGTGCAAAGTCTACTGAAGTCAGTGCCATAGTACATCAGATGAGTGGATAGCAGTTGTTTCGAATTACTACATATTAATGACTAACAGTATATCGATTTATCTATGCATTTATTTATCAGTGTCTATATACAGTATCTATTTATCAATCTATATTAAGAAGCCTTAATTCTTGAAGTGAATCGCCTCCATGTCAATCTGTCCGCCATCATGATTCTCTCCCTCCAGCTGGCACTCCCCTCTCCCATATACCTTTCCACCCCATCCCTGTACATCATCCCCAGTCTCCCTCTTACGCTTCCTTCTCCACGCCACTCACATACACTCTCCTATTCAGTCTCTCATTCTCTTTCCTCAAGGGTAAGCCATATTTCAATCCTGTGAAATTAATCCCTAAAGCTCTAGGATGTCCCTTTCGTCTTATTCTCTCTCTCTCTCTCTCTCTCTCTCTCTCTCTCTCTCTCTCTCTCTCAACCCTTTCAATCCAATAATGCAAATTATAGTATACTTATCTTTTATTTATTTCTCCCACCAAACGATTTTCCTCAGTATCTTAGTAGCAAAGGCGTTAATAAAAACAGTATCTAACCCTATTACCTTTAAAAATTTCTCCCGATCTAAATAAAGCCAGTGCCTCACCCACGCCCACACCAACAGACTGAGCAATCCACGCAACACATAAAGCACTGCTAAGCGTGTATCAGTATGAGGCGCTATTTACAGACTACGCTATATAAAGAGATAAAAATATGTCGTCTGTTTGAAAGGCTTAAGGGATGTTACATAAAAATAAATCACTAAAGGACAGGTATTACGAAATCTCCCGAGGTCATGACAACACGAACCAGGTCACGATACTGTCTACCCCCTGACCTGATCCGACCTGAGATTTGTTGACTCGTTTCTCCTTGGACGAAGATGAGGATTTCTTGATTTTTTCTTGACCTGACGCGTAAACTCCTTCAAGATGGTGGCTTTCCTATCCCCCAAAAGGAGGATGGGGGATTGTAAGGGCAGGGCAACGTAAGCCTGCAGTCCACCGCGTTCACGTTTCGAATGAGACTAAAACCAGATTAATAAAAGCTGATGATCTCTCTCTCTCTCTCTCTCTCTCTCTCTCCATTCATCCCTTTCATTCATTTTCCCTATAATTTTACTTTCTTATAGATTGCCGCATCATATTCCTCTCTCTCTCTCTCTCTCTCTCTCTCTGTAGTTTGCCATCCCAATGTTCAGCTTCATTACATAGTCACTCCATCACACCCATCAGTCAGAGAACGTCACATTCCCTCTAATATTCGTACCCATTGACGATAATATAGAGCTTAGGAAATGACTATGGAGCTGGAGGGGTTACATAGAGCTTTCTTTAGCTCTGTCACCATCTGAAACAATGTTAGAGCGTGAGGTTACATAGAGCGTTTTTTAACTCTATCACCATCTGAAATAATGTTAGGGTTGGTGGGGTTACATAGAGCTTTCATTATCTCTCTCACCATCTATAATAATTTTAGAGCTGGACGGGTTACATAGAGCTATATTAAATCCTGTCACCATCTGAGGCTCTCCTGTTCTGTGTAAAATTGTTTGGTAATGAAAGAATGAAATACAATAATATATCTGAGTTTAGAGAGTTAATATTAAATACAGTAAAATAGATGGTCTTTGTGAATATATGGAAGTCTCTCTCTCTCTCTCTCTCTACCCCCTCGCATTCATCATCTACCAACCCCTTGTATTAATCCGACCTAAAATTCCTTCCTAAAACTGTAAAAAAGGACTAAAACTCTCTCTCTCTCTCTCTCTTCGATCATTTTTGCTCAAACGCAAGGACATTTGAGCAGAGAAACACACGGAGCTAAATGCGAGATAAGGAGATTAAGCTCATTTGTTCTGCATTAACGTAGGAGAGAGAGAGAGAGAGAGAGAGAGAGAGAGAGAGAGAGAGAGAGAGAGAGAGAGAGAGAGAGAGAGAGAGAGGAGAGAAAAAGATGGAGTGCTGCCTGGCCCCTTCACCTCGCTCCGTCAAGTTAAATTAGATTCGTCCGGAAGGTATTAAAGGATGGGTGGTTGACAGGCAGGGAGAGAGAGAGAGAGAGAGACAGAGAGAGAGAGAGACAGAGACAGACAGACAGACAGACAGGCAAACAGACGAAAGACAGAGACAGACGACAGAGGCTGGCAGTGAAAGACAGAGACAAACTAACAGAGAAATGGGAGGCGTATAGAGAGAAAAGAGGGACAATTTAAAGGAGAGAGGGAGAAAGAGAGATAGGCGGGGGGGATAGCGTAAGACAAAGAGAATAGTATAACAATAAAGGAAATATTATAAACAAGAGGGAAGAGGTGAGAGGGCAATATAACGAGCAGAGAGAGAGAGAGAGAGAGAGAGAGAGAGACAGACAGACAGACAGACAGACAGACAAAAAACAGAAACAGAGGACAGAGACTGACAAAGACAGAGACAGACAAACTGCAGGCAGATAGAGAGAAAAGAAGAACAGTTTACGAGAGATAGAGATAGATAGATAGATGGATGGATAGATAGATAGAGAGAGAGACAGACAGACAGACAGACAGAGACCGACACACAGACAGACAGAGAAAGATAGTCAGACAAACAGACAAACAAGCGACGAAAATGGGACAGACGACAGAGATGCAGAGATAAACACGGAAAAACACACAGACAAATGGCAGGCAGGTGTGGAGAAAAGAGGGACGATTTGAGAGAGAGAGAGAGAGAGAGAGAGAGAGAGAGAGAGAAAGAGAGAGAGAGTGAGAGAGAACAAATTGCAGGCAGACAGAGATAAAAGAGGGCCGATCTAAGGGAGAGAGAGAGAGAGAGAGAGAGAGAGAGAGAGAGGACAGCGTAAGACAAAGAGAAAGGTATAACCATAAAGGAAATATTATATAAACGAGAGGGAAGAGGTGAGAGGGCAATATAACGAGCAGAGAGAGAGAGAGAGAGAGAGAGAGAGAGAGGCAGGCATAAATATCAGAGTAAGAGAAATGTTGCAAAAGATGAGAGGAGCAGGGAAGAAAGAGAGATAAAATGGATGAGTCGGAATGATGAAGACAGAATGGACTGAAGGAAGGAAGGAAGGACGGAAGGAAAGGAAGAAAAACAGAGAAAGGCGAAGGATGGGCAACGAAGAATGTAATGATTGAAGGAAAAAAGGATGGTATGAAGGAGAATGGATGATTGCTGAAGGAAGGGAAAGGAAACAGTGAAGAAAATGAAGAAGAGTAAATGAGGAAGATGGGAATATGAGAAAGCTGTAGAATAGGAATGAAGGGAGCATGGAAGGTAGAATGGAAGGAAGAATGGATGGAAGAAGCAAGGAAGAAAAGAAGAGATAAAGGAAGGAGGAAATGGAAAAAACGATCAGAGGAAAGAGGGAACTAATGAAGGAAGACTTGGAAGTGGGAAAAAAGAGCATAAATGGAGAAACGAAGGATGGAAAGAAGGAAGGAAGGAACGAAGAAAGAGAAAGTAGGAAGGGAAGGAAAGGGAAGGGACGGAACTAAGAACGGAGTACAAAGCTGGAGATACTGAAATGGCGAGATGAGATAAGTGAAGAGGAATTAGATTTATAAATATATCTACAAAACGAGAATCATTTTAGGCAGACAATCAGTTTCTTCTAAGTGTTACACTTCCCCCTCAACATGATTCGCAACAGTCGATGCCACTCCCAGGTCCCCAGTTTCATGTTAAGTGATCAGGGACAAGATGAAAGCAGAGTCCACCAGCCAGACCGGCCCCAGACCCGAAATGGGGGAGTTTCCATTTGCTAGTTCCATATTCCCAGATGGAGAGAATGAAGAATGTAGATTGACTAAGAGAGTATGTGGGTAAGGTGGAGGGAGGGAGGTGAAGTGGTAGATTAAACGTGAGATGGAAGGATGTAGTGAATGTCCATAAGTGCAGGGCTTGTGAGTTGGAGAGAGAGCAGCGTGATTGTAGAGGACAGAATGACATGGAGCTTTTCATTTGTGTCCACAACTTCCGGAATTGAGGTATTTGGCTGTAGAGAAATAGACAGGCAGGTAGATAGATTGATAGACAGACAGACAGACAAGAAGACAGGCAGAGACACAGAGATAAATCGATAGATAAACAACTAGACAGACAGATTAGATACATCCATCCATACATACATACACAGAAACGTAGATATACAGATAGACAGACAGCTGCCCCGGTTAACTGAGAAAGGGAAGACGAGATAAGAGGGAATGTAAGTGAACAAGACGAGAATAATGGTGAGTGGAAAGGAAAACGAAAGAGCAAAATGTTAGTGAGGAGGAGGGGAGGGTTTGTAGACGGAAAGAATATTAATATTTCTATCTCATAATATACTTTCTCCGTTTTATTTCTACCACTTTCCGTTGGAGAGGAACGCTTCACGCGGTGGCATACTTGTTACCTGTCTGCACCGTTGCCCGGTTATATAATTGTCCCCCAGTTATCCTTGTGCATATATACAGAGAGAGTGAGAGAGAGAGAGAGAGAGAGAGAGAGAGAGAGAGAGAGAGAGAGAGAGAGAGATGCCTATCGGAATGATGGGGTTTTAACGCTGACTCCTATGACTCACCCTTAAGTGTATGGTAGTAGTAGTAGTAGTAGCAGCAGTGGTGGTGGTGGTGGTGGTGGTGGTGGTAGTAGTAGTAGTAGTGAATCAAGCATTCCTTTATTTCGTTGTAGTACATTACATAGACAGCTACTAAGACAGAAACTGAAAATTGCTTTACATTAGTACATAGCCTACATAAATTACATGCAGATATGGTTTTCTGTACACACAGCCATTTTTCATAAACACTACAGTAGTAACAGTACTTTTGCTCTAGACTGAGCCTTCGTAGCTGATTAGCGGCAGAGGCAGCAGCAGTGGCAGTAGTTGCAGGTACTTAACACCATAATTATTGCAATTACCATGTTATCCTGACCCTTGTCTATATATTAATGTAGCAGAATAAATGAACTTCCAAGAGACATCATCAACTTCTCTTGGACCTATAAGTCAAGACACTTTAAAGTCTTACAAAAATACAACTAGATTCGCCAATAATAAAGAAGTAACAACATCCAAGTCATAATATTAAGAGTGTCTAAAATTAATAGATGCATGATTGAACACAGCTATTCAACTGCAAGCTCTAAAGCTATTTTTGTTCATAAAAATTATGAATCCATTTTAAGTAGATACGAAAAGAACTGAAAAATTTCCTTAAGAATTAAAATATAAAACAATAGCAAGTGACAAAAAATGAAAATTAAAACTTGTTTGAATAAGGATTTGGAATATTAAAAGACGAAAAAAAAAATCTATCAAAAATTTACCGACACTAAAAAAAATATAACAAAACAAGTACACAGATTATAAACAAAGCAAAAGCAGTAAGCCAGTGTAACTATTATACAGGATTACAGGCATTCTCCCTTCTTCATAACGCGGTACCCAGCTTATTCTTGCCTGTAAAATATTTATGGGGAGGCAGAACACATCCACTCAGTAAGTATTTTCTAAGGTACTACTTACGGTTTAAAACAAAAATATCTCATTCTTAACAGTACAATATTTGTTTTTATAATCACACTTTTGGATGTCATCAGTCTCCTAGCATACCACGTGTAAGAAAGGGCAAAGTGGTGCCTCAGCAACACTTTGTGTTCATGATTATTGGCGTGGGGAGGTGCACCTGTCATTGGTTTTAATGATATAGCTTATGCTGTTTCAAATGTTTTAAACATCTGTGATTTAAGTGTGTGTGTGTGTGTGTGTGTGTGTGTGTGTGTGTGTGTGTGTGTGTGTGTGTGTGTGTGTGTGTGTGTGTGTGTGTGTGTGATGCAACATAGTCCATGTTCAAGTTTACAATGAGTTAAGTAATAAGAGAAAAGTATTTACATCAACTAATTTAAAATTTCCTAAGATATTTAAAAAAACTGGTAGTACTTGTAGTAGTAGTAGTAGTAGTGGTAGTAGGAGTAGTAGTAATAGTAGTACAGTACTAGCGGTAGTTGAAATAGTACAGTAGTGGCAGTAGTAGTAGTAGCCCCAGGTTCATTTGAAATGTGAACCTAGTGGACTAAAAGCTTAAACTTCAATCTTCAGTCCACCAACCTCTTACTAGGGGATAGGGATAGAGCTGAGGGACGTGTGTATAGCCAGGCAGTTGAACCGCCTGGTTATATCGGTGCCACCAAATGAAGGCGTCCCTCTCCAGCACCCCTTTAAATGTATGTAAAGCTCTGGCGTTATCTGGAATGACATATGAGAGTTGTTCCTACGATGAAAGGGTTAACAGGACCTGTATTACCACTCTCAGGCTTACATGCTCACTCTCAGCTGAGTAAAATCGTCTGGTGTTAGCTGGAATAGAATACAAGAGTTGTTCCCACCATGAAGGAGTCCCTGGTACCACTAATAACACTACAAACTTTACATTTTCGTCTGGTGTTAGTGGAATACTTTCATCCCTCCAGCCTTCTTCGTTCCTTCCTTTCCTTCTTTCCTTTCCTTCCTTCCTTCCTTGATTGCTGTTGTACTTTCATGCTTGCCATATGCTTGTTGCCCCTCGTCAGTAATCCTTAATTTCATCCGTACTTCCCTCTTCCCTCCTTCATTTATTCCTTCCATCATCCTTTCCGTTTCTCTTTTTTTCTTTCCTTCATTACACCCTTCTTTCCTTCCTCCTTCCTTGTCTACGAGGAGTGTGTTTACGATAAATACGTTTCCACAATAATCTTTTAGCTTAACTTGGCCTAAGATTCCCACTTCTCCATCTCGAATTCTGAGTTGCAACAATAAATCAACACCAGAATACGATGCTAATCAGAAGAGCCATGGAACTATGTAGAGCTGTAGCACTGTCTTTTTTCTGCCACTGAGCTTCGTGAAATAAGCTGCAAAAGGGCGAAATTCTGGGCCAAGTTAGAGTAAAAATAATGTACTTAATATCAAAAATAATTTTGTTTTCCACTATTCACTTTATCAGTAAATCTAGTGAGGCTGTAGATTGGTTGGTAGATGTATACGAGCAATTATAGTAGTAGGAATTTCTGCAACCCCAGGCTCATCTGAAGGTAAACTCTGTGGACTACAGGCTGAAGTTGCCTTTTATTCACAGTCCATCATCCTTCTTTTGAGGGATAGGGAAGGAGATTGAGGAACGTTTGTATAGCCAGGTCGATCCACAACCCTGTAATATCGGTACCACCACGTGAAGGCCTCCCTCTCCAGCACCATGAGTGGAAATAAAAATGTTAACAATCTAACTTATAAACAATTGGGGTTTAAGAACGTTTGTAATTTCGGCCCCAGGAGGCGAGAGACTTTGAGCGACAGGAGGGAAAGTTTTGAGAGAAAGGATGTGAAAAAAAAAGGTGGTGTAAAAGAGAACGGAAGAAGAAGGGAAGAAGGAAGTAAAAAAAGAAGAGAAACAAAGAGAGAGAGAGAGAGAGAGAGAGAGAGAGAGAGAGAGAGAGAGAGAGAGAAAGTAAGCAGGAGGAAGGAAAGTAGGCAGGGAGATTGGCAAGAAGGGGGAGAGGAGGGAAAGTAGGCAGCGAGAAAGGAAGGAAGGGAAGACTAAAGAATAAAGAAAAATAAGCAGGAATAAAGCAAAGAAAATACTAAACAAAGAAATAAAGCACCAAACAAACAAACAAACAAGAAAGATAGCAAGCCAGGATAAATGGAGGAAGGAAAAATGAAGGGTTGAATGAAGGAGGGAATGAAAGATGGATATGAAAGGAAAAGAAATGTATGGATATCAATAGAAAGAGACGGACACCAACAAATGAATATACAAACAGGCAGTATAGCAAATCAGGAAGGACGGAAGGAAGGCAGGAAGGGAGGGAGAAAAGAATGACTGAATTAATGAAAGAAAGTATGAAGGAAAAAAGGAGGAAAGAATGTAATTAGAAACAGAGAATGAAGCAAACAAGAAAGCATGACAGCAGCCTAAGATGGAGGGAAGGAAGGAAGGAAGCATGGAAGGAATGAGGAAGGAGGAAATTAAGGAAAGAAAGATGGAAGGAAGAAATGATGAAATGATGGAAGGAAAGGAAGAAGTAAGGTAGGAAGGAAATGAAGAAGGAAGGTAGGAAGGAAAGGAGGAAGGGAGGACGGAAGTAATGAAAGGAATAACTGAAGAAGGGAAGCTAAAAGAAACTAATAAAAAAAACAAGCATTTGACAAACAAGAATACACGACAGCAACCCAGGAAGGAAAGAAGGAAGGAAGGAAGGAAGGAAGGAAAAAGGCAGGAAGGAAGGAAGAAAAGGAAGGAACAAAGCAGATGAAGGGAAGAAAGTTAAGACAGGGAGACTGGAAAGAAGGAGGAAGGAAGGAAGGAAGGTAGGAAGAAATGGGTGAAAGAATAACTCAAGAAAGGAAAAAGGAAAGAAAACTAAAACAGAAACAAGGCATGAAGCAGCCATACAAGCAAAACAGCAACTAAGGAAAGAAAGAAGGAAGGAGGGAAGGAGAGAAAGGTTAAATGAATGAACGGAGGAAAGTAGGACGGAGGAACTGAATGAATGATGGAAGGAAGTAAGGAAGAAAGGATGAAATGAAGGAAGAAAGGAAGGTAGGAAGGCTGAAATGAAGGAAGCAAGGAAGGAAGGAACAGCTGCTGAAGGAGACTAAGGCAGGGACAATGAAAAACGCGACTTGGAAGCACTGACGAGGGAAATGGAAACCTTGGCTCGACTGACTGACGTTCTTTTTCTCTCACACTCACCTTCACCTCTACGACTTTGACCCCGCGAGAGTTCTGAGTCAAAATGTACCTAAAGAGAGGCTAAGCTGGACCGGAAATATAGTATCCTTATAAGACTCAGCTCCAGGGTGTGTGTGTGTGTGTGTGTGTGTGTGTGTGTGTGTGTGTGTTGTACCTGATTCAATGTGTTACTGTAATTAGAGGCTTCACCAAACCCTGTTTCAGAGGTCTTCCAGCAGGTGGTCTACCGTCGCCCAGCCTCGATTAAATATTTTTGCGGGGTTTTAAAGACCTGTGAAATTGTATCTAATATTAAGTTTTTAATAATATTGTTATTTATAAGAATTTTTTTTCTTATTCAATCCAGTGCAAACTTATATACCTGTAAAGAAAAAATGACCAGGCTCTCAGAGAATCTTAGCTTGGGGACTAAAATAGTGTGCTGTCTATTTACATATATTTGAATAAATCGTGTGCAGTTAGTAAAAGGAGATTACCTTCACGACTTCTGATGTGTGTATTTTAGCATGCTTTAAAGCAGTAAGCAGTTCCACTGAAAATAATGTACTGAACGATTGCTTAGTTGGTGAATCAGCCATATTAATCCAAACAAACGGCAGTGCGGTACGACACTATAACCATAGCAAAGTACGAGGAGTTGACGTGTAAACTTACTAAACTGTGCAAAGGAGCCAGGGAAACATTTAAAAGCATTATTTATGTTAGAATTTAGTTACTAAGATGATCAAAACGTCTAACAGGTCCGTATTGTTATGAAAAGTCATACGTCAGGCAGGGCAGCATATCGAAAGGTGCTGCTGAACCTGCGGCTGCATATCTACTTTCTTTTGTGGATACTAACGAATGACAAATATTTTAATTACTGTTATCCTGTTTTATGGATGGTTCTAGTAAAACTGCCTAGGTTTCGTCTCTATGTTATGTTTACAGAGATGAGTAAACTGACGAAAGCTGAGTTTACAAAATGACACCTATAAGACATTATATATAATCAAAAGGCTCCCATATTGTAATTTCTTTGTAGCATATCATGCCAGCTCAGTAATGTCATGAGTAAAATGTGTTTTGGGGTGTCTTACTTTGTGTCAAAATTAAAAAGAAATTACGCACTGGCTACTTCTTCAATGCATACCCCGCATCAGAGCTGGGCGACGGAAGCGAATCAAGTGGCAGATTTCTGAAACAGAATCTGGTGAAGTGTCTAATTGACACTGCCGGATACGTGAATGTGAAGCCATGTGTGAAAGAAATTTGTATCTGAGATGGAGCCAGGATTCCATGGGCTTGAATGGTGAAGGAATGGGAGTGTGAACCTTTCTGTTGGGTATACTTTGGTTAGTATCTCACTCTATCATTTTGTCTATTTTTTTCTGGTTCTTTGGACCCCACCTCACCCCATCCGAGGGCTGGAAAGAAGGAGGTGTTGATGATAATGAGGATGATGATGATAATTCGTTCCTCACCTCATCATCAATCGGGAAAAGAGGCCTGGATGATTATGGTGAAGATGATGGTGATGCGATGGTGATGGGAATAAGTATAATTCTAGTGGTGGTTTGGAGGATTAGGCGAAATCCATTCACACGATGTAGTGGTATTTTCAGGTGGATCTACACTGAGCCAGGAGCCAAATATTTTCACGTAACCCGTGAGGAGGTAGCTGAGTCGGTTGAGAGCCAGCAGTCCTAACATCCGCATCGAATCCCCAGTGGGGCAGGGAACAGTTTAAGGATTTGAAATTCATAAAGCTAATCTACCAGAAGGCCCACCGACATGTCATAAAAGTACCCCCGCTAATACTAATACCCCAGTCCTGTATGAGACAACCCTAACATGTATTCATTATGGACGGTGGGTGTTAGCACCGACCTGGTGACATGTGGAGGCGTGTGGTTTGCAGGATGATTAATGGTCCTTGGGAACAGGTTGTGAAGCCTATGCCCAGAGTTGGACGCATAATAATAATTGAGAGAGAAAAAAAAAAAAGATGATATGTTCAGTGAATCTAGGTACTGCAACCGGATATGGCCCATGAAGGGTTTATATCCAGCGGATGTTTGTGGTTTATTGCTCATGTAATGCTGCTCGTTGGCGGTCTACTGCTCCCTCTCTGACTATCCTAGCCCCGGTCCTCACACTGGGCAATACATAACTGGATGGTGGGTGGATGGATGGATGGATGTAATTTTAAGTCTGACTAATACGATGAACTTCCCCGATCCCTAACAGTGAACGCAGCTGTACTTCTCTCTTTAACCTCGCCTAAAACTGTCATCTGTCCATTTAGGATGTTAAGTTGTATCAATAGATAAACTCTAGAATATGATGCTAGCCACGAGGAAATTATGTGGAACAGATGTAGAGCTGTATTTTCGTCTAGTCATCAAACTGTGTGAAATAAGTTGCAAAAGGATGAAAATCCGAAATATGTTATAGTGAAAGAGCATAGGATGATTGCAAATGATTAGCAGAGATTCACTGATCGCTGGCGTCGAGTGTCTTCAGAGCAAGGTAATATTTCTTTGGACAATATTAACCCTCCAAATTACTCATATACACCTTTCAGTGGACGTCAGAAAATCCTCATATTATTTCCCTTTCTTATTAATTTTGTTAACCTCCTTGGGTGACGTAGGCATTTCATCTCCTTTAATCCTATGGCATGATATTTATTTTATATTCTATATTACTAGTCATTTTTATCCAACTTAGACCTATAATAAAAAAAGAGTTAATAACGGTGGTATGTATCTCCTTCAGCTAAAAAAAAAAAAATCTCTCCAAAGCTAATATCTCTCCTTAGCTAAAAGTCTCTCCAAAGCCATAGGTCTCTTCAAAGCTAAACGTCTCTCCAGAGCTAAAGGTCTTTCCAAATCTAAAATTCTCTCCAAACCAAAAGTCTCTCCAAGCCAAAAGTTTCTCCAAGCCAAAAGTCTTTCCAAGCCAAAACTACCTCCAAGCCAAAAGTTTCTCCAAACCAAGAGTCTCTCCAAGCCAAAAATCTCTCCAAAGCTAAAAGGCTCCCCCAAGCTAAAGGTTTCTCCAAAGTTAAAGGTCTCTCCAAGCTAAAAGTTTCTCCAAGCTAAAAGTCTCTCCAAAGCTAAGTCTCAAAGCTGATTATAATACCTGATAATACCAATAATAAGAGTAAATAATTCGATATCAAAGAGAGAGAGAGAGAGAGAGAGAGAGAGAGAGAGAGAGAGAGAGAGAGAGAGAGAGAGGGTAAATTGACCCAGGTGTGGCGTTCCTGTTCAGCTAATTAATTCCTTGCAGTCGAAGGGATTTAAATTATCAGGTATAAGCCCTTTAATTTCTTCAGATCAGTGATGACTCTTTAACGTTATTATTTCTATGGGCCAGACGTCAGCAATAGTCTCTTTGCTTCGAGGATGTGTGTGTGTGTGTGTGTGTGTGTGTGTGTGAGAGAGAGAGAGAGAGAGAGAGAGAGAGAGAGAGAGAGAGAGATTTTATTCAGCTTAAGGGACACGTCATAAATTGAGGGAATTAATTAAAGGAATAACCACCCCCTCCAGTTCGTATTCTCAATCCTTAGGTGAATAAAATCGTCTAGAGAGAGAAATAATAAAAATTGTCATGGCACAGCAAACCCGACCCCGGCAGTCATTTTATTGCTGACGTATATAAAGAACAGGATATCTAGTGAAAAAATGTCATGAAAATTGACGATTTTATGCCCTCTTGAAATTTTAGGCCCGACCCACATGACACACCCTACGCTAAATGGGGGAGGGTGACCCCCCTGACGTAATGAGGCAAGTTACAGGATGCAGATTTGAAAGATGCACCTTAAGGTTTTACTTTCATATCGTTTTGACGAATTTGAAAGGAGTTATGGCGAAAATTATTATTATTTTTTTTTTACATTTTTGGGGCCTACAGCCTGAGACTTGGCCCAATTTGGCCCAAAATTTAATCAGGTGATCAGAAAGTCATAGCCCCTCGTCCCTGCAATTTTGCTTAATATCGCACCAGTAGTTTTCGCGTCAAAACAGACAGATAGACAGACAAACAAACAAACAGAGAGACAGACAACCCGAGTGAAAACAATACCCTTTCCCGAGCCCTTCCGGGGCGTGGACAGGTAATAATAATGCGTCTTCTGCTTCGGTGGGTTCAGAATTTAAAGATGAAGGCGTCATCGCGCTGAAGTGGTTCATTCACGTAGATCCCTCATTGTTGTTGTTGTTTCGTTGTTTTTGTTGTTGATGTTGTTGCTGTTGATGGTGATGGTGTTGTTGTTGAAGTTACTGTTTTTGTTTTTGATGGTGTTAATAATGATGACGATGTTAATGTTCTTGTTTTTGTTGTTGTTGTTCTTCTTGTTTTTGTTGTAGCCCTAGGTTACTCTGAACGTGAACCCAGTGTGCTGCAGGCTGAAATTCCCTTCTTTTACAGTCCACCATCTTTCATTCGGTGGATAGGGAGGGAGTTGAGGGGCATTTGGATAACCAGGCATCTCCGCCGCCCGGTTATAAAATTGGTGCCACTGGTAGGAGGCGCTGCTCTTCGGTTCCAGATCCTTCATTAATCCTACTGATCATCCCTCAACATAATCTCCTTAGCGAATGATCCGTCTTCTGCTTAGCTGTCTTATTCCTAAACTTCTGTAATGACGTCTTACTCTCTCACGCCTGGGATAACTCTAGTGTTCTCTCAAGGAAACAAAGACGATTTACAAAGACGAGAGAGCATCACAGAAGCCTGAGAGTGGCGATACTGATTCATTAACCCTCTCATGATCGGAACAACCCTAGCATTTTACTGCAGATACCAACAAACGATATCATTCAGCCTATGACCTCGAGTCTTATAAACGTGATGTGTCCAGGCATCTCGAAATGAACGGACCTTGAATATGGCTGTTATTTTCTATTTATTTATTTATTTTTCCTTGAAGGAACAATCTTGCGGGCTTTTAGTTTTTGGTTCCTTCTTCCTTGTGTTTAACATAAGTATATAATATAGACAGACAGAGAGATAGATAGATAGGTAGCTGTAATAAATCATGGGAAAATGAAAATGTAAACTCCTTCACTCCGATAACATTTTATTCGCTTCCATTTTATGATCGTATTTTCTGCTGCCTTCAAGCCATTATATTTCACGTGCCAGAGACTGTACGGGTATTAGAAGAGTAAGAATTAAGTTTGACACATTATCAGCAACTGATTCTCCCGAAGAGGAGTAAGAAATATTTTGACAGCACGGAAAAAAAAAAAAAAAAAACTAAGCCATTGCAGTTCAATCAATAATAATAATAATAATAATAATAATAATAATTATGAAGAAGAAGAAGAGTGAAGTGATTTATCGTACGTAAGAGATTCACTGCCCTACCTCTCTCATCAGTCTTACTCATCATCGCTGAGTACAATCTCCTTAAAACCTATCAACGTTCTCCTTACCTGCACAGGTCTTAAGCCTCTCTAATGACGCCTTCTTATCTACCCTGTAACTGCGATGACGGCTTTATTTTTCTGTAGCAGGCTTTTTTTTTTGCTCTTGTGTAAAATTTGGCTCTTAAGATGTCTGTTTAGTCTTCGTTAATTCCTTCATAAAAATCAGGTATAGTATATTCTTGTTACTGCCAGACAATGTATTTAGCTTAAGAAATAACTCTTGGGTTGTAGAGAAACTTGTTATTATTATTATTATTATTATTATTATTATTTTGCCCAGATATCCATCAAACGACTATATCAAGATAGGAGGGACTTGTAATGATCGAAGGGGTAAATTAAGACCTCCTAACCTCTCCAGTTCATAACGTACCTCATAAATTAAATAGAATCTAGATACTGCAAGAATGAATTATAAAACACGCCGCAGCACCATATATCGAATGTAGCTGTTGGTTTGCCTCGCTTGACATGGGAGCCGCAGTTTTTCTATTCTCGTTCAAGCTATGTTTTACAATCCTTAAGGTCAGTTGATCTTTACCACCCAAGAGCACCAATTTCGGTCGATGGAGGACTGTGTGTGTGTGTGTGTGTGTGTGTGTGTGTGTGTGTGTGTGTGTGTGTGTGTGTGTGTGTGTGTGTGTGTGTGACAGAGAGAGAGAGAGAGAGAGAGAGAGAGAGAGAGAGTTTATCATGGTCAAAACATCTCAAGAAATATTTTCCAGCTAACGCCACACGTACACAGTATATTCATCTCAGAATGAGACAGTACAGCCCGAAAGTGTAATTGTAATAGTAGTAGTAGTAGTAGTAGTTGTGGTAGTAGTAGTAGTAGCAGCAGCAGTAATAGTAGTTGTACTAGTGGTAGCAGAAGTAGTAGTAGTAATATTAGATGTAGTAGTAATAGCAATAGTAGTAGTAGCCTCAGATTCTTCAGTAATGTGAACCCAATGGACCGCAGGATGAAGCTGCCCTCCTCCTGCAGTCCACCATCCTCCTGCTGGGGGATAGGGAGGGGGATGAGGAGCGTTTGTATACCCAGGCCTAAAATTGTCATGTTATACATAAGTCTGTCAGTAGTAAAAATGAATAAGACGCCCTGGTGGTGAAGAGGCCAAAGTAAGAGTGAGGAGGAAGGCAGAAGAAAGACGGATGGTGGAGATGTCTCTGTGGGGAAATCTGGAGACGAGGAGGAGAAAGAAAATGGGAGTGGGGAGAGAGAGAGAGAGAAACAGGAGAAGAAAGCGTAGGAAAGAAAGAATAATTTGAAGCAATCTATAGATGGGGGAAATTATAGGGAAAAGGTTGAGAGAGAGAGAGAGGTAATCTATAGATTGGGGAAATTATAGGGAAAAGTTGAGAAAGAGAGAGAGAGAGAGAGAGAGAGAGAGAGAGAGAGAGAGAGAGAGAGAGAGAGAGAGAGAGAGAGAGAGAGAGAGAGAGAGAGAGAACACAGACTTGGACAAACAGGTGACCACTACCCCACCTTAAACAGAGACAGAGCAACCGCCTCAGAGACGAAGACAGTGATGCGCAACCCCAACAAGCAGAGACAGGGACAGAGATGTACCACCCAGACTTTAGCAGAGATAGAGACAGAGATCTGGGAGGAGAGCCATCACCCCAGCAGAGACGCAGACAGAGAGAGCCACCACCTTAACTAGTGCAGGGACAAAAACACAGATCCACTACCTCAACAAGCAGAGAAGGACAGCCACATTCCCAACAAACAGAGACAAAGACAGAGATCCATTGCCCAATAAAGAGAAGCATAAACAGGAAAAGAGAACCATCATAACAATAATCAGAGGTATAGACAGAGATTCACCACCCCGGCAATGACAGAGATTTGCCACCCTAACAGAGACAAAGACAGAGATGCACCATTCCAACAGAGACAAAGGCAGAGACTCACCACTCCAACTTATTCAGAGACAGAGATCCACCATTCCAATAAACAGAAAAGGAGACAGAGACCCACCACCTCAACAAGCACAGTCAAACAGAGAAATAGATCCAGCACCCCAAATTAAAAAGGGACAGAGAATGCCATCAACCCAGCTTAAACACAGGCAGAGGCAGAGGAAGAGAGACACCACCCAAACTTTAACATAGACATAGACAGGGATCCACCAACCCAAAAACAGAAAACAAGAAGCGGTGCCAAGGCACAGCAGACCCGTCCCCGGCAATCATTTAAGTGCTGATGTATCAACGCAGTAGGATGTCTAGTTATTGCTGTCATATATCAAATTTGGAGTAAATCGGTTGAAAAATGACAATTTTATGCCCATTTGATATTTTAGTCCTGACCCACCTGGCATTGACCCTCCTACCGCTAACGGGGGAGGGTGACCCCCCTTGTAATGTGGCATGTTATAGGATGCAAATTTGAAAGACGCACCTTTAAGTTTTGGTTTCATGTCGATATGACGAATTTGAAAGAAGTTATGGTGAAAAAACGATTTGTACCCGTTCCCGATTTTTTTTTTTTTTTTTTTAACACATTGGGGGCCTACAGCCTGGGCCTTGGGCCGATTTGGCCCAGAATTTAATCAGGCAATGAGGTCATAGCCCATCATCCCTGTAATTTTAGTCACAATATCACCAATGGTTTTCGCGTAAAGTTAACAGACAGACTGACAGAGAGACAAACAAACAAACAAACAAACAAACAAACCGAGTGAAATCAACCGTCCCCGAGCCCCTCCAGAGCGGGGAGGGGAAATGACAGAGAACTACTACCCCAACAAACTGGGACAGAGATCCCCCCCCCCCCAAACAGGGACAGAGATCCACCCCCCCACAAACAGGGACAGAGATCCAGTCCCAACAGAGACCATCCCAGATTAAGGAGAGACATGGACAGAGATCCATCACCACCCAAAATAAAACAAAGAAAATGACAGAGATCTACCACCACAACAAACAGCGACAGAGATCCACTTCCTAACAAACAGAGACAGAGATCCACTCCCCAACAGACAGAGACTGATCCACCACCCCAACAAACATGACAGGTACAGAGAAAGAGGCCCAAAACCCCTAACTTAAACAGAGACAACGAAAGAGAAAGAGAGCCACTGTCCCCTACTTAGGCACAGAAAGAGAGAACCATCTCCCCAGTTTAAGCAAAGGTATAGACAGAGAAAGAGATCCACCATCCCAACAAACAGAGAAAAAGAAAGAGATACGCCAAATGCAACAGAGACACAGACAAAGAAAAAAAAACACCATTCCAACGTAAATAGACAGAAAATAACAGCCATCATCGCAACTAAAACAGAGACAAAGACAGAGCCACCACAGGAACTCAGACAGGCAGACATCCACCATCCCACCAAATAGAGATTAATAAAAGAGACAGATCCACCACCCTACCCTAAACAGAGAAAGAAAGCCACCCCCAACAAAGATCGATAAAGACAGAGCCATCAGCCCAACAAACAAAATCAGATATACACCGTCCCAACAAACATATTCAGAGACACACTACCTCAACAAACAAAAACAGAGGCACTCCACCCCAACAAACAGTGAGACCCACCACCCAACAGAGACAAAGGCAGAACCATCACTCTACCCTAAACAGAGACAGAGAGCACATCCTAAGTGAAGCAGAAACAAAGACAAAGAAAGTCACCACTTCAACAAACAGAGACAAAGACAGAGAAAGAAGGGCACCACCCCAACAAACAGAGACAAAGACAAAACCACCACTCCAAGTAACAGAAACAGACACACCACCGCAACAGACAAAAATACAGACACCCCCCAAAAAAAAAAATAATAAATAAAAATAAAACAGAGACCCACAACCCCAACAATCAGAATGGCCAACCACTCCAGCAGACAGAACCACCATCCCATCCTGAAGAGAGACAGATAGAGAAAGGGAGCCATTAATCCAGCTTCAACAGAGACAGAGACAAAGAACAACGACCACCACTCAAACCAGAACAGAGACAGACACACAGGGATCCACCGGCCCAACTTTACAGCAAGACACAGCAAAGGAATGTAAGGACAGAGAAGGACAAACAGCGCCTTACGTCAATCGTCTGTCCAAGGTTAAAACTCCAGCATCTTGAAGGGAAATTCCTGAAGGGGCCAGGGTTCTGAGACTTCACTTTGTCCTCCCCCCCACCCTCTCACTCTCGCCTGTAAGAAGTTTGTGTGATGGAGACTTTGATTTCACTCCGACGTCTTTTTCCGCCCCCCCCCCCTCTCTCTCTCTCTCTCTCTCTCTCTCTCTCTCTTTGCCATCCATTTCTTCAACTTATACTTTTAATGAGAAAGTCTTTCCATTAATAACAAGTCCTGTAAGATCTGCTTCGTTTGTGCATATTTGACGCTCCCCCTCCCCCCCCTCTCTCTCTCTCTCTCTCTCTCTCTCTCTCCGATACAGTCAAAGCGTTTCCCGACTTGACAGAAAATTGGCAAGAAGTGGATCTGGAACAGCCGGCAAAATTCTCTTCGCACTTACCCCTCCCCCCCATTATTCTTCCCTCCCCCTCCCACTCCCCACCCTTTTCTCCCCTCCCCCATCTTCCCTTCGTCGCATTTGTCCCAACTTTTGTCTCCATTATTCCCTTCCCCTATTCGTCCTTCCTTTCCATCTCCCATTTCTCTCCTCCTCCTTCGGCCCATATTATACATCCACTTCCCTCCCACACTCCCCCTCACCTCCCCCTCTCCCTTTTTCCTTCAACTTGTTCTTCTTTCCTTCGTTTCTTTCTTTCTTCTCTCCCCTCCCAATCACCCTAATATCTCCTATATTTTCCTCTTTTCCCCTTCCAAGTCTCCTCTCCTCTTGCCTTCTCGTACCCTCTATCTTTCTCCTCCCATTCACTTTTTCCCTTTCCCTCCTCCCTCTCGTCCTATCCTTCCCTTTCCTTTCCTCCTCCACTTACCTCTTTCCTCACCCGTATACCATTCCTAGTTTCCTCCTCAGTCATTCATTTATTCCCTTCCTTCCCTCATTTCAATTTCTGTCCTCCACTCCTTTCTTCCACCTTTCCCATCCTCTCCTATCCCCATCCTCCCTCTCCACTCCACTCCAGTCCCCTTCCACCATCAACCCCTTCTTTCCTGCCTACATACCCTTCTTTCTCTCCACTCCCCCTTCCACTCTTCCCCTACCCTCTTGGTTCTTTTCCCCTCTTTCTATGTCCCTATATCCCTTCTTTTCCCCTAACCCCTACCCCCACTCTTTGCTACCCGTTCTCACCTTCACCACTCTCTCTTGGTTCAGCTGAATGCCTCTGTGTATGTGTGTGTGTGTGTGTGTGTGTGTGTGTGTGTGTGTGTGTGTGTGTGTGTGTGTGTGTGTGTGTGTGTGTGTGTGTGTGTGTGTGTGCCCTCAAACAAAGATACCTTACAAGAATACATTATCACTTATTCTTAATTCTGAATGTTATTGAAGAGAGTTATTTGTGTATGTCACTTGAAGTTGATTAGTTATTTTTCTCCCGTCAGAAGCAAGCATTTTCAAACGCACCGGTAAGAGGCATAAGTAATATATAAAGTTCAGCAATAATGAAACTGAAATATGAAAAAATAATGTAGAACTTGGTGTATATCACAGTGAAAAAAAAAAATGTCTTCTCTTCCCCTCAAACAAATAATTCACACTTATTAACTTGGCCATATATATTTTCTTGCAAACTGGATGGGAATTATTTAAATATCCAAAATCATTTCCTTATAAACTGGAAAAGAATGAAAGAGAAACATCAACACTCAAGGTAACTCTCAGCTGAATAAAATCGTAAGGTGTTATCATAATGCTATAGGTCTGTCACTTTAACTTGACCCAGATATTCGGAAATTTGCAGCTTAGTTCACGTAGCTGAGTGGCAGAGAGAGACATTTCTGTGACACTACATCCTTTATGCAGCACTTATGCGTGACTAGCATCATAGTCTAGTGTTCATCAAAGAAATTACCAATATGCCGAGACTCGAACCCGGGACTCTCAGGTGAGAGCCAGGCAGCATACCACTACACCACGACCAGGTAAAAGTTAACTCACGTTGTCACAATCTTGTAACCAACGTCCCTCCGCCCCCCACTGTGGGCCTGAAGAGGGTGAGTTAACCCCCTGGCACTCGGGCAAGTAGATGCTTTTAATCTATCCCAAACACTTACGGCAAGTCAGAATGAAGAGAGAACCTGTATTTTTTACACAGGAAAAATCATCAGAGAAATTACCAATATGCCGAGACTCGAACCCGGGACTCTCAGGTGAGAGCCAGGCAGCATATCACTACGCCACGACTAGGTAAAAGTTAACTTACGTTGTCACAATCCTGTAACACCTGAGAGTCCCGGGTTCGATTCTCGGCATATTGGTAATTTCTCTGATGATTTTTCCTGTGTAAAAAATACAGGTTCTCTCTTCATAGTCTAGTGTTAATCTCTTGCTACGACTCAGCATTTAAGATGGAGGGATGGCAATTTTAGGCCAAGATAAAGTAAACAGAGCATAGTTTTTTCAACAATGATTGGGATAATAACAGTATAAACACTCAGGCTCCTTTAACTCTCTCTCTCTCTCTCTCTCTCTCTCTCTCTCTCTCTCTCTCTCTCTCTCTCTCTCTCTCTCTCTCTCTCTCTCTCTCTCTCTCTCTCCTTCCGATATAGTCAGCCAATTTGCCGAAAATATATATATATATAGAATTCACTAAGGATTCCATGGTTGCCGTTCAAGTAATGTTTACATTAATGGGTCTTGTCCTTACAAACATAGTAAGTTTTATTGCTGACGTATGGACGTAAATAAAGATGCTGCTGTAAACATTATGAAGGTGTTTATGTTTTGGGTCAAGCGCTGATTCATCTCACCGCCAAAAATTAATTGAGAAGGGAAAAAGAGGACTGAAGGATGTATTGGTTTGTCTCCTAAATCCTTCAATCTCGTCATTACTTTATTTGGCTTACTCGTAAAGGAGAATAGATAAATTAAATGGATTAGATTTAGCCTGCACTAACCATTTTACGACTACCCTGCTCTCATAAGCTGTATAAAATAATCTTGTTGCAACAGAAAGAAACAAATCTATCTATATACCTAAGCTGCTTCCACCACAGAAAGGGAGGTAGCCGAGACAGGACGACACACTCCCACTTTACTCACACACACACACACACACACACACACACACACACACACACACACACACAATTTATTCGTATCTTAGCCCCAACAAATATATAAGTAAATTAATGATATAAAATAAAAACACTCAGAGAATGCATACCTCCGCCAGCGTAGCAAAATCCTTCCATTCGATCATGACGTTTGACTTTTTTCCCTCCCATAATTCGGTAGTTTCTTCCTATGATGGTTTACAGTCATTATTCCAAATTTGGTACTATTTTCCAACAGTTTATCCTGATGTTGCAGACAGACAGACCGACATAAAGCCTTTTGAAATTGAGGGATTAAGAGAGAGAGAGAGAGAGAGAGAGAGAGAGAGAGAGACAGACAGACAGACAGACAGACAGACAGACCGAGACAAAGACAGAGAGACAGACACTGAAGGAGACAGAGACAGATAAACAGAGACTGAGACAGAGACAGACAGTAACTGAGACAGAGACAGACAAAGACAGAGGCAGAGAAACCAACCAACCTAGCCAAAACCATAACCCTAGCGGCAGTAATGACGTCGTCTGGGGGATGAACTAAGAAAACGTATGGACTGTGGAAGCAACAAAGTGGCCATATTTATCATCCAAAAGGCCAGCGTACAGTGAAAGGCAGAGGTCATGTCCCGGTTTTGTCCGATGATTATGTGTTACATGTGAATATTATGAGGGCTCTACCACAGCTGCATATTCGTGGTTGGCTAGCCTGACTTTCCTCAAGCTTGATAAACTGCTGATGATGAGATGATAGTATAAACGAACCCAAGAAATTCCGATGCCTTAACATCCATTTGTTAGAATTGCTTCTTCCGAGAGACGAAATGTGAACCATACTCGATCAGGCGATGACTGCCTGGCCGTGACACAGCGCAAAACGTCAGGCACATCTAGCATATTTATCTTGATATGGACAAGGCAAAACAACATGCGTCCAACTGCTGGGAAGGTTAGAGAGGACATGATATATCCTAATTTAGGAGGAAAGAATCCCGAACAGATGGTTTAAGCATTCGGTGTAAGCAGAATCGTAGACAGGTGCATTGGGCGCTTCCAGGAGGAAGGCACAAAGGACAGCAGTCATCGTTCAGGTCACCCTGATGTTACCACACCACTACAGGACCAGGAAATAATCACAGCGTTGGAAGGGAGCACCTGTACGCAGTGCTTATTCCGTAGGAGACAAATTGAACCTAGAATAAAGCACACGAATAGTTGTGCGGAGACTTCGGTCTTCTGGGTTGTGTGTTCGGACTCCAGATTGTAGGTTCATTTCGCCATTCATAATAAAACATTCCATTATCATTATACACTGACTTTATCCTCATGTGTAACGTTGTTTCATGATAGATAATAAAAATTAAAGCTTATAAATGCCAACTTAAGCTAAGCAGAAATTAAATCAGTGAAGAAGAAGAACGAAAATCCGGACATGTCTTTAAGTATGTGAATTGCAGTGTTCCTAACATGGTAACAAAAAAGAGAACGGATGAGAAATTGTTTATGTGTACATCAAGAAAAAATTAGCAGTCGGAAAACACATCTATAAATTTCGCTTAGTTATGGAAAATATGCTCGCATCCACAGACTCGTTACCTAGAGAAACTCGTGTCACTGCTACCAACCGTCCGAATGACGCAAAGCAGAACGCACCAAAATTTTAGCCTTTCAGCAGATGTTTTCATCAAATTTCAGGACACGACTTTTGTCTTTCATTATACACATCATGGAAATATCGAATCAGCAGAGACTCTCATTTTTCCACCAAAATCCGGTGGTATTTTTCTTTTTCTTCGTCTGTTAGCTTCAGACATTCTTATTTACCTTAGGAAATATTATCAGACTGGAGGGGTTGGCTATATCTTTCATTAACATCTTCCCCACCAGGTGACTCTCCAAAGTTGAATAAAATCGTTTGCTGACAACAAGAATAAACAGAAATTACGTTCTTGGACTGAATATGTAAAGGCTCATTGTCGTTCATCCATTCGTCATAGTCTTTTAGTGCACCATCAAAAGCTTGGGTGCCAGGGCTCAGCTGCTTATCCACGACATGTAAGACGGGAGTGATCAGTTCTTACTCTTTGCATGGCATTATGTGAACAACAACTGTAATCACTCTTTCGGATGTAAACCTTTGTAGGCCGTATTCTGTCGAAGAGCCTTAACCCCCTAAACCACCAGGAGTATACAGTATCTGGTTATTTGGTACCACCCAACGTAGTAAATGATTTCGTGGGTTCGAGGAAACTATATGGCATCAATGCAATGTAACAACATTTGAAAATGAGTGGATGGAGGGGGCCCTAACCTTCCGTTGTCTGTAGATATTATTCAAACCAATATTCAAGGAAGTAGAAGTAATTTGTGTATAGAATAGTCTCCTTCCTGCGAACAGGAAGAATTTCTCCTATAAACTGCACAATAACCTTACATTTTCTCGACCTTGATGAGCATAGTCAGGTGAGTGATGGCCTGGTTCGAACTGAGACGCCGGTCCGTGTGATGTCATGCGCGGACAGGTACCCATGTTCGACCCTTGCAAACTGACTTCCTGCTACTTTAGATCTTGATTCTGAAAAAAAAAAAAAAAAAAGGCTCTCTTCTTAGTTCGATTTTTGGCCCGTCAGTGTACAGTACAGACTCCCCCAACTAATGCTGTATCTTTTGCATAGTTAGCTTGTTTTGCTTTTTATTCTTGCTGCCTCCGGACGATTTCATCAACTTATGGGAAACTTTTCGAACTAGAGAGGTTAGATATAAGATTAAAGGTTGTTAATTTTAAGTAGGTATAAATTGCTATCACTCCATGCTGAAGGCTGAGCTGTAACAAGAGATTAATAGTAGAATATGGTACTGGTCACATAAAAGTGCTATGGAAAGGACGCCGGACCATAATGCCATCTTATTATGACACTGAGTTACGAGATATAACCTACAAAAAGACGAACACTCCACCAAGTTAAAGTGAACGGAATAATCTTCACAACTACAGATCCTTCTCAAGCTGAATAAAAACGTATATTTAAGCTGAGTAAATAGATTTGGAGGAAGCAAGAATTACCTGAAAAAACACCCCACCTGACTGTAGGCGTCACAACTGTGGACTCTAGCAAGCTTGGGAGCCACGGAATGAGGCCATCTGTATAAACCATTCTCATCAGGCCCACCGCGCAGTGGAACAGATCCTGGCTCATTACATTATAAAAAGGAAGAAACCCATGCAAATGACTACAATTACGCCTAGAAAAAGAGAATACTATAAAAAACCGGTTGAATCTTCTCCACCACCATCCCTACCTCCCCATTTTCTCTACCTGTCTCCTCCTTCCTTCCTCCTCGCCTTCCTCACCTCCCTCCCCAGCCTACCCATTTTCTCTACCCGTTCCTCCTTCCTTTCTTCTTGCCTCCATACCTTCCCCCCTGTTTTGCCTCCTCTTCTTCCTCCTCCTTCAGCGCTTTCCTCATCTCCCCTCCTCCACATCCTTCTTTCCTGCCTACCTTTGTCTTCTTTACCTGTTCCCTCCCACTCCCCACCCCTTCCTCACCTCTCCCCTTCCTAAGCGTCTCCCCATTTCCACCACCTGCCTTCTCCTTGCTTCCTCTCCACTTCCCTTTCCGTCGCCTCTTTCCCTCGAGTCTTCCTCATACCCCCTACCCTCACTGCCTCACTCCTCCTCGCCACTCTCATCATTCCCTCATCTCCCCCATCATCTCCATCCCTCCTCTCCCCTCCTCCCCCTACCAATTTGCCCATTTTCATCGTAATAAGAGGTGTAACTCCTTCAGTCCAACGACGTATTGTGTATTGAATCGTTGCTATCACCAGAAAACTTTACTTTGCCTTAGAGAGACTTTACATACTATCAGTATTTAATATAGCCTCGTTTAACGCTTTTAATAATAGACTAATTTTTTATGAATGGAGGACAATGGTAATCTGGTGCATGGATTATTTTTTATTGATTCATTTTCCTTTCCTCTGTTCTATCAATTAAAAAAAAAAAAAAAGACGCCTGCCTTACGTTAAAAAAAAAAGAGAAAGAAAATTGCCTGTTGGCAAAAAAGAAAAAAAAAAAAAAAAAAATAGAGTGCATCATGGTCGCGAATGTTTTAAAATCATTCTGCTCGGACGTCAGCAAGATTGGTAGCTGTGTGTAAGAGCCCTTCAGCTGTTCATTTCGAGTTTCCAAAAAACCTCCCTTAAAGTTCTCATAATCCCCAGCACCAGGCGTTCCATCTACAGTTTCACGTTCTTTTTTTTTTTTTTTTTTTTTTTTTCATTCAAACTTAGCCGATCCGTGATAAGTCAAGATTTAGGCATCAGAGGAGCTTATGTCTGGAATGAAGGCGGGGTTGTGAACTGTGTGAGAGAATTCTAGCTCATTAGGCGACTCTTTGAACTGTCTTGGTGCTGAAGATGGGCGCCTTCGTGTGGTGACGTAGATGCAACCGAGTTGGTCAACTCCCTAGTTAAACAAGCGCCTTCCACCTGTCTCCCTGTCCCCTTAAAAGAGGGTGATGGGCCGTAGAAGAAGGGCAACTTTTAGCCTGCAATCTACTGGGTTCTCGTTTAGATGAGCCTAGGGTTGCAAGCACCACCACCACCACCACCACCACTACTACTACAACTACTACTACTACTACTGCTGCTGCTGCTACTGCTGCTGCTGCTGCTACTACTACTACTACTACTACTACTATCGCCACTGCTACTACTATTACTACATATCATAAAAGGAAATAATCGCAGTGAGGGTGTTCATACCGGCTGCTCAAACCGTCGCTCGCTGAGTTCATCATCCTGCTTCGAATCCTCTGAGCCTGACAGGTCGACAGGGCAGGAGTCACGGCCCGGGATGTATCAGTTTAGCATTGCCATTCAGTGAGCTAAGCATACTTACGCTATTTCGCTTTGAACTTCACCCATTTGGATTCAGAAAGCTATGATTGTCTAAGCATCGTGATTCAGTGATATGGGGAGGAATATATTTTTTCTCCCTGAACTTCACTCATCTGGAATAATAACACCGTGATATCTTGGCACTGTGGCTTAGTGAGATGAGGAAGAATACACTTATCTGACTTGAACTTTACCCAGTTGGAATCATAACGCTGTGATTGTTTAGAATCGTAATTAAGTGATTTCGCCCTGAGCTTGACCCAGTTAGAATCAGACTAGTCATCATGAGTCAGAGGGATGAGGAGGACTTCGCTTATTTCATTCTGAACATCACCCAGCTGCATTGAGAACGGTGTAAGTAGCTTGCTATGACTACCCAGAGGGCTACATGGTTTGAAAATTTACGAGATGAGTGAAATGTGTTAGAGACTGTGATTAAATTACCTGAGCTGGAATTTAAGGAACTCAACTATCGGTCATCTTGAGGTCAATGTTGCGGACATTTAAATCATTCAGTATTATGACTTCATTTTTTTTTTTCATAATTGCCACCACAGGATGATATATTTAGTTTGTGTATATATACTTGGTAGGTGGTGGCGACCATCATCCATTCACTTCATGTAGTGTTGTCTACTTCTTCCTTCACCTTTATCATTCTTTTTCTGTGTCTGCTCTCCTCTCCTCCTATTTCTCCCATGTTTCGTGTTACGTTTTGTTATTCTCTTTCCTTTTCAGGTGGCTTTACCTTGAGTGACAAGAGTAATGGTTTCCTCTAAGTCAGGAAACCATTTACAGTTCTGGGTGGTAACCATATATCCAACCCACAAGTGTTCCCTGCGTGTCAACAATTGGGTTGGAGGAGGGTTAGTGCCCCTTCCCATAAAACAACTCAAAGTCAAATGGTCACCTCTTACGGGATTATGGCGTCTAGCTACAGACAGACAGATAGCAACTCTGCCATAGTGGATATCGGTTTATTGTGAGAGATTTATTTAAAAGTAAAATCATTAGACCATTTTGTTCTCAAGGGGATTAAACGTATTATATTGCCAGTTCTGCAATGCGTAACATGTAGGCTGTTAAAATTAGCCCGCCATAATAGTACTTACATTGAAACAAACTTCGACACTTGTTGAACGACAGCCTATATCATTATATAATCCAGATTTGTACTTAGCACCGAGGAATGTTAAAATATGAATGACTATTTTTCGTCGTCTGACTATGAACTTCAGCTTAGCTTAGACCTTTCGAGAAGGGGACTTAGATATACCCTTCAACTTTGAGTATGAGAGTTCTTTTCTAAGTTGACCCTAATCGTAGTGTACCTGAAATAAAGTAATGTAATGAAATAAGGCTCAGAGGATTAAACAGACGAGAAAGTGGCCAAATAATGTCAATGTGCTCAATAGCTCCGGCCTTAAAGAAAACACACTCCATAAATCCAGCCATAAAAGTAAAATGCTCTATAAATACGGTCATAAGAGTAGCAAGCTCTATAAACACGGTGGGTGGTGGCTTCGTGTCAGAGGCCCATATCTCTCTTGGGACACATCATTAGCGACACAACACTACCCAACCTGACGCTGCCCCATATGTCTTAGAGTATAGCACCAACAGACGCTTGAGTTTCGTAATTCTCTCTCTCTCTCTCTCTCTCTCTCTCTCTCTCTCTCTCTCTCTCTCCGTGTCTGTGTGTCTTTCTATATCTTCTTGTCGGTAGCTAAGTAACCTGACCTTATTTTTGCACAATATTTCCATTTTAAAATCCCCACCCCGTAAAATAACGAGCTCAAAGACAAACGCCACCCCTTAAGGGATTTTGGCATCGGACTGTAGAGAGATAGACAGCATTGCAAATATAGCAAATTGTCATTAATAACTGTTTTAATATCAAGCCAAATTACTTAACGGTATGATGAGTTTTACGTGAAAATAATTAAATTTTTTGGGGGTACACATGCATTCAAACTATTATTTTTATTGTGTTTTAAATTAAATGTCGAATGCTCCCCATATACGATAGCTGCAGAGAGAGAGAGAGAGAGAGAGAGAGAGAGAGAGAGAGAGAGAGAGAGAGAGAGAGAGAGAGAGAGAGAGAGAGAGAGAGAGAGAGAGAGAGAGAGAGAGAGAGAGAGAGAGAGAGAGAGAGAGAGAGAGAGGAGAATAGCGGAGAGAAAAAAAAAAAAAAAAAGGAAAGAACGAAAGCCTGTGTTAGCTTTACACAAATACACAGGACCACCACCCCTTACGGCCCTCACAGAATGGTCAGTTCGTTAGAATATCAAGAGCAATATTCCCTACTTAGACTGGTTCCTTCCTGTTTCATGGCAAATCGAACAAAGAACTGAATAAACACCTGGATACTGAAGAGAGTGATACGGGTTGTATTAAGTGACTGTTTGACTAGGTTCCTCGTCAGTCAATGGCTATACTGCTTCTGCTTCAACTTGGCCTAGATTATCGTCCTCATGCAGCTAATTTGACGTAGCTCTGTGGCAGGAAAAGACGATACTACTGCTCTATATCCTTTCCATAGAACTTTTCGTGACTAGCTTCGTATTCCAGTATTAATGTTACTTAAACCCATCATTGAAGATGGAGAGAGAGCAGTTTTAGGCCAGGTTAGAGTAAAAATGGTATAGTTAACGATCATCGACTAGAAAACAGGAGCTCATGCTGGTCAATACACCCTGCTCATCCTCTCACCCTTTCACCCAACTCAATAATGGCCTTCCCTGACTGTCCTCACCCTTAGGAACGAGATGACAGGAACTAATAAAGTATCTTAACAGGATTTTACGATGGACCCGTCGCCATAGCCCTTCACCATTACTGAGACATATTAGGTCTCGTGGTACTGCATTTCCCCCTCTTCTTTTTTTTTCCTTTTTTTTTTTTTTTTTTTTTTTACTTCATATCTTTATTTCTTAACCTGTTCGCTTCAGACGTGGTATTATTGTTCCTTTGGCCACTATCCCCCCCCCCTCTCTCTCTCTCTCTTTCTCATTTTTTTATTCCATTTGGAAGGGATTTATGGAGTCAAATATGAAATCAAACCAAATTTCGAGATCCTATGTTTTTCAGTGTCCATTAATCATCATGGGAATTTGTACAAAACCAAGCCAACGTACTGTAAATGTGTGGATACCATTGTAAATTCCCTCGTTCATGTTGGCAATCTTGTTATTCTTTTGCATCTTTTTTCACGTCTTTGTTCAGCGCAGTTTGGGTGTGTATTTGTTTAGTAGATGAAAGTGTAAAGATAGAATAAAAAGGAAAAACAAATGGCCTTATACAGAAAAAAATAAGGCGTAAGAAATTTTATGAATCAGTGTCCAAGTCCATGTGTGAGTAAGATGAAAGGAAAAACAAATGGCCTTATACAGAAAAGAGTAATGCCTAAGATATTTTATGAATGCGTTCCCAGGCTCATCCTCTTACCATTATCCATCCAGATATCAATCCAGCTTCCTTCTCTTCCCGTCGTCCTCCGTAAGGGCACAGAGTTCAATACCCTAGGATACAACTCTCTCTCTCTCTCTCTCTCTCTCTCTCTCTCTCTCTCTCTCTCTCTCTCTCTCTCTCTCTCTCTCTCTCTCTCTCTCTCTCGTGTGTGTGTGTGTGTGTGTGTGTGTGTGTGTGTGTGTGTGTGTGTGTGTGTGTGTGTGTGTGTGTGCGCGACGCGTGTGTGTGTGCTCCTGTGTGTGTGTGAACGCGAGTGCGTGCGTGCGTGGGTGTGTGCGTGTATCCACAAACTGACACCATCACGAAAAATATGCGTAAATGTCACAATCACTCTCACTCACTCAAGCCTACACACAAATTCTCCGACACTAAAGCGTCCACACTCAACACGCCTCTCCCATGTCTCCCTCTCACTCGCTGTCATCCATTTTCAAAGCTGCACACACACACACACACACACACACACACACACACACACACACACACACACACACACACACACACACACACACACACACACACACACACACACACACACACACACACACACACACACACACACACACACACACACACACACACACACACACACACACACACACACACACACACACACACACACACACACATTCATCCTTCCTCTTTCATACAAGCCGATACACACCCATACCGTTCCCTTCTTTCACACAACTTCACAAGGACCGACACTCGCTCTTATTCACATTCCAAGGTACTCACACTCATCAGACTCTTCTTCTTTCACTCACACTCATCATTCGTCAACTATACCTTACCCTTTGCTCACCCTCTCTCACGAGTATCCACACATTCTCTCTCATTCGCTCTCAGATGTAGCCTGAAACATTAACTCACTCACATTCCTCTTCCCTCACACTTTCACCAATATTCATAATCCCTGACTAATTCCTCACTTTACTTTTTCATAAGCTTACAGGTTTCCACATGCTGTTATTCTGTTTCACGAATACCCCCCTCCCCCAACGCACACACTCCCTCACGTTTATCTCCCCTCATTCGTACATCACCTTCCACACCCCAACCATCAGAGCTGGCACACACACACACACACACACACACACACACACACACACACACACACACACACACACACACACACACACACACACACACACACACACACACACACCACCCTCCTCTTTCTCACACCGGGAACATCCACTTACCTCTCTCCCCACATCACCCATCCACCGCTTCTTCCCACACCCACACACCTCCACCAACCATTTCCCACGTCCCTCCCCACAACCACACAACCTACACACTCCCCACTTACCCTCCTCCACCCCACACTAACAAATCCCCACCTACCAATTGCCCTTTCTCACACTCACCCTCCCACCCATCCACAATACTCACTCAAAACACATTCACTCTTTTCCTACGCACATTCATATCCCAGCAACCATTCACCCCATTCACTCCCATCACCCACCCGACCCACACACCTCCGACTCTCCCTTTCCCCACACCTAGACACCTTTCCCCACACCTAGACACCACTAGTAACCACTAATGCCCTCCTCACACACACCAACCCACCCTACCCACACACCACCCATACATCCTTTCCACATCCACTCATCAAAAACTACTCACCTCCTCCCCACCCACACTCACGCACCCTATCAACACATCTCCCGTTCATACCTTTCGTTCCCACACTTACACACTCCGAACAACCATTCCTCCCTTCTTCCCCAAAAAACTTACATCCACCCTACACACACACACACACACACACACACACACACACACACACACACACACACACACACACACACACACACACACACACACACACACACACACACACACACACACACACACACACACACACACACACACACACATCCACACACACACACACACACACACACACACACACACACACACATCCACCCTATCCACACGCACGCACACATCCATCCTATCCACACACACACACACACACACACACACACACACACACACACACACACACACACACACACACACACACACACACACACACACACACACACACACACACACACACACACAATCCACCCTTCTCCATTCCCACACTCCACCAATAGCCATTCACCCACTTCCTCCTCCTCACACCCCCACCCCTACCCATTTACCTTCCTCCCTATCCCTACACCCACACCCACACTCACACCCACATTAGTCCGGGTGGCACATCTGAGAGCTTGGTCGTCCACAACACTCCTTCACCCTGAGGTATTTGTCCCTGTCACACGTATTGGTAAAAAGTACAAGGGTGGAAGTGGCCTCTTGTTTTCCAGACCTATTTTTAGCTTCTTTGTGTGTGTGTGTGTGTGTGTGTGTGTGTGTGTGTGTGTGTGTGTGTGTGTGTGTGTGTGTGTGTGTGTGTGTGTCTTTTTTATCTACCTATCCGTTCATCTATTTATCTATCCCTTCATTTATTCATCTATACATTTTTCAGACACACTGAAACTTCCTCGTCTCTCGTTCTCAGTTTATCCGTTTTTTTATCTGTATAACTGCCTATCGATATAACTGCCCATCTGCATCCCTATCTCTGTCTATCTACATGTCTGTCTGTCTATCTATCAGTCTATCATTCTGTCTGTGTGTTCCTCTATCTGTCCGTGAACCGGTATTCATCTGTCTTTTTTTTTTTTCACTCAGATGTAATTGTCTATGTGACACGAATCGGTCAAAAGAAAAAAAAATGAAAGTGTTCTGTATTAGACTTCTCAGTTCCAATATCGCTTGCCACTGTGTCTGTCTGTCTCTGACTGTTCCATTCATCCATCCATTCATCCACTACCCAGCAAGGTAGATCACTTTCCCTGTCTCTGTCTTTTTGTCTCCTTTTCATCTGTCTGTCTGTTCCTCAATCTGTCAATGTATCTGACCTTCAACAGGGATATTTGTTGATGTCACATATTGGAAAAAACTACAAGGCTTAAATGTTTTTTTTTTCCGGCACGTTATTTCAGATATGGTTGATTCTGTGTTTACCTGTTTTTACCTGTTTGTATGCTTATGTACAGTCAGGGAAAGTTCCGCATTACCCATTGTTCGGAGCACTGGTGGTCGACGAATAGTCACAAAGCAGCAACCAGAGTGGGAGGAAGGGTGCCCGGGGGTGGGAGGGTTAGGAGAGTTGCTCACGTCACAGTATCAATACATGTTTACTGTCAATGGTATGCTTCTTTGCCTTCGTTTTGTAATGTTCGATAGGATAGCTACAGAGACTGATTTTATAATTAGGAATTCCCATGTCATGGAGTCTAAAGGAAAACGAGAATCCTGTTAACCGCTCATATAGATTTTTTTTTCTATTATTACACACTGACTCAGGCTCTAAGTTCGAGATAAATAATTGCCAGAACAACACTGGAAATGTTTGCAGGCGGATGCTTACAGTGGGATGACAGAGGATAAATAAATAAATAAATAGATAAATAAACATATTTATAAGAATTTGCATATATAGGCGGAGGGACAGATAGATAGATATTCTATCTATTGCCAGACGCCTTAATCCCGTAAGATAGGTAGATAAAATAGTGGTTTTGTGTTCGAGTCAACACAGAATATAAAGTATATGTTATATCATTACGAATATCTCCTGGGGAAACGTCTCATGTTAAAGTCGAGAGGGAATGAAAACATTCAAATCTCTGTCCAAACCCAGCAAACTTCCATAACTTTCCTGACAACACTAATTCTACAGACATCTACTTTTCTTTTTCTTTTTTTTCATAAAATGCGAGCATCATATTGTCATCTATCCTTACTAAAGTAACTGAAACACACCGTCCAAGTCATACATTGCAGACTTACACGTGATTCCCAACCTATCGCCAATCCCTCCTCTGCCCCCCAAGCCCTCGCCTTCCCCTCGTTCACACTCACAGTTACCAGACACATGAGGTCTGACTGCCGCTTCACATCCACCCGTCTCACACCAGTGCTTCGGGAGGTGGGTAATGCGGAACTTTCCCTGACTGTACATACCTTTCCCTGTCGTCCCATATTTTCCCTGCCATCCTATACTCTTTCTTCCACCCCATTCTTTCTCTGCAACCCAGTACTTTCCCTTGCCATTCCATGTTTTTCTTGGCATTCCATACTTTCCCTGCCACCCCATACTCTCCCTGCCACCCCAGATTTTCCTTGCCACTCCATACTTACCCTGCCACCCCAGACTTTCCCTGCCACCCCAGACTTCCTGCCACCCCATACTTTCCCCTGCCACCCCATACTTTCCCCTGCCTTCCCATAGTTTCTTTGGCACCCCATACTTTCCTGGGCACCCAATACCTCCCTGCCACCCAATACTTTCCCCTGTCACCCCATACTTTCCCCTGCTACCCCATACTTTCCCTGCCACCCCATACTTTTCCTGCCACCCCATACTTTCCCTTGCCACCCTATAATTTCTTTGCCACTCCATATTTTCCCCTGCCACCCCATACTTTCCCCTGCCACCCCATACTTTCCCCTGTCGTCCAATACTTTCCTCTGCCATCCCACATTTCCCCTGCCACCCCATACATTCCCTGCCACACCATACTTCCCCCGACACCCCAAACTTTCCCCTGCCACCCCAGACTTTCCCCTGCCATCCTAGACTTTTTCCTGCGACCTCAGACTCTATCCTGCCACCCCAGATTTTCCCTTGCCACCACAGACTTTCCTACTCCGTTCCGTACTTTCCCCTGCCATTCCATACTTTCCCGTGGCATCCCCGACATTTCCTTGCCATCCTAGTCTTTTTCCTTGCCACCCCAGACTTTCCCCTGCAACCCCTGACTTTCCCTTGCCACACCAAACTTCTCCTGCAACCCCTGACTTTCCCTTGCCACCCCGTACTTTCCCTGCCAACCCATACTTTCCTCTGCCACCCCATACTTTCCTTGTCACCTCATACTTTCCCTACCACCCCATACCTTCTCTGCCGTCCTATACTTTCCCTAACACCCCATACTCTCTCTTCCACCCCATACTTTCCCTGCCACCCCATACTTTCCCTGCCACCCCATATATTTCCTGCCACTCTAGCCTTTCCCCTTCTTCCCCTTACTTTCTCTGCCACCCCATACTTTCTTTGCCACCCCATATTTTCCCTTACCACCCCATACGTTCCTTGCCACCCCATACTTTTTATTGACTGCTACTCCATATTTTTTTTTCACACTAATTCCTGCAGAACCATGTATTCCCCTTAGCATTTCATTTTTTCTTTACACAATATTCTGTTTTATCTTTCCGCTGCACTTCTATCTTCTGTTTTGATGATGGCTTGTGTAGTTAATATTTCTAGGCCTCTATGGCTCGCTCTTGGGAGGGAAAAAAAATGTCTGGCGTTTGCTGGTTTGGGGATTTATGACAACATAAAAAGGTTTGCTGACAGCATGAAGGAGTTATTGGTAAAGGGTTATTAACTTATTAGTGACAACATAAAAGGGTTATTAGTGACAAAATAATGGGTTATTAGTGACATCATAAATTGATTATTGATGATAACATAAAACAATTATTATTGACTATAAAAGGGTTATGAGTGACAACACAGAAGGGATATATTGACTACATAGAAGGATTATTAGTGACAACACGGATGGGTTAATTGTGACAACACAGAAAGGATACTGGTGACAACATAAAAGGGTTATTGTGGATTTTGCTGACTACATTAAAGGGATATTTGGGTTGTTGGTGAAAACATAAACGTTCTCAGTCTCCTGCAACTCAATCTCAGCTTAATGAAACAGTCTGATGAAATGGAATACTAGATTTACTCGACTGTGAAAAGGTTAATGATAAGTTTTACCCTCGCACAGCTTTAACGAGATCAGACTGCTGGAGTTGTCTAGACAGTGGAAAGATTAGTACTAGCAGTTTTAAGACTCCCAGGCTCCTATGACTCGCTCTTGGCTGAAGGTAATTGGATGGCATTAGTTGAAATTAAGTAAAACCTGTCCCGACGAGGAGAAGGGTAGTTTAGGATATTAAATTAATTTCAACAATGGAAACGTAATTAGTAATGCGATATATCTCTTTTATTATGCATTTTTATTTTGAAATTTGTCATAAGTGTTATTGCTCTGTTTTTGCTTGGAAATTTTGCCGCAATTTACTTTTTTGTTGTTTTTTGCATGCTGTTAGATTTATTAGTCGTACATTTTTTTTTTTTTAGCGGTAAATTTACTATAAATTTATGGAAGCATTTATATTCGTGGTATTTAGTTCCAGAGAAGGCTGTTTTTTAAACTGCCCCCTAATTGTCTTCAACTCTGCATTATCTTTACTTCTAGGTGCCTGTTAACCCAATTCCTACAAGTATTTATTTTCTTTTATTATTATTTGTACCACTGGACGATCTTATATGCTTTGGAGGACATATTCTTGTGAAAGAGTGGATGAAATTGGCATCTAACCCCATCAGTCCAAAAAGGTTCTCATAAGCTGAAGAAAAGTGTGAAGAGGGAGCACAAATAAGAAGAATGTCATTGTACTTAAAAGGGTTAGAATGAAGTCAATTGTTCGGTGGTAGTTAAGAAAAAAGAAAGAGAAAAAGAAAAAGACAGACAAACAGACAGACACACAGACAGAGAGAACGAATAATTAATGCAAGAAACACAATTGATCCCGACAGATATCAATACCAGTACAGCACAACACACACACACACACACACACACACACACACACACACACACACACACACACACACACACACACACACACACACACACACACACACACACACACACACCTTGAACTTTGACCTTGTCCTATGACCTTGACCTTTAAGCTGATCATGTTTTAGTCAACCTTGCCATGTGGCATAATTCCTAGTGTAATCTATTTCATTTATTTTGCATTTCTATTTTGACTTTATCTAAAATTCAAGTAGTTCTAAAAAACTATAGGTCGGATACTTGGATGACCATTAATACTGTCATCAAGCTCAGTTCGAATCGCATCAATACGTTTTAGGTGAGTAGCGAGTGAGGTGGGAACGTCCGTGGCCCACTCATGCATTCCTCACCTGATCACCGTGACTCCACCCCTCACTAACCACTCAGCTGTTTAGCAGATAATACAATAAATGGATCTTTTGCGTTTGGTTATTGTGAAGTATATACAGTATATGTTACACTTAGATATTGTTATTATTATTGACTAACCTAATTATTATTATTGACTAACCTATCCTAACTTAACCTAACTTTTTAAAAAATAATTTCTTCCAAAAAGTCAACTCAAATTTGGAGTCAGCTTTAAAAACTATTAGTGACGAAATATATGAAAATGGGAGAACGTGCACCAAACACAAAAGATCCGAAAACTCTCTCGTTTTGTATTTTTATTTTTATCAACGAAGTTTTGTACAAGTAACGGCTCAGCGAAATGTTTATCATTGTACAAGTACTTTTTATTTTGCGTTATAAAGCCTGGATAATGTGTTCTACTGCTATTATGTGAACTTAGACAAATACTTCTACATAAGCATAAGTCACAGTTCAGGTTACTCATACTAACACTTCAGGTGCCTAGGTGGCAAAGCATTATATTTATGGTTACAGTTAAAAGGGAAAATTAACGGGATGGAGGAAACACTGAATTGGGGATAAAGATAAGGGCAGATAAACAGGTAAGTAAAATTCTTGTAAGATTAGCACATGCCGTACAATGACTTCTTTTGCAGTTCATTCTTGCTATAGCCAGACGATTTTATTCTGCCCCTCAATGATCTCAGGTAGTCAGGGGTACCTTTCCAGTTCAAAATACACCTAGCTGAACAAAATCGTCAAACGACGAAGAGGATAAAGTAAAATAGCTCATCGGGCAGAAGAGATTAAATATATGGTACAGAGAGTCAATGAAAACGCACCAGCTAATACAGTTGCAGTAACTCTGATACCGTTACTGTTTCCAACATTGATCTGATCTGGTATGATTATGGACCCATACGACACCCAACTGAACAAGAAGATTCGCTTTGTTCGTGAAGCAGTGTCATAGACATAAAATTATTCTATTCAACCTGTTCCACTCGCTACCTATTGATGGAAATGGAAAACGTGAATGTTTTACGTGTAGGGCGAAGGTTAGGTCGTGTGTTAGTGGAATGCAGTCTGTTAGTTTTTGAAAGACTGCCACCATGCCACGTTTGTCATGCCTTGAACGTCGTCGTGCCTTAGGGATTTTGGAGGGTGGTGTGGTGCAAAGTGAGGTAGAATGGGTTGTCATCATGCAACGATTGTCAGGCTCATCCAGGGGCATTATGAAACAGACTCAGTTGACGACCGACAGCGTCATGGAAGAGTACATGCTACAACAGAATGTGGAGACCACCATATTCGGATGCTGCATCTCCGGGACATATTCCGGCCGGCAGCACAAACAGCAGGGACGTCTGCGTGTTTGGAGGCGATGTAACGAACGTTGTGCTAACTCTTGTGTGAGACAGGGTAATCTCTGGGATGGATCCAGCATCATGGCATGGGCAGGTATTTCAGCCGATTACACCTCTAATGTTCATCGAAGGCAATCTGACGACTCAACGATACGTCGACAATGTTCTCGGGCCCCATGTGATCTCGTTTCTATGCAACCAACGAGGTGTAACAACGTTGCAACAAGATAACGCTGTCTGCGTGCTGCTCGTGTCACAGCTCAGTTTCTGCAGGCTGAGAATGTCAACATATTGCTATAGATTACCTTCTCACCTGATTTAAACCTAATTGAACATGACATGTGTGGAATTAAATTAAGTGGCACCTATCATTGCGTGACCCCAAAACACAAAACAGACGACAACTGATCCAGGAAGTTAAACTGGAGTGGGAGAGACTTCCACAGTACACACTGCTCGAACTGGTGTCCAGGATGAGGCGTAGGATTACATCTTGCATTCCCACAAAATGGTGGCCACCCCCCCTACTGACTGACACACGTAGTGTGGAATTGCCTGCCTAGGGGTCAGTGACGGATGAACAGATGACTGTTTATGGAATGAGTTTCTTGTCCTTACATAAACTAGGACATACTGATGAACTCACTTTGTGGGCTACATTTAGATACGTCGAAATTTACAAACAGTACACCATAGGTAACCTAATGGTGAGTTTTCATTGGCTCACAGTTTATTTCAGTAAACACCTGACATCTTCAATATAATCATCTCAGTCAAGTAGCATAAAACACCCCTTGATCGAACTCCACATGGCCTTCAACTGAAATTAAAAGGTTTAGGGATCTTTGTCAAGTAAAATAGACGGACTAAAGGATTTCCATTCTATCATCAGAAGGGCCCGGCCAAAACGAAAGATCGTTCCTACCACTCCTCGCCCATTTACCCAGCAGTGAGGCCTTGGTAAATCTCAGTGGGGCTCCAACGTCCCTCCTCTATGACTATTACCCGACGAAACATAAACACGACCAGAAGGCACAGGAGCAACAGACAAGAACATACAGCTGATTGAACTAATGGACAAAAAGGGTAACTGAGTAGCATCCCAGAAGTGAAATGGAAGAGGCAGAAAGACAAGATGAGAAATAAACTTCAGAGATTTCCTTGGGATTGTAAGGAATAGGTTAAGAGCCAAGAGTTCCAACCGGAAAAAGAGTAGAGAGGCCTTCATTCTTCAGTGGAAATTATTCTATCTATCTCTCTATTGCCAGACGCCTCAATCCCGTTCGGGGTGGCCACAAACAAATCGCCTCCACGTCGCTCTGTCCCCCGCCATTTCACTGCCCCGCTCCCAACTCACACACCCCTCTCTCATATACCTCTCCACCCCATCCCTCCATCTCATCCTCGGCCTCCCGCTCCCTCCTCCCCCCTCCACCTCACTCATATACACTCTCTTCGTCAGTCTTTCACCCTCCATCCTCTCCACATGGCCAAACCACCTCAGTGTATTCCTCCTAGCGCTTCCTATCACACCCACATCCACACCACGACGCTTCTTTATATCCTCATTTGTCAGCCTGTCCCGCCATGTGACTCCACAGGCTCCTCTTAAATAATTCATTTCCACTGCTCTCACTCTTGACTTGTGTCCTTCCAGCAACGTCCAAGCTTCACTTCCATACATTAGAGTTGGTATCACAATACTGTCATGTAGTAACTTTTTCACTTCCATGCTCACTTCCCTGCTTCTTATCACTGCTTTCAAGGAACCAGCAACCTTTCTTCCCTGCTGTACCCTTTCAAGCACTTCACCCTCCAAACCTCCATCCTTACTCATCACACTACCCAAGTACTTAAACGTACTCACATTTTCCAATTCCTCACTATCCAATCTCGCTGTACATTCACTGACTTCACCTCTCTCAAAGACTATCACTTTACTCCTCCCTACATTCACCTTTAGATTCCGTTTGTCACACACTCTCCCAAACTCATCCACCAAGCCTTGCAGCTCTCCTTCGTCTTCACTCAACAACACAGTATCATCTGCAAACAACAGTACAGGGAGTTTCCAAACACTACCCTCTCTCACCAGGGCCACTCCAACATCCGCCTCTTTTATTCCCCATCCATGTACAGATTGAACAACAATGAAGACATGACACATCCCTGTTTCAACCCAACCTTCAAAGAGAAAAATTCACTCAGTTCACCATCCACACGCACTGCAGCCTTAGCATCATCATACATACTCTTCACAGCATTCAGCAACTTCCCATCTACTCCATATATTCTTAATACTTTCCACAATCCTTGTCTATCCACCCTGTCAAATGCTTTCTCCAGATCCATGAAAGCTGCATACAACTTCTTTCCCTTCTCTAGAAACTTTTCCACTAAAGATCTAAGAATGAATATCTGATCTACACATCCTCTTCCCTTCCTAAAGCCTCCCTTTCTTCTCCAACTAATTCCTCTGTTCTTTCTATAACTCTGTTAATAAGTATCCTACCATACACTTTTCCTATTATACTAAAAAGACAGATGCCCCTATTTTTTTTTTTTTTTTTTTTTTTACGTGTCCGACTCTGGGCAGAGGCTCAGGGTCTATTTCTTGGGGGCAGTGGCCTATCCCAAGGCCCAGTAGTCCTCCTCCACCTCCACATGTCACCACTTCGGGGCTAACACCCACCGTCCATATTGACTACTTGCTAGGGCTGTCTTATACAGGACTGGTGTACTGGTATTAGCGGGGCTACTTTTACGACATGTCGGCGGGTCATCTGGTAGATCAGGAAAGTCTGCTTTTTAGGAAATTCATATCCTTAAACTGTTCCCTGCCACAGGCGGGATTCGATCCTGGGTCCATCAGGACTGAAAGCCGCCTCTCTACCGATTCAGCCACCGCCTCCCCCACACACTTCTTTTTCCCCTTTTCCTTTGTACAAGGGAATAATTATACCTGACTTCCAATCCTCCCGGGACTCTACCTTCCTCCCAGGCCAAGCTGCACATTTTCCACATCCATTCGACTACTATCTCTCGCCGATACTTCAGCATTTCACCACACACTCCATCAATTCCTGGGGCTTTTCCCAATTTAACTTTCTTCATTGCTTCCACAACTTCCACTGATTTCTTCCTGTCTTCTCACCTCCCTCCTTCTCCCAGCCATTCCCCAGCCACTTATACTCGCATTACTTCCATCCTCTACGTTCAACAATTCCTTAAAGTGTTCTCTCCATCTGCTCACTTTTTCTCCCTTCTCCACTAGTAATCTACCATTTTTATCTTTCACTCCCCTGCTAACTTCACTTCCACCCTGTCTTACTCTTTTCACCTCTTTCCAGAACATTTTCTTACAGTCCCTCCACTTTACACTCAAATTCCTTCCAAATTCCTCATCCGCTCTCTTCTTACTCTGTCTTACTAATCTTTTTACCTCTCTCTTTCTTTCTACATATAACTCTCTCTTCCGCCTCTCAACTTCTTCCACGCCCCTATTTCTCATCCATTCATTGTATGCTTTCTTCTTTTGTGCCACAGCCTGTCTCACCTCTTCATTCCACCACGCTGTTCCTTGCACACCCCTCCGTCTTCTCTTCCCTCCCACACACCACATCACATGCTGCACATATTTCTTATGTAAATATCATGCACACACCTTCCACGTCCCCCATCTGCTCCAGTTCATATTTGCCCAATCGTTCCTCCACTTCTCTCTTATACTCTGCCTTTTTCTCATCCTCTTGTAACCTTTCCACTCTCCTTACAAATACTCCTTCTTCCCGTCTTTCCCTTCTTCTATTTCTCCATTCTAATTGGACCTTGTTTCTGGCCACCACCAAGTAGTGGTCAGAAAGTCCACTCCCCCAACCTCTACAAGCTCTTGCATCCATTACACATTGTCGCATCCTTTCATCCACACACACACATAATCAATCATTGTCTTCCTTTCATTCAGTTCACCACCCACCCTTCTCATCACTCGCCATGTATACCTGTGGATTATTTTGTGCCTGAAGAGGGTATTGGCTATCACCAACCCCCTCCCAGCACAAATGTCCACTAACGCACTGCCATTCTCATCTATCTCAGCAGTCACACTCCTCTCAACAACTATTCCATCCACCTTCACATTCCCTACTTTACCATTCATATCACCGATCAAAAACAATCTCTCATTCCTTCCAAACTTTTCCATGCCCACGTCCACATTTGTCCAGAACTCATCTCTCACTCTGCTTGTACGATCTTGCGTTGGCGCATACACACATACAATCGCCCACATTTGTATTCCAACTTTCAATCTTACCCACACAATCCATGACCCAACTGATCCATACTCTCTTATGCTCTTCTTCCATCTTTTTCTCACAACTATACATACTCCTTCATTTGCCCTCTCATTCTCACCCACTCCTCCACATATACCACATCCATACTCCCATTCTCTCACACTCTCACCTCTCCATTTCGTTTCAGTTATTCCGCATACATCAACTTTCGCACCCTCAAGCACCTGGACAATCTCTCTCTCTTTCACCTCATCATTCGTTCCCCTTACATTCCAAGTTCCGATTGCCATGTCCTTTGTCCGGTCCTTGGTCGTCATCTTTTGGTCAGTCCTTGTCCAAGGCTTATTGTTTGTCTTTTTAGTTAGTTGTTTTCCGGGGAGGGGCACTAACCCTTCGCCAACCCTTTTAGTCGCCTTTTACGACAAGCAGGGATACTGGGGGAGTATTCTTGAAAAATCCCACTACCCCAGTGGTGATGATGATGACGATGATGATGATGATAATAACGATGATATTGACGATGAGGCTAATAATGATGAACTTATTATGACAGGCAACGAATACAAAGCTCATTTTTACAGTTGGTACATTGTGGTAGGTGGGGGCACTCACCATCCACTCACTCAATGTAGTGCTGCTCTCGGATGTCTGCCCTGTCCTCTCCTCTCCTCCATCCTTCTTTCTTTCCATCTTCTTCTGTCATTCTTTCCTTCATTCTTTCCTCGTCTTTCTGCCTGCGGGTGACTTTACACTCCCTCTTCTGTCTTTCATTCCTTCATTCTTTCCTCTTTCTTCTGCCCGTGGGCGACTCTACACTGAGTGACAAGCCAAATGGTTTCCTGTACACCAGGAAACCATTTACTATGCTGGGTGATAACCATATAACTAAATTTTGGCGCCTGGTGGCTTAGTGGGTAATTACTGTGCTCCAATCGGATTGAGCCTGTGAAGGTTTATGTCCAAGGGATGGTTGGAGTTTATTGTTCACGTAATGCCACTCAGGGATGAGTGAGGCTGGTCTCTCTCATCTGAAATGTCGGGACCAACTGCCTAGCCCCGGGCTCCTACGCTCCTCATGGTGCAACGTAGGATTGGATGATGGATGGATGGACAAGTAAATCAAAACATTATAACTAACATTCCATACCTATTATAGTGAACAACTCTGACTTTTACAGCTTCAGTGTAATAATATACATTGTCTTTCAACATCAACAGAAACGTGATTAAAGAATAGCCACACAAAAAGCCACACGGGAATCATAATTCATTTAAAAGGAATATGATGAAAGTGTAGGCGGGGAGAGAGAGAGAGAGAGAGAGAGAGAGAATCATGCGTTTTTGCCTAATAAATACTGTATATATCAGCGTGTGCGTGTGTGTGTGTGTGTGTGTGAGTGTGTGTGTGTGTGTGGCCTCTATGTGTACTGTGTGGGGGGATGGGGGTATCTGTGTGAGTGTGGGTGTGTGGATGTCTGTGGTTGAGCGTAGGAGTATGTACAGTAGGCATTATAAGTATTCATGTACTGTATTTATGTATGTGTAAGTGTGGTGTGTGTGTGTGTGTGTGTGTGTGTGTGTGTGTGTGTGTGTGTGTGTGTGTGTGTGTGTGTGTGTGTGTGTGTGTGTGTCTGTCTGTCTGTCTGTCTGTCTGTCTGTCTGTCTGTCTGTCTGTCTGTCTGTCTGTCTGTCTGTCTGTCTGTCTGTCTGTCTGTCTGTCTGTCTGTCTGTCTGTCTGTCTGTCTGTCTGTCTGTCTGTCTGTCTGTCTGTCTGTCTGTCTGTCTGTGTATGCGCTCGCGCACATGTGTGTGTGGGAGGGGGGCTACCATCTCTCAGAAAAAAATCGTTACTCACGGGAACACAGGACTCCAGAAGAAGTAGAGCGATTCGATCAGTACTGGTATTCCATAATTATGTAGGAGTATGATGATGTATGTGTCCAGATGTATAGCTGTTGTTTGATACAGTTGCTGAGAGACTTCCTTTTTGTGTACCGTACGGAGTATTTGTAAACTCAGCATAACGCGCCTGTCGCCTGCCACTCCTGATCATCCCTTGGTGCTCTCTCAGCGACTTAGTAATAGTTAGAAGTTACCTAGACGCCAAGGGAGTAGGAGTAGCCTAATAGTTAGAAGGTACCTAGACGCCAAGGGAGTAGGAGTAGCCTAATAGTTAGAAGGTACCTAGACGCCAAGGGAGTAGGAGTAATAGAAGGTACCTAGACGCCAAGAGAGTAGGAGTAATAGAAGGTACCTAGACGCCAAGGGAGTAGGAGTAATAGAAGGTACCTAGACGCCAAGGGAGTAGGAGTAATAGAAGGTACCTAGACGCCAAGGGAGTAGGAGTAATAGAAGGTACCTAGACGCCAAGGGAATAGGAGTAATAGAAGGTACCTAGACGCCAAGGGAGTTGGAGTAATAGAAGGTACCTAGACACCAAGGGAATAGGAGTAATAGAAGGTACCTAGACGCCAAGAGAATAGGAGTAGTAGAAGGTACCTAGACGCCAAGGGAGTTGGAGTAATAGAAGGTACCTAGACGCCAAGGGAGTTGGAGTAATAGAAGGTACCTAGACGCCAAGGGAGTAGGAGTAATAGAAAATACCTAGACGCCAAGGGAGTAGGAGTATTAGTTAGTAAGTACCAAGACGCCAAGGGAGTAGGAGTATTAGTTAGTAAGTACCTAGATGCCAAGGGAGTAGGAGTATTAGTTAGTAAGTACCTAGATGCCAAGGGAGTAGGAGTATTAGTTAGTAAGTACCTAGACGCCAAGGGAGTAGAAGTATTAGTTAGTAAGTACCTAGACGCCAAGGGAGTAGGAGTATTAGTTAGTAAGTAGCTAGATGCCAAGGGAGTAGGAGTTTTAGTTAGTAAGTACCTAGACGCCAAGGGAGTAGGAGTATTAGTTAGTAAGTACCTAGATGCCAAGGGAGTAGGAGTATTAGTTAGTAAGTACCTAGATGCCAATGGAGTAGGAGTATTAGTTAGTAAGTACCTAGACGCCAAGGGAGTAGGAGTATTAGTTAGTAAGTACCTAGATGCCAAGGGAGTAGGAGTATTAGTTAGTAAGTACCTAGACGCCAAGGGAGTAGGAGTATTAGTTAGTAAGTACCTAGATGCCAAGGCAGTAGGAGTATTAGTTAGTAAGTACCTAGACGCCAAGGGAGTAGGAGGAGTATTAGTTAGTAAGCAGCTAGACGCCAAGGGAGTAGGAGTATTAGTTAGTAAGTACCTAGACGTCAAGGGAGTAGGAGTATTAGTAAGTACCTAGACGTCAAGGGAGTAGGAGTAATAGTTACAAGGTACGTAGACGCCAAGGGAGTAGGAGTAATAGTTACAAGGTACATAGACGCCAAGGAAGTAGGAGTAATAGAAGGTACACAAGGGAGTAGGAGTAATAGAAGGTACACAAGGGAGTAGGAGTAATAGAAGGTACACAAGGGAGTAGGAGTAATAGAAGGTACACAAGGGAGTAGGAGTAATAGAAGGTACACAAGGGAGTAGGAGTAATAGAAGGTACACAAGGGAGTAGGAGTAATACAAGGTACGTAGACGCCAAGGGAGTAGGACGTACTATACCTACTGTTCAGGAAATAGTCAAGAAGTCGGGGAGAAGCTTTACAACCCGAGTTCCTGTGTGTGTTTGTCATCACTCAGTTCTTACTACACTAAACCTGGCTGAGTCTAAATGTGTGTGTGTGTGTGTGTGTGTGTGTGTGTGTGTGTGTGTGTGTGTGTGTGTGTGTGTGTGTGTGTGTGTGTGTGTGTGTGTGTGTGTGTGTGTGTGTGTGTGTGTGTGTGTGTGTGTGTGTGTGTGTGTGTGTGTGTGTGTGTGTGTGTGTGTGTGTGTGTGTGTGTGTGTGTGTGTGTGTGTGTGTGTGTGTGTGTGTGTGTGTGTGTGTGTGTGTGTGTGTGTGTGTGTGTGTGTGTGTGTGTGTGTGTGTGTGTGTGTGTGTGTGTGTGTGTGTGTGTGTGTGTGTGTGTGTGTGTGTGTGTGTGTGTGTGTGTGTGTGTGTGTGTGTGTGTGTGTGTGTGTGTGTGTGTGTGTGTGTGTGTGTGTGTGTGTGTGTGTGTGTGTGTGTGTGTGTGTGTGTGTGTGTGTGTGTGTGTGTGTGTGTGTGTGTGTGTGTGTGTGTGTGTGTGTGTGTGTGTGTGTGTGTGTGTGTGTGTGTGTGTGTGTGTGTGTGTGTGTGTGTGTGTGTGTGTGTGTGTGTGTGTGTGTGTGTGTGTGTGTGTGTGTGTGTGTGTGTGTGTGTGTGTGTGTGTGTGTGTGTGTGTGTGTGTGTGTGTGTGTGTGTGTGTGTGTGTGTGTGTGTGTGTGTGTGTGTGTGTGTGTGTGTGTGTGTGTGTGTGTGTGTGTGTGTGTGTGTGTGTGTGTGTGTGTGTGTGTGTGTGTGTGTGTGTGTGTGTGTGTGTGTGTGTGTGTGTGTGTGTGTGTGTGTGTGTGTGTGTGTGTGTGTGTGTGTGTGTGTGTGTGTGTGTGTGTGTGTGTGTGTGTGTGTGTGTGTGTGTGTGTGTGTGTGTGTGTGTGTGTGTGTGTGTGTGTGTGTGTGTGTGTGTGTGTGTGTGTGTGTGTGTGTGTGTGTGTGTGTGTGTGTGTGTGTGTGTGTGTGTGTGTGTGTGTGTGTGTGTGTGTGTGTGTGTGTGTGTGTGTGTGTGTGTGTGTGTGTGTGTGTGTGTGTGTGTGTGTGTGTGTGTGTGTGTGTGTGTGTGTGTGTGTGTGTGTGTGTGTGTGTGTGTGTGTGTGTGTGTGTGTGTGTGTGTGTGTGTGTGTGTGTGTGTGTGTGTGTGTGTGTGTGTGTGTGTGTGTGTGTGTGTGTGTGTGTGTGTGTGTGTGTGTGTGTGTGTGTGTGTGTGTGTGTGTGTGTGTGTGTGTGTGTGTGTGTGTGTGTGTGTGTGTGTGTGTGTGTGTGTGTGTGTGTGTGTGTGTGTGTGTGTGTGTGTGTGTGTGTGTGTGTGTGTGTGTGTGTGTGTGTGTGTGTGTGTGTGTGTGTGTGTGTGTGTGTGTGTGTGTGTGTGTGTGTGTGTGTGTGTGTGTGTGTGTGTGTGTGTGTGTGTGTGTGTGTGTGTGTGTGTGTGTGTGTGTGTGTGTGTGTGTGTGTGTGTGTGTGTGTGTGTGTGTGTGTGTGTGTGTGTGTGTGTGTGTGTGTGTGTGTGTGTGTGTGTGTGTGTGTGTGTGTGTGTGTGTGTGTGTGTGTGTGTGTGTGTGTGTGTGTGTGTGTGTGTGTGTGTGTGTAGCTGTGTGCTTGTGTGTGTGTATGTGTGCACGTGCGCATCGGGGGGGCGGATGAGTGTGCAAGTTTTAATGTGGCGTCAGTGTCAATCTAGCAGACTGACGGCAGCTGTCACGTGTCACACCCAGGAGAAAAAGAGAGACTTGGAGAGATGGAGAGGCGGAGGAGGAGGAGGAGGAGGAGGAGAGGAAGGATGATGTAATGTTAATAATAATAATAAAAAAAAAAAATAATAATAATAATCGTGTTAATGGCAGTAGTTGTATAATAATACAGGCCTGTAGCCAGACTTTTCAAAGGAGGGTGGGGGGGTGTTTTCTGCTGAATCTTGATTACATAGCCCAGCAGTCGGCTGTTTAAGTACGTTCTGCATGCTTGCTATGGGGGTCTGGGTGTATGCATAAGCGACGCTGAGAAGCAGCACCAAACTTCTAGACAACGGACAGTGACTCTTTTTGCAGTGACAAACAGACGAGAAAGTGATCCTTTAGGCTGGTGGGGGGGTCGTCCAACCCTCTCGACCCCCTTCCGCCCCTGGCTACTGGCCTGAAGTAGCAGTAGTAGTAGTAGTGGTAGTAGTAGTAGTAGTAGTAGTAGTAGTAGTAGTAGTGGTAGTAATTACGAAAAGTTACAATAATGGAAATACTAATTCTTATACTAAAGGATTTTTATTTTATTATTATTTCTATTATATATTATTATTATTATTAATTATTATTATTAATTATTATTATTATTATTATTATTATTATTATTATTATTATCATTATTATTATTATTATTATTATTATTATTATTATTATTATTATTATTTATTATTATTATTATTATTATCTATTATTATTATCTATTATTATTATTATTATTATTATTATTATGATTATTATTGCTAGTAGTAGTACTAGTAGCAGTAGTAGTAGTAGTGATACCGTTGTCAAGGGAAAGGATTTGTAGAACTAGACAGAAGAGGGCTCGAGGGATGATGGATGGAGAACAAGGGCTGGAGAGGGGAGGTGAAGCAAAAAAAGAGGGAAAGGGAAATGTAGAGGAATAGGGGAGAGAAAGCATCTGTTTATACCTACCAACACATTTATTAATTCATCTATCTATCAATTTTTATCTGTCTATCTACGTATATTTGTCTATCCGTTATTCTATCTCTCTGTCTTATTCTGTATCTACCTTTGTGTCCAAATACTTGCTATGAAACTATCAATATCTCGACTTAACATACCGTTTTGTCTGTGTTTATGTACCTCTCTCTCTCTCTCTCTCTGGTGACACATTCTCTGACAGGTGACAGCGAGCAAAGGACTGGCAAGCATTTTCTGTCCCTCCTCGGTAACAACCCTTCTGCCACGATAAAATGCTTGGAAGGGGACTGAAGGGGTGTTGTGCAGAGGGGAGAGGGGGTGGACAAAGACGAGGGAAAATTGGACAGGAAAAGAATGACAGTAATGAGACGGTGTAAAGTGAATGGGGATAACAAGAGGAAGAAAAAGAGCAAGAAGTAAGGGAAGAAGAACGGTAGGATGAAAGGGAAGGGAAGAAGAGGAAGAGGAAATGGAAGAAGATGGAAAAGAAGAAAATGACGAAGAAGAAGAGAAGGAAGAGGGATCAGAGGACAAAGATGAAGAGGAAAAGGAAAACTATGAGTAGGACGAAAATGGAGGAAGAAAAAGGAATGCTGCTGCTGCTGCTGATGATGATGATGATGATGATTAAGCTGAAGATGAGTTTTGGATAGACTGAGAGACTACCATCTACTCATTTACTGCCGCAGCAGGAGTGTAGGGGCTTTGGGAGAGGCAATTTAATACATTTAAGACGAAAGTGATGAGTTGCTTTTTCCTGAGTGGTACTGCATGAGATATATCCCAACTACCCCTCAGTGTAAACGTTTATGGGTTTCATCCATTTGGTGGACCTTAACCCACTAAATTACCAGGAGTCCATTTGGTTATAAAGTTGCCGTCCAGTGTAGCAGATGGCTTCCTGAGATACAAGAAATATTTTTGTTAGTCAGTGTAGAGTCACCCGAGGGTAGCACTAGGCCAAAGGGGAAAGGAAAGGGTTATTGTCTGTTACAGCACACACTGAAAGTATTAAATCAACAAACTAGAGGGGCACTCAGTGGAGCGAATCTCTCCGACAAGGGCAACGAAATTTCCAAACCATTCTTCATAATGGGATAAATTTTTCTCATCACTAATTAGGGTCTTGCAAAAAGTGTTTTCCGGATCCAGAATCTGTAATACGATCCGGATCGGTGCCAAAAGTCAATCGATTGTTCCCTGGGACAGGGCTATCTTAACCACCAAATTTGGTCCAAATCTCTCTTTTAGTTTTTGAGTAATCCTGCTAACAGACAAACAAACAAACAGGGGTGAAAACATACTCTCCATGTCGGAGAGAATTGTAGGTGGAAAACAGTGGAAGTACGTACCCATTAGACTGACCGATAAAGGTGTGTCGAATTATGTGTTTGGCCACGAACTACATAAAGTACATTGATATTACCAAATCCAAAATAGACAATATAAAGCGGAAGAATGACTTTATGTTGATAAAGTAAAGGTATTAAGTCATAACTTAAGCAGGAAATGTATTATCGGTCCAGACTGACGATATAAAGTTATAGGCAGTACGTGCATTGTCTGTTTCGGTATGCAGATGGATTTATGATGGTGAGGAAAGCAATGCTTATGATTTGTATATAATGGTAGCCGGGTCGAGTCTTCAGTTAATCTAAGGCCTCGTTCACACCACATGCTTGCTGGAACGTGAGGAAGTTTGGCATCACTGTTACTCACAGAAGGATGGGACGAGGGTGGGTGTGGGTAAGAACTCAGGATTTCAATGATACAGAACTCCCACCCGCGTTAGCAAGCATTTGGTGTGGACAAGCATATATGTATATATATATATATATAAATATATATATATATATATATATATATATATAGTGTCCAGAGACAGGTGCTATTAACCATTCTCATGTATATAAAGGGCATATATATATATATATATAGTATATATATATATATATATATATTTGTTCCTAACTTCGGACAGTTGGAGAATATATATATATTATATATATATAAAAAAATATATATATAGTATATATATATATATATTATTATATAGATTCAGTAGGTACTGTCCCTGGCTACCACATGACACCAACAGGGATAAAATTGCACCATTTTACACACAGTTATTCATTAATATACACATATATATATATCCGATATATATATATATATATATATATATATATTATATATATATATATATATATATATATATATATATATATATATATATATATATATATATATATATATATATATATATATATATATATATATATATATTATATATATATAAATATATATATATATTATATATATATAAATATATATATATATATATATATATATATATATATATATATATATATATATATATATATATATATATATATATATATATTATATATATATAAATATATATATATATATATATATATATATATATATATATATATATATATATATATATATATATATATATATATATATATATATATATATAAATATATATATATATATATAAATATATATATATATATATATATATATATATAAATATATATATATATATATATATATATATATATATATATATATATATATATATATATATATATATATATATATATATATATATATATATATATATATATATATATATATATATATATATATATATATATATATATATATATATATATATATATATATATATTATATATATATATATATATATATATATATATATTTATATATATATATATATATATATATATATATATCTATATATATATATATATATATATATATATATATATATATATATATATATATATATTTGTGTGTGTGTGTGTGTGTGTGTGTGTGTGTGTGTGTGTGTGTGTGTGTGTTTCGACTCTGGACATAG
>NC_136955.1:20133890-20161390 GCF_032717465.1 Coenobita brevimanus | reverse complement strand
GTGGCAGGGAAAGATCAAAGGGACAGGGGAAATTTAATATAGCTGAGAAAATGTAGTGAAAGAGCAGAATCTTGGGGCAGAGGAAAGAAACGAGTTGACAGGGAAAGAAAGTGGTTTGTAGAGTAAGTAGCACATGTAAAGGGAAGAAAATAACAAAGATAATAATGTGCATCAAATGGAGTCAGGGAATTTAATAGAATGGGAGGAAAAAAAGTAGAATATCAAGGAAAAAGGAAGACAGTACGGGAGTAACTTGGATAGTAGGGTATTAGAGAAGGACAGGATAGTACGAGACTAGCTAGGAATTGATAGTATTATGGGAAAGAATAGAGTGGCAGAGGGTAAAATGGGGCAACAGGTAAAAAAAAGAATGAATTGGCTGCAGAAATAATGAGTTAGTAGGGAAAACGAGGCATGTAGTGGAAAGAATAGGGTGGCAGGGAGGAAAATAGCAAAGGAAAGAATGGGATAGCAAGGAAGAAACTAGAATGACGGAAAATGAGCGGGTAATAAAGGTAATGAACAGGGTGGCGAGGGAGAAAATAATATAAGGGGAAATAATAGTGATAGGAGAAAGATATGGGGGGAGAGGTGAAGAACACTAGCAAAGGGGCAAAAAATATGATGGCTAAGAGGAAACAAGGAAACAGGGAAGAAACGATGTGACGCAAAAAAAAAAATAATAATAATAAAACGAAGGGAGAGAAAGGAGGCAGAAAATGGGAAAAGAGTCCCAGAGAAAGAAATGCGGTGGAGGGTTAACTTCAGTAATGTGGTGCCAGGGAAAATGGAACTGAATGCTCGAGGGAGGGAAAGAAAGTGGGGTGGATAAGAGCTGGTTGGAAGGTTGTATGGAAGTGGCTGGAGTAGTCATCTGCTGTTTGAAAGAACCTGAGTTTGATCTCATGCTGGAGTATAGTGCAGTTTGAGTATTTGAATTTAGTATAGCAAACTTATGTTCCACAAGACGCACAGATATGCCTTATAAAATAAAATTCACTAACACTATAAAACAAGCCCCTACTGAGACAACCTAGGATGGTGGGTATGGTGACATGTGGAGGTGTGGGGCTGAACCGCAGTGAAGGGACTGTCAATCTGTCAGGAGTAGGCTAAGAAGCGTAACATAAGCAAACCATAACACAGTGTAAAAATATCAAGAAAATGTATTATTATTCCTGTTGATGTTCCTGGCTCATTCAAACCTGAACCCGATTGACTGCAGGTTGACGTTAGCTTTCTCATGTAGTCACTTTCTTCTTTCCGGCAATGGGGAGGGAGCTGAAGGACGTCTGTATAACCAGGCAGAAGAATCGCACGCTTATATCGGTGCCATCACAAGAAAGCCTTTGTTCTGGCACCAAGAATATGTTACGAATAAAAAATAAAATAGACATCACGAAGAGACAAAGCGCCAGAAAACTATAACCCACTTAATCTTATTGTTAGGCCGTGAATCTGTTAAGCCAATCAGAGAAAGTGAGAATTAACTGAGCTATACATATTTGACTGTGGAGGATTTGAGAGATTAACGTTATTGAGTCTCATAGGCTTTGTGAATATTGCAAGATTAAGTTTCCTGTCCTGCCTCTGTCTCGGTCTCTTTGCCGTGTGTGTGTGTGTGTGTGTGTGTGTGTGTGTGTGTGTGTGTGTGTGTGTGTGTGTGTGTGTGTGTGTGTTGTGTGTGTGTGTGTGTGTGTGTGTGTGTGTGTGTGTGTGTGTGTGTGTGTGTGTGTGTGTTGTGTGTGTGTGTGTGTGTGTGTTGTGTGTGTGTGTGTGTGTGTGTGTGTGTGTGTGTGTGTGTGTGTGTGTGTCTCCATTAACTTCCTAGATTTCGTTTGGTCCCGCAGTTAACTATGTAACTTTTCTTCTTTCCATCGTTTTCTCACTCACTCACTCACACCTCTCAGTTTTCCTCACCATTCACCCTCTTCTGCGTTTGTCTGTTACACGTAAACACGCACGCACGCACGCAAACATAAACACAAAATCACACACACACACACACACACACACACACACACATACACAAAACCAGCATCACTAAGGAAATCTTATCTCGATCAATTGTTTAACCTGCTCCTCTTGTGTCGTACGCACGGTAATTGTGATGATCGTAATGATGATAATGATGCTGATAATGATGCTGTGGAGGAGGAGGAGGAGGAGGAGGAGGAGAAGAAAGAGGAAGAGGAGGAGGAAGAGCACAATGACGGTAATGCTGATAAATTTACCTATAATTTTATCAGGCTCACACAGGAGTCTCTCACTGCCAGAACAGAGCCAGGTTAAAGAGATGAGTGAGGTGCGATGTGTGTTGACGGGATGCTGTGAGTCACCTGAGAGTAGGAATATAATTGTATCAGCTTGATGTAGGTCCCTTAATGGGGTTGAAATTGTGTGTGTGTGTGGGAGGGGGTGTGGGTGTGGGTGTGAGAGAGAGAGAGAGAGAGAGATACATGAGAATGATGTGGGTCCCTTGCTGACGTAAAAAATGTGTGTTTACTTATGCTTATATGTATGTGTGTGTGTGTGTGTGTGTGTGAGAGAGAGAGAGAGAGAGAGAGAGAGAGAGAGAGAGAGAGAGAGAGAGAGAAGGGGGGAAGCGTATCCAAGTGTGTAGGATGTTCGTTTGTAAGGCATAAGAAGTTAAGAGGAAGGAAGAGAAATGGTAACACACACACACACACACACACACACACACACACACACACACACACACAGATGAAAAATATTATTAATTCTGAAAGAGACTTTACAAATATTTTTAGTACTTGGAATCCCTCTTTTAAAAGTATATTTGCTGTATCTTAAAGAATGTATATTTCATTAGAAAGAGAGATAGAGAGAGAGAGACAGCCAGACAGAGACAGAGACAGACAGACAGACAGAGACAGACAGAGACAGACAGACGGAGACAGCAGACAGACAGACAGACAGACAGAGACAGAGACAGACAGAGACAGACAGAGACAGAGACAGACACAGAGAGAGAGAGAGAGAGAGAGAGAGAGAGAGAGAGAGAGAGAGAGAGAGAGAGAGAGAGGATAAGGAGCAAGTGGGTGAATGTGGAGAAAACGGAGTCGTAAATTAGAAGACTGTGGGGCTAAACAAAATCCAGGGAGCTAATGTAGAGAGAGAGAGAGAGAGAGAGAGAGAGAGAGAGAGACAGACAGACAGACAGACAGACAGACAGACAATATATATAAAAAAACACCCCTCAGTCTCAACCTCTCCCATTCCAGACCAAACACCGTCCAGAAACCAGAGATTGTATCGAGTCCAAAAACACGTTCCAAACACGTAATGATTCGCCTTTGAGAAGTCTGGCCACGCGGACTACGAGTCCAAGGGTCAGAGGCAACAAGTACAGATCGATCCCTTATAATCGCCCTTGTGGTAGTGGGGTTTAAGGGTCAATTTTAATCTTTCCTCGATCGCGTGGTTTTGGACTTTATCGTAAGGCTCCTAAGGTGACCGCTTAGAATTTCAGATTTCCTCCCTGGATTTGGAATGGGTGGGTTTTATTTATTTATTGTTGGGAGAGAGAGAGAGAGAGAGAGAGAGAGAGAGAGAGAGAGAGAGAGAGAGAGAGAAGGGGGGGGGAAGGGAGAGGAGAGGGGAAAAAGGGGAGAGAAAGTGAGTGAGAAGAACGGGGGAGAGATTGGGAGGATATAGAGGAGGAGGAGAAGGGAAGCGCGTTATAGAAGTGTTGAGGAATGAACGGAGAATAAAAGAAAAGAAAATGAATAATTCTCTATTCTTTGTCACTGTAATTCACTCAAAAAATGATAAAATTTTCCATTAACGGGGCAATTGTTTTATCAACTGCAATATTAATAACATTTTCTGTATTGTTCGTGGAATCACTCTCGAAAACTGTCACATGGTCACAGTAACTCTTTTTGTTATTCAATAAATTCTTTAACTCTCAACTTCCTTTGCCACTAAGCTGAATAAAATTGTCTGACGTCAACTGGAATACATTATTGCATTAGTGGCGTCCCTACTTTGAAAATGCATTCTCTCACAGCGATGATCATTCTGCCTTCTTTTACGTAATAAAGCACTCACACTCACATAACGTGTGAACCAAAATTTATATAATTTGTATATACTGTACATAATTTTCCTTAATGTGATATGGCCGTCTTTTTTTTTTCTTTTCAATAGATATCCATAAGACTGATAATGATACTGAAAATTATCCTGTGTCATTTTATACACTGAACCACTATCACAATCAGCAATCCTAATTTTTCATGTAATCTCTTGCAGTTCCATCAAATATCTAGAAACTTTTATTTGTTTGATTGCTCAGGAAATAATGACATAAACTTTTCCATTTCACTGGCAGTTCATATCGCCTTAATTGTGATATTAAATTATGATTCAAACCAATTTTCCCAAAACTTATACTTCTGAATTTCCAATATCTTTTCCAGTATCATAAATCTTTAATGACGTTTATTGTAAAGTTTTTGATCCTATAGCAGTCGAAATTTGTCAGGATAAGGGTGATTTTACTCCCTGTTATTTTATTCATTGAAGGATATAATTCTCAAAACCTATAACCCTTAATACGCCCAAATATAATAATAATAATATGACATTTTCAAATACCGTGGAGAATTCAAACCTCTCGGGATCACTCCATTATTATAAGTTTATCTGATTCCTAATTTAATTCAATCATAATCTAATACAGTCCCCGTTTTTCCTGGGCAGTTGGATCCCCTTCTTAATCAATACGTTATTCAAATTTTACCCACTTCCATATTTAATCCAATCCTAATCTAATAAAGTTTTCGATGCTTCTGGACAATTGGACCCTCTCTCTCTCCCTCCATCGTGCCACATTTAATAAGACTCTCGCCCCCACAGCCCCAATCACATCCCCATCCACTTCTCTCATCTTTGGGGAGTTCATTTTCTGGTGCCTGAGTTTTTGTTAATAAAGTTCAATTACCTTTACTGGCCTGGGTGAGCTGGGATTAAGTGTGGATGGAGGAATGAGTGTGTTGGTGAAGTGGAGAGCAGGGAGATGGAAGAGAGACGGATGGAAGATGGATAGATAGAAAGATAGAGGGATAGATAGGAACACACACACACACACACACACAAATTATCATCGGAGTCTCCACTAAAATAAGCCATATTTTCATTTACTCATAGGCAGACCCATAGACAGCAAACCCAGATAAACGAAAGAAATACATCCTAAAATGGCATGAACAGGAAAAAAAAAAAGTAATATGAGTGAAGAGATTAAGAAGAAATTTATTGAACCTTTAACTAGGATGATTATATTTATCTGTTTTATTTCTACTATTCTCAGATGGTTATATTAAGATTAGGGAGGAGTTTCCACAGTGAAGGGGCTAAGTTACGCGCTTCTCTCGTTGACGATGACAATGACGATGATGGACAAGAACGTACTCATCGGCTGCTTCCATATAACTAACAACTGAAGACGCAGATTAGTAACGCCATATTACTGAAAAAGGTAACTAAACTCCATTATTAAAGCAGATACCCTTACTTTCACATATCAGCTAAATTCAGTTCATTCCACGTAACTTAAAATTCATTTAATTCCGCTTTTGAAATTCAGTTCATTTTACGAAGTAAAAGATTCGGTTCTTTCCACGTCGTTAAAAAAATTCGGTTCATTCCACGTCGTTTAAATTCAGTTCATTCCATGTCTCTAAAACTCAGTTCATTCCACGTCTCTTAAAATTAAGTTCATTCCACGTCGTTTAAAATTCAGTTCATTCCACGTCTCTAAAACTCAGTTCATTCCACGTCTGTACAATTCATTTCATTCCACGCCTCTAAAATTCTGTTCATTCCACTTTGTATAAAATTCAGTTCATTCCACGTTGTATAAAATTCAGTTCATTCCACGTTGTATAAAATTCAGTTCATTCCACGTTGTATGAAATTCAGTTCATTTCACGTCATTCTTACCTGATTCCATTATCATTAAAGACCTGAACTAAATTAGAAGAACAAAGGAGGAGTTAAATTGTAATACCTTAAGAAAGTTAATAGAGTCGTAATGATTTTAGCTGGTGTACTCAGAACTCTCTCTCTCTCTCTCTCTCTCTCCCCCTCTCTCTCTCTCTCTCTCTCTCTCTCTCTCTCTCTCTCTCTCTCTCTCTCCTGTTTTCCTCCTTCATCCAAATCATTTTATGTTTCTTTGTTTCGCGTATATCCTACCGCACACAGTTTTCTATTTTTACTTTTATTACTTTCTTCTTCATCTTCTTCTGCTCCTCCTCTTCTTCCTCTTCCTCTCCTCCTCCTCCTCCTCCTTCCCCTCCTCTTCTTCTTCTCCCTAATACTCCTCCTCCTTTGCCATTCCTCTCCCTCCTCATTTGTAATCTGCGTTCTATTTTCGCCCATGTTCTCCCAAAAGACATTACTTCCCCTCCTCTCCCTCTCCCTCACCCTCACTCTTGCCTTTACCCTCAGCCTCACTCACTCCCACTCTCACCCTCACTCCATGCCCTCAACCTTACTCTCTCTCACACTCACTCTGACCCTCACCCGTTTAACCTCACTCACACTCACGCTAACCACTGTCTCACACTCACAGTTTCCTCAACTCCACCTTCATCCCATTCCCTCACCCAGACTCACACTCACCCTTACCCTCACCCTTATTCACCCCACTTCCCTTAACCTCACTCTCATTCTCACACTCACCCTAATTCTCACCCTCAACCTCAGGCACCCCACATCCCTCACCCTTAAACTACCCTCACCCTTAGCTCACCTCTCTCTCTCTCTCTCTCTCTCTCTTCAGGATGATTTTTTTTCTTTTGCTATTTGCTTTCTTGCATCTGCATCCAAATCAAGCCTTTTTTTTTTTTTTTTTAAATTTCTGTCTGTCTGTCTGTCTGTCTGTCTCTCTCTCTCTCTCAACAACCCTTTGCCTTATCATCTGTTCCCCTCCTTATTCCTTATCACCACTCCCTGTCCTTCCCTTTATCTGTCCTTCTCTCATAACATTTCGTCCGTCTCTCCATTCCTGTCCTCTCCGCTTCCCTCTTCCCTAATTTCTGCTGTCTTCCTCTCTCCTCATTTCACTTAACCTTTCTATTTTCTCTCAAAATATTACTTCACATATACCCTTCTCCTCCCTCTCTACCTATTATTATTATTCTCTATCTGTCTATTGCCAGACGCCTCAATCCCGTTTGGGGTGGCCACAAACAAATCACCTCCAAGTCGCCCTGTCCCCGCCATAATAATAATAATAATAATAATAATAATAATAATAATAATAATAATAATAATAATAATAATAATAATTATTATTATTATTATTATTACTACTACTACTACTACTACTACTACTACCACTACTACTACTACTACTACTACTACTACTACCACTACTACTACTACTACTACGACTACTGCTACTACTGCTACTACTGCTACTACTATTACTACTACTGCTATTATTACTAATTATTATTATTATTATTATTATTATTATTATTACAGTAGTAGTAGTAGTAGTTGTAGAAGTAAATCTCATCCCTTCGTCCTTACCCCCTCCCTATATCTCCCCCTTTTTTCTTCATTCGTACTTTCTCGGGTCTCCATCTCCCTTCATTTCACGTCACTTTCCTACCCTTGAAGCATATCTTAACTTCCGTGCTACTTTACCATTCTCTCTCTCTCTCTCTCTCTCTCTCTCTCTCTCTCTCTCTCTCTCTCTCTCTCTCTCTCTCTCTCTCTCGTTTGATCTCTCCTCCTCGTCCCTCACTTTTTTCCATCTTTCCAGAACAATTCCTCATTCTCTTTGCTCCGTCCGTTATACCCAGCCCTTCACCATTCGCTCATATCTCAAGTTTTCGTTCATCGTTAACTCGGTATTCATTACTCTGTCCTTTGATCTCACATTAGTCCTTTCTCCTCACCCCTTCCACCTTGTAAACAAAGCTGGCAACTCGTACGAATCCTTGGCTTTAGTTATTCATTTTATTTTCTTGTTTTCAGCTCATTTATAACGAGAAGCTTTCCCCAAAGTTAAAGGTAATCTTTTCATTGTAGGAAGAATTGAATATCACATTGGAAGGCAATAGCCTATATAAGGGTTAGTTAATGGTTGACTCGCGAGCTACGTCATGTTGTTCCCAGACGGAGTATGGTTCTGGGGCGTTTGTTATCAACATTACAGAAAAACGGCTGAATGAAATTGCATGAAACATTCAGGATACGTGGGCACTGGTCCCAAAAGAAAGTGATTAAATTTTGGAGGCAATCGAGTGAACATGAAGGGTCAAAATCAAGGTCACGGATTTACAGAGGGCTATAACTTGAAACCTGTTGAAGATAGAGATATTTATTTTGAACATAAAGGAACTTGTAATATGGGCTTTCATTTGGCACCAAGTCCTTTGACCTTGAGTGACCTTCAAAGGTCAAACATAAAGTCACGGATATTCAGGGGGCTATAACTCAAAACTGGTTGAAAACAGAGATATTTACTATTATCAACATATAGGAAGTCCCGTCTGGGTTTTTAATTTGGACCATGACCTTTGACCGTAAGTGACCTTGAAAGGTCAAACTCAAGGCCACGGATATTAAGAGGATTGTAACTCGAAACTGGTTAATGATAGAGATATTTACTATTATCAAGATACGGGAAGTATCATATAGGCTTTCATTTGGCACCATGACCTTTGACTGTGAGTGACACTGAAAGGTGAAATGCAAGATCACGGATTTTCAGAGGGAGTAACTTGAAAGCATCTGCGCCATTACCTTAGACTTTGACTGTTTACTGTCACTAAATGGCAGTTCTGATGTAGTATTACACAGAAATAAAATAACTGCTGTCGGGCGAGGTTTGTTGTGCCTGGCACCACTTGTTTGGATTTGTAAGGCTCGCGTGACAGCATTGAGGTACCTTTCTTTTGTCTTGCCGTGCTCACACATAATAATAATAATAATAATAATAATAATAATATTATTATTATTATTATTATTATTACTATTATTATTATTACTGTGTAGCCTGAAAGATCAATATATTTAGCTTGTGATGGGCCAAGAAGATTAATAATTATATTATCATATGAATGTGCATATAACTAAACTTCTGGCTAGATATTGTTAAAAGGCAAGAGATATAGTGTGGTAGGACCCCATATTATATTTACAAATCATAATAGATAGATAGATAAATAGATAGATAGAAGCAGGGAGTCAGATGATGAGAAGGTGTTGTGTCTGCGAGAATCGAGCAGTGCTAAACACCTTCTCATCATCTGACTCCCTGCTTCTATCTATTATGATTTGTAAATATAATATGGGGTCCTACCACAATATATGACATCCTTATGAAGGAAGGTTTATCATTTTGGGACAGAATCATCGGGCATTTTGAAACAGTCTTTGTGAGTGATGTCATTTAAGTTCTTGCCAGTTGTGTACAGATACACTTTTATCAATGTATGTTCAGAGCTATGTACTTTCTCGTCTAATTCAGAGGATGTAATACACTGTAACCTTACTAACTACAAAACATTCAAAGAGTGCATACCTCCACTATTACCAGAAAATTAATTATTTATTCGTGCATCTGGATCTGAATCCACCTCAAAGTCTAATGAATTTTTCTTTAACCCACTGCTCACATATGTACTTGATTTCATTATTTTTTTTTTCTTCAGATCCTCCACATAACCAGACAGACATATACAAACTGATGAATACATAACTTCTGGCCAACTTCGCTGCCGGAGATAAAAATTGTATAATCCCCGAATGTTTTTAATTATACATCATAGTTTACAGCAGAAAAATCAGATCTAGAAATAATTATTTGACTCTCTTTGTGTTTAAGTTGGAAGTAATTACGTGCACCAAAGATATAATGTGTAGAGAACATTATTCGAAAAACATTTTCGTATGAATATAACTGTTGTTGTGTTTAGCTTCTGTGGCCTTGAAGGTTTGGTCGTCTTTGCTACATACCCTTTAAAATCATATATACATTTTATATAAAAGTATAAATGCTATCAATCAACACCCCAAGCCACTTCTGTCTCCCCTACAGTTACCTTGAGGATTTAATTCCTTTACTTATATGATGCCTTATATTTTATTACGGCGACCTTGACATGATATTGCTATCTTTTCCAAATGGAGGAGTTAGATGGAACCTTCATCAGCCTTTTTATTAATAGTAGTCCTTAAGTTGAATAAAATAATCTAATAACAGTAACACTTTAATGGTTTTTTCTTCTTTCTATTTTATTTGACTTACTGTAGATTCTATTTGTTATTCTAGGAGTTAATGAAAGTCTTGCTATACATAACCACTACAGTGAACAACTTTACTCCAAGCAAAAATATGATATTGAGATAACAAATTTATTCGTTTATTCTTGTCACTTTCGGACTATTCCATTCACTGTAGGAGCTAATGAAGGGTATACCGGTACATAATAATTTCAGTTCGTTATAACTTTCCCACGCTGAATAACATCGTCTGAAGGTAACAACAATGAATAATGAAATCTAATGCCAGTCCCTTCTTCTTAATGCCATTGTCATATCCATTAGCCCCACACTTCCCCTCTGATCATTGCGAATCAGTTGGTCAGCCTGGCAATTTTACACCTATTATAGCTAGAGTGAGTTATGTCAGTTATTTTGGCTGCCTTCAGACGATTCCATCTAGCATAGGAGATCTTCTTGAACTGGAGGTGTTGGATACAGCCTTCATGAAGCGCTTCAGTACCAGACTTTCTTGGTGAAATACAAACGTCTGGAGGAAGCAGGAATAAATTAGAGACATTATTCTAAAAACTTAACTATCTAGAACCACAGCGTCCCTAATTCCAAGGCCCTATACATCCGTTCATCCGGTTATTCAACCCCTTCAGCCAGAGGATATAATATGCACTTTGTTGGTCCTATTGTAAGAAGATTTAATTCAACCTATGCAGCACCTCTCATATAAAGAGTAAATTAAAGCCATTCGCTTGTTTGGTTCGTCATACCTTGTTCATTTTCCGGAACCTTGTAAATTACTAATACCGGTATGTGATAAGGCTCGAAGAAAATGGATTTGGCTCTATTGAATCTGTTGCAGAAGAAAGAAAAATAGGGTTAACTATAATAATTTCACAAGTAAAATACTTGCTTCGGAATTTTAAAAGCAATAAAGGTTTACAGGTATACACCTGGGGCTCTAGGAAGTGTTGCTGCGAAGTTTACAGCACTTTAATATCTTTATTTGGAGATAACATACGACCCTCATCACCACTATACATGAGAGGTATGTTTAAAGTCGAATAAAATAGTTTACCAGTAGGAACGATAAATAAAAACAAGGCATCTGGCATCTAATACCAAGCATAGCAGCAGAGGCCAATCTGTAGGTTACATTGAAAACATACACCCGTATTCGCGTCGGTTAAGGAAGATCCCTAACAACTCTTCCTAAGTGATTTATTTTGCTTATCACACCCTATGATCTCTTCTGTGTTACTTAAATCAAAATAATATCGCCATACTTTGCATAAATAACGTACAAAACGATATTAGCCAGCTGTATCCAAAAATAAATCGGATAGGAAGACGTATCAGGGAGCTTCCTTAACCGAAAAGAGTACGATCCATACTCCTTTATTCTTTACACTTATTTTTCATTGAATTGCTCTTCAGGTGGAATTCATGTAAGCTAATGAGGCTTTCTTAGAATCATTTCATTAAGAATTTAATTTGCATATTATGTCTTAGCATATTGTCTTGTACCACACTTTTTGTTACGTAGACACACTTTGCATAAATATTATATTAAGGAGTCTCCTCTCTCTCTCTCTCTCTCTCTCTCTCTCTCTCTCTCTCTCCTTTTTCTTCCTCCTCTTTTTTTTTTTTTTTTTTTTAAATAACAGGACAGAGGAAGAAGAAACGAATGAAAAAAAATCCATACACCAGATTATTGGTGCCCTCCATACATACAAAATCTGTAATAATTGGACCTGAACAGCTGTAGGTTGAAGTTTGGAAGGAAACCACTCTGGGGAAGCGAGTTCCAAAGAAATGCAGTTCCGGGAATAAAAGAATTCTGATAGGTGGAAATTCTGCAGTATGGCAATGTGACAGTCCAGTCATGAGCGTTACCAGATGCCCAGGTAGCGCGGGGTAAGGCATGGAGAGGTGGCATAATGGGTGCAACTTCGTCTGAGCATTTGCCATAAAAGTATGTGCAAAATAATGCAAGGGAGGCAGCATTATTTCTTACTTGTGGGGGAGGTAGTTCATTTATAATAGTAGGGTTATTATTATATCTAACAGCCTTGTTCTGAATTTTGTCTTCTTGTTTTAGTGCTACCTCTCCACATTCTTTCCACAGGGGTGAGCAATACTCCAGCTGAGAGCTCACATGACTCATAAATTATAGCTACTGTAACTGCTCATCAGTGAGGAAGTTACCGACTCTGTGCAATAAATTTAAGTTTCTTTGAAACAGTTGTAGAAAGTGCTCTGACATGACAGATCCAGCTGAGGGTACTGTTAAATGAAACTCGGAGAATTTCAATATTTTTAGAGATACGAATACTAGTAGCACTGAAGATAATATAGGAACCGGGCAATATCTATTAGTAAATTGTATAAATTTGGTTTTACTCGCATTAAATGAGACAGTGTTATTTTGTTCTCATTCAGTGATCTTAGATAACTCTTGACTTATGGAGATAGCTGTACTGAGCTGTGAGTTAGAGATATTGAACTTTGTGAATGGGCGTTCATGAATGAACTGTGATGTGTTCATCTGCATATGAAAGGACTGATTATAGGTGACGGATAAGAGATCATTAATATGAATTAGGAATAGGGTTGGAGCCAGAATGGATCCTTGTGGCATGTCAGGATTAATTGAGTGGAAGCTGGAATATACATCATCTACTTTAGCACTTATCTTTCAGTCGCTGAGTTATGAGGAAAACAGAGGATCAAAGGACGTTAGGCCATAGCAAGGGAGTTTGAATAGCAGGGAAAGGTGCTACACTCTGTCAAAAGCTTAAGAAATTCAAGGGCTACTGTTTCAGTTTCTTCATGTTGGTTAATTGACTGATGGATGTTATGAGTCAGGAGATTGAGTATGTCAATAGTGGATCTTTCGTGACGAAAACCATACTGTCTATCACTAGTTAAGTTGTTGGATTCAAGATGTTTAACTGTGTGCATACTTATTACATTCTGAAATACTTTACCAGGAAAAGACGTGATAGTTACTGGTCTGTATTCAGAGGGATCAGAGGAACTTACTTTATTCGGAATTGGGTGGATATTGGCTTCTTTCCAAGAATCCATGAATGAAAAAATACATATACATAGTTTGAGTAATTTAGTTAGAACAGGAGCAAGGTCAAGGGAACCTGGAGCTTTGTTAGTTGGTAAATTGTCTAGGATGGATTTTACATAATTATCCAGTGTGTATCTAAATGGAGCAGTTTCAGGAGAATCAAGTTCTAGTACGGGGACATTCTGGCCGATTACCTCTAAAGTAGAAATACTGGCAAATGTACTGGCAAGAATGTTCGCTATACTAAGCGGATCATTGGTAATGTTACCATCTGAAGATTTTAGTGGGGATGGGTGATGACTTATTAAAGTTATTATTGAAAGAACTGAGAGTTGACCAGGATATTCTATTGTCATTAAGATTGTTTGATAATTTGGATGCTTGGATGTGAAGAAAGTTTGATTTACAGACATTTATTATTGCTTTTGCATGGCTTCTAACAATTTTAAGTAGACTGAGAGATTCATTTTTTTAAAGTAACATTTATATGCTAATGACTTTTGGGTTGTTGCTGTGGCACAATTGCTATCAAACCTTTTGAGGGAGTCCAATCTTTTAGTGAAATGTTGACTTGGTATGTACAATTTCATACCAGCTTGTATTAAGTCATTAATGTGGGACTGGTTAGAACTGATGTCACTGGAGAAGAAAGACTGCCACGGAGTATAAGGAAGATAATTTCTTAATCCATCCCAGCCTGCCCTAACAAAGTGCCATTTGCTCACCCCGACAGGTTCAGAACAGGGAAGTTTGGTAGAACTGACCAATAAGGCTCTGATGAGATTGTGGTCGGAGGATCCAAGTGGTGACAGTAGTTCTATCCTTTTTTCATCTGGATTATTTGTCAGGGAATAGATCCAAGAGGTAGGTGTTATGGTCATGATTATCAGGTATTCTGATTGGTTGTTGTACCAGTTGCGTGAGATTAAACGATTCTGCAAACAGCTGTCTGGACCAGTATCGTCAGTCCTGGCAGAATGCGATATCCATTCAACATTATGGACAATAAAATCACCCAAAACGGTAATATCAGTGCTAAGGGTGGGGTTAAGGTTAGCTAACTGTGTGGATATGGGGTCAAATAGGCTGGGTTCTGGAGAAACACTGGGGAAGTGATAAACTATGCAGATATATTTGGTAATATTTAGATCATTTATTTTATACAGTGAATAATCAAAATTAGTTGAAGTTCAAAACAGTGTCAACTGCAAATTCAGGTTTGATACAACAACGGGTGCCACTCTTGTTACGGGGGTTTGTGAGGAGATGGTAACCAGGAAAACAAAATGGAGATATTTCACCAGAGAGTGAGGTTTGAGGTTCTGTGAGGATCAGGGCTAGAGGGGATACTGACTCGAGAAAAAAGTGAATGGAATTTAAATTGGTACTAAGGCCACGGATATTGGTGAAATAAAAAGCTGAACCTGCATTTCTCTGCTGACGAGCATGAAAAGTGTGTACAAGAACCACTGTTGGCACTGTAGCATGATATCGACCAGGAGACCCTGTGCTGCCAACCTTACCCTGCAGGTGGTGGCAATCCGAGATACCACCGGATTAGCAGATATTAATGCAGCGGCCATTGCTGAAGGGGAATGGAAATAGAAGGTGTGATATCTAATGTGCATATAGTGTGGTGTAGACAGTAGAAGGTAGAGGTATTATGAGAGTATGCTGGCCAACACTTTGTGTTGTATCTCGATTCCCTTTCTTCTCTAATCCCCTTTCCTTAATCATCATCCTCTCTGTCTATTCTCTTGTATCTCTGTCTCCCTTTCTCTCTCCCATCTTCTCTATTCCTCTCCATACCTCAATCCTTAGATTCTTTCGAGTCTCCCCTCTCCTTCCCTTCCTCCCGTCTTTTTCACTCTCGATATTTCTCACCCCATCGTTGCTCTTTCTCTATCCCTCTTTTGTCTATGTCTGTCTGTCTGTCTCTCACAAGAGTAAGGGAATATTTACTGCTGTGTAACAGCCTCCTGTAGTAATTATCTCATCTACAATATGACGTCTCCTAGCAATCATATTTGAAAGTATTGTTAATAATGAAAATCTTTTATAAAAGGTAACTCAGATAGTTCCGTGTTTGATCCGAAAGTTCCATAATCCTAGAAAACATCGATTTGGGCTTTTACACGCTATTTTATATGAGGAACCACGTTTTTTTTTTTTTTTTTTTTTTTATGTGCACGACTCTGGGCATAGGCTTCACAGCCTGCTCCCAAGCCCCAGTAGTCCTCCTGCATACCATACACCTCTACATGTCACCACTTCGGCCCTAAAACCCACCGTCCATATTGAATACATGCTAGGGTTGTCTCATACAAGACTGGTGTAGGGCCTATTGGTATTAGCGGGGGTATTATTACGACATGTCAGCGGGTCTCCTGGTAGATCAGTATATAAGTTTGACTATGAGCCAGTAGGTGGAGGGTGGTATGCTATGTACCCATCTGGCAATAACCTGCATCCAGCAAAGCTGTTCAGTAATGGGTGAAGAACTAATAGCCATGAAGATCGGTTAAGGGAAATGAACAAGTTTTCCATTAAAAAGTGATGGCTTACAGTACAGCAATTAACTGATGTAGAAATATATAATGTCTTTATTGTAGCTCCTCGTATTTAGATAGGCTGGGATGACCTCAGAGACCATCGAAGTAAATCAGATAATAATAAACATTTTCCGACCTCACTGCCTAAGAGATGGAGGGGTATGGTTTTGATCGGTAGGTGGCGCTCGTGCGTGTGCGTGTGTGTATCTGTGTGTGAATCTGTGTCTGTGTCTGTGTCTGTATCTGTGTCTGTGTGCGTGTGCGTGTATATATATATATATATATATATATATATATATATATATATATATATATATATATATATATATATATATATATATATATATATTATATTATGTATGTATGTATGTATGTGTGTGTGTGTGTGTGTGTGTGTGTGTGTGTGTGTGTGTGAGAGAGAGAGAGAGAGAGAGAGAGAGAGAGTGTGTGTGTGTGTGTGTGTGTGTGTGTGTGTGTGTGTGTGTGTGTGTGTGACTCAGTTTTGATGTGGTTTTAAAGTTGCTGCTAGGACTGTGGATCAGTTAAAGAATGTATTATTCCTACAATACTTCGAAGATCAAGATCACATGGCTAGATCAAATTTTGACCCAGCAAGGTCATTTTAACCATGTTTTATCCGAGTTAGACCAAACTTAGTGGAAAGAATCAAGGTGAGGCATGAACAAAAGATGGTAAATTTTAATAATCAATCGAAGGTCCAGGTCACATGGCTAGGTCAAATGTCAACCCTTGTGTCTGCATATAAACAAAACATAACAACTTTCGAATGATCTTTACCACACTTGGCGGAAGACGTGAGGGCCATCCAAGAGGTTTACTTATGATTTTTGAGAACCATTGGCCAAAGATGAAAGTCACACTGCAAGAGCCCGGACTCTCGTCGGTCAAGGTAACTGTCTTACACCTTTTCCTACGCGATTTATTTGGCTTATTACATTTTACGGCCTTAAATGTGTCATAAATCCTTCTAAGATTGTCAAACTGTGCCTAAATAACGTACAGAAGGATATTAACCGAGGTATCAAAAAATAAATAGCTAAGGAATAGCTGTTAGAAAGCTTCCATACTCGACAAGAATGTGACTTGGTGTCGGCTTAGACAGTTTTTATCCGACTCAGACCCAGCTTTGTGCAGGGTTTCACTATAGAGAGAGGAGAGAACAATTCGATTTTGAAAACAGGGAAAGGTCAAAGGACAGGACCACATGGCAAAGACAGTTTAATAATTTTACATTCGATTTAGATCAAAGATTACGGGAAAGTTTAGAGTAAAGCAAACATGAAGAGATTCTTGTTCGAGATTTATCCGTAAAAGGTGAAGTGTTAGACCATATAAAAACACAATTTTATTTTCAGCCAGAGATTATTTTATTTTCATTCTGAGAACAATACGTCAAAGAACAACGTCACAGGACAAGACAAACTCAAATAATTTTGATTCACTATATGCGAAACTTGGTGGAAGAGGTAGGAGTCAGGCAAAAGTAAAGTATTATATAGATAGATAGATAGATAGATAGATAGAGACAGAGAGAGAGATGGATAGATAGATGGATGAATAGATAGATGGATAGACAGATAGATACTGTAGATATAGATATACATATATATAGATAAATAGATATAGATAGATAGATACAGATAGATAAATAGATAGATAGATGTGTGTGTGTGTGTGTGTGTGTGTGTGTGTGTGTGTGTGTGTAAAATTATTTTTTTATTTGCTTGCTAGAAAAGAGGTCTCTGTGTTTTAACAGTGTATGACCTCAGTTGTCTTCCAGATTAATACCTTCTGCATTCCTGTAATTTTATCTTCTGTTCCTTCCATCGTGTAAGATGTTACTATCTACTTTCTCGTGCGGCTATTTGCCATAGGGCTGAGAATGTGAAAGAAAGCATTCTATTGAGAATATAGAGTATGGACGAAGACGGATACAGAAAACTACATGACTTGTTGCAGGAAGGAAAAGTAGGAAGGAAGAAGGAAAGAAGATAGGAGGAAAGAAGGAACGATGCATAGGCGAGAGGACGAACGTACTGCACGAAGAAATGAAGTGAGGAAGGAAGGAATGCAAGAAGGAAGGGTGAATGGATGGAAGAATGAAAGATGGAATACAAACAAGAAGTGGTGCCAAGGCACAGCAAACCCGTCCCCGGCGGTCATTTTAGTGCTGACGAATAAACACAACAGAATATCTAGTCAAAGATGTAACATTTCAAGTTTGGAATAAATCGAGTGAAAAATAACTATTTTATGCCTATTTGAAATTTTAGGCCCGACCCACCTGACATTGACCCCCCTACCGCGAACTGGGGGGTGACCCCCCTGATGGTATAGGATGCAGGTTTGAAAGATGCAACCTTAGGTTTTGGTTTCATGTCAATGTGATGAAGTTAAAAGGTGTTATGACGCAAAAACGCCTTTTTTTTTTTTTTTTTACTTTTTTTGTTGTGGTACCATTTTTGGTCCTACAGCCTGGGCCTTGGTTCAGTTTGGCCCGTAATTTAATCAGGTGATCAGAAGGTCATAGCCCATCATACCTACAATTTTAGTCAAAATCGCACCAGTAGTTTTCTCGAAAAGTTGTTAACAGACAGACAAACAAACAAACCGAGTGAAAAAAAAAAAAAAAAAAACCTTCCCCGAGCTCCTCCGGGGCTAGGACGGGTGATAAAGGAAGGAAGCAAAGAGAGAAGGAAGGAAGAAAGCGGGGAACAAGAATGAATGAAGAACTGAAGAAGAGTAAACGTCTTAAGCAAACTCCAAGAATGAGATTGTTATCAAGAGTATATCAAGTTTGTCCGTGAGTGAGGGTAAACGAGGAGGGCTAGGGAAGAGGAAACTGAGAGACGACGAAGGAGAAAGAGAAATGCAGATGAGACCATGATAAAAAAAAAAAAAAAAAGATTGGAATCAAAGGGAATGTGATATTTGCTGCACACACACACACACACACACACACACACACACACACACACACACACACACACGCACACACGCACACGCACACACACACACACACACACACACACACACACACACACACACACACACACACACACACACACACACACACACACACACAGGGAGAGGGAGAGTGGTAGCTATATAAATCGCAGACCATATACCAGATACCATTCAATCGACTATTCTTGATAAAAAGGCAATGTAGAAATCGGTGTTGACATTACATTCCCAGTCGGAAAAAAAAAAAAAAACTAACGTCTGACATTTCTCTCTCCCTCTCTCTCTCTCTCTCTCTCTCTCTCTCTGAGCATCACTGTTATAATAAAGATGTTCAAACCTGAGAGTTATTTCTTTAGGAGCACTGGGTAATAAATGGTTAATGATTCCTTGATCCTTCACTACGAGCATGGAAGTTCTCTCTCTCTCTCTCTCTCTCTCTCTCTCTCTCTCTCTCTCTCTCTCTCTCTCACACACACACACACACACACACACACACACATACTGCTTTACCTCAGAAAGACTGGGCACATAAAAGGAAATGAAGGAATAGTACAGAAGGTATTTTTCATAGTACTAAGACCACTGTGAGACTGACGGAAAGGAAAGCAGAGGACCAATGAAATTAGGACAATACTTTTCACGATACAGTAATCACAGGTAACGAAACAATAATAAAAAAAGTAGAAGAATTATGACGACATAAGACGGACACCTTAAAAAACGCTCACTACAGTTCGTTCACCTAAACTTGCCCAAGATTTTAATAGTTTCGCAGCTTCTATTCTTGCACCTTGGGGGTAGAATATGGCCGTGGTCTGTCCCTGTATTGATTAGCACTATACAATGCAGTTAATGTATTTTTCTTCTCAGTATTCACAAAGGGGAGATGATAAATTTTTTGGTGAGGATAAATTGGCCATAGTATCATAACACAAGACTTCAATGTTTAAATGTTGCCTGTGTAGCTTATAACAGTGGTATGGTGGGTGATGTGTGTGGGATTGCTGAGATTAACCTGTTGTTCTCTCCTGGGTCACTACTTTACCTCGGGAACAGATCGCTTAGCCTTTGTGCAGAGATTCAAGCATAAAAATAAATCATCTTGACCCACATGGAACGGTTTCTACAACTAAGGATTGGCTTGGAAATTATGTAGAAAAGAGGAAGAAAACTCGCACTGCATTATACTCCGCAAAACTATGGATCTGGAATGAGAGAGAGAGAGAGAGAGAGAGAGAGAGAGAGAGAGAGAGAGAGAGAGATCGAAAGACGTAGACTGAGATCAAAAGATCTAAATCTAGATCGGAAGACATAAACCTAGATCGAGAGACAAAGACCGAGTCCGAGAGACGGAGACGGAGACAGCAATATAGAGAGGGAGACAGAGACAGAGACAGACACAGAGACAGACAGACACAGAGACAGAGACAGACACAGACACAGAGACAGAGACAGAGACAGAGAGACAGAGACAGAGACAGACACAGAGACCGGGGGAGAAAGACAGGGCGAGATAAAGACAGAGGCCGAAAGACATACAAAAGCCGAGAGACAGAGACAGATACACAGACAAAGTGTGTGAGACAAAGTCAGAAAGACCGAGAGACAGAGGGACTAAGACAGAGAGACAGACAGACAGAGGGACTAAGACAGAGAGACAGACAGACAGAGGGACCAAGACAGAGAGATAGACAGACAGAGACTGAGAATTAGAAAGAGACAGAAATGGACAGAGCCCAAGAGACATGCAGAGGCCGAGAGACAGAGACAGAGGGCGAGAGACAACGACAGAGATCGAGAGACAAACAAAGTCCTTGAAACAGAGCCAGAAAGACCGAAAGATAAGAGACAAAGGCAGAGACTGAAATACCGGGGCAGAGACAGAAACAGAGACCAAGAGACATAGACAGAGACCGTGCGACAAAGGCAGAAATATCGAGATAGTGGCACCAAGACCGAGAGAGAGGCGGAAAGACCGAGAGACAGAGACAGGAAGCCGAGACAGAGACAGAGAGACAGACAGAAAACAGAGACAGAGACCGAAAGACCGAGAGAGATTGAGAATAAACGTGCAGGTGAATTCAGGTGTTGGTATATTGAGTGGTGCATTGTGCAGGATATGACAACAGTTATGTGCTTCTGATGGTCAAAGTACAGTACATTTACCTGAATGGCTAAAAACCTCTCAACATTGATCAGATTCTAGTACTACTTAGACATTTCCCTTTGTGTCTATAAACTCTGATGGTTCAAGTGTCTGTACCAGTAACTTCTGATCTCAATTATACCTGTGAATTAGAAAGCAGGTTTTAGGAGAGGTGCCCGCAAAGTAAGCAAGCTGAAGAAAACAGAAGTTAAAAAAAAAAAAAAAAAGACATTGAGACGCAATACATGTACAAACACAAGATTTGCAATGTTTGACCTCACCTACTTCTCACGTTCGTCTGATGACTAACATTCCAGCGCTGAGAGAGGCTACACGTGATTTTTTTTCCATATGATGCGTCAAGCAGGAAAGTTAGACATCCCCGCGTGTGAGGCAGACGCAGTGGAATAGTAGGTGAATTTTTATACTTGTACCTAGGATAGTAACAGGGGTTAGGAGATGCTTGAGAGGGAGGTGTGAAGATATTCGAGAGTCCAGGACTGAGACAGCGGTGACTCTGATAGTGAAACACACAGAAGTAAGACAGAACAGTTGGTCACGTGCGAACCTGGGCTAACAGCACTGTCTAGATGAGGTCTAGCATTTAATACATATCACAACCTTAACATATTCACATACTTACTGGTGGCAGTATGTGAATATAAGTTACTGGTAGCTTTTAGTACACATCATAACCTTAACATATTCACATACTGCTGGCAGTAGCATGGATTAACAGCTCTGTGAAAGGCTAGATGAATAGGTCCAGTAACTGTGTGGTATGAGTGGCAAAAAATGTAGGCAGACCTCCGCTTCACACTGGCTGAACTAAGTTCATATGTGGCCAGTTGTATTAATGACAGGAAAGACGGGTTCAGGGGAAGCAGAGGATAATGTTTAAAAAGCTTACCCAGGGTTTATTTTTAAAAATATAGAAAATAAATCCATTGCACAGTTATATAAACTTTCTTCTTTAATGTTTTTGCAGCAAGTAAAGAATAAGAGAGACATTGTTTGGTCTATAATGTGCCTGTGGTGGCGTTTGTTTACGTTTCGTCCATTAAAGACGATTTTTTTTTTTTTATGGTGCAATATGGACATAGGTGGTATGCTTTTGTTATCGCTGGTGTATTATGGTCCTGATCTCAGCCAGTAAGAAGGTCGAAAGTTGGCCTGTTTCATGTTCTCAAAGTTTATATCACAGTCAAGATGAACTCCCTCAATGGTGCGTTACGCCTACAGCCAACGACTGGAAATCCGTCGCATTTTAAATTGATTTACACAAGTCTAGGTAAGTGGCGCTTATGTATATTAATCTTTAAAATGGCGAGTAATTCACTCGTTTCTGTTTATTTTTAACATTACGAAAAAAAAATAGCTAAGAAGGAAAACTCAATTTTCTGGGATGGGAGTCAGGTCAGCTGATCTAAAGCTTAAAAACTAGTGATTTGAGATAAATTTCAAAGTCAAAGTCTTTTAAAACATAAAAAAAAAAGATGACAATTGAATTTCATCTTCAGAATCCTGTATAATGGCTTTGTAAACATCTGCCGAAGCAGATTTAACATTTGTGAGAAAATAAAAGTAAAAAAAAAAAAAAAAAGACAGGAAAGGGACGGAACAGACGTACATGGGAAACAGAAGAGATGAGTGAAAATAAGAAGGCAAACACTGTGATAGAAGTAAGAAGGAAATAACAAATTTGACAGAGTGGACAGAGGTTGGGAAAAGAAGGCGCCTGTGAGAGGGCAAGGAGTCAAGCTGCCGATAGCGGTGGCTCTGAAAGTGACAAACAGAAAAAAACTGGGCAGCCCAACGCATATCAAGAGACTCTGATACCTAGAGGTTCAGAGCAAACTCATTCTTTTTTTTTTTTTAGTTAACTTATAAAAAGATTTCAGAACTAATACCATAGTAATTACAGTGAACGTTAGACTCTCATATCCTGCTACTACAAATACTGACAGTATTAATACTGATACTAATACTAATCATCATCATCATCACCACCATCATCATCATCGTCATCACCTCCATCATCTTCATCATCATCATCCGCCAGGGGATGAGCGGTGTCCTGTCCACTCCAGTGAGCTGTGGAGAGGGAAAAATAAACACAGTCCCGGTAAAAAGTTTTTCCTTCTATTGTACGGCAGGTGTAGAGGAGGTGAAATAATAGGCAAACTTTGGGTCCGACTGTACCTGCGTTACATAGGTGGGTCAGTAAAGAATAAGAAGACGTGTGTGTGGAGAGAGAGAGACAGAGAGAGAGAGAGAGAGAGAGAGACAGAGAGAGAGAGAGAGTGAGAGAGAGAGAGAGAGAGAGAGAGAGAGAGAGAGAGAGAGAGAGAGAGAGCCGGGGGGGGGGAGACGGGGAGAGAGGGAGAGGGATGGAGAGATGAAGGGAGGGGGCGGTGAAAGTCAAAGGGCCTGAAGTTGAGACACATATGTGGATAAAAAATACAATAGGAGTATGATGGAATAAACACACCCACAACATTGATAGACGTGCCAAAAACAGTAATACAAACGACCAGAAGACAGACAAACCATCCGTTCTCGACACAGACAAGTTAAAAAAGAAACGTTTAAAGATATAAGAGATACAGAGGTAAAGAAAAAAAATTGACCAGGTAGACACACCTTCGCCAGATAAGACAGGAGTTAGGAGGAGAAGAAGACGTGCGAGAGGGAGGAGAGAAAAAGCCAGAGGGTGCAGGGTTCAGACAGCACTGGCACTGGAAGAAAAATATGAAACTCGTAAACTGGCCCAGCGAGGTCGTAAAACTCAACCCCCCTGCCCAGGACAACGGAACGGGTCAAAAAAAAAGTTCATCATAACAACAGGAAACTTGGTTGTACGGTGATGGCGGGAAAAAAAAAATGTCAATTGTTTTTCCTCGCATAAAACCTTGCGAAATTGTTATAATGAAATGCAGGTCCTTTTCTCTATATCTATTCTATCTTGTATTGTGGAAAACAAGCAAAAAAAAAAAAATGAAAACAGGAATTTCTGTAGTGTGAGAGGTAGAAATATACATCAGGACAACAGTATATTCACGAATATTTTTTTTTTACAAGTAAGAGACAGTTCGATATTTTTTTAAAGGATTAATATCTTCTCATCTTACAAACTAGATATGAAGCGACTAGAAAGGGTACTCAGAGAATTGCTTCTTCCCAGATCGGCATACAATATATGTGCCAATATTATAAAAGATGGGATCAGGTATTCTTAGGATAATTTGTTCACACACACACACACACACACACACACACACACACACACACACACACACACACGGTATACATATATATATATATATATATATATATATATATATATATATATATATATATATATATATATATATATATATATATATATAATACACATTATACAGCACAGGAAAACTGTTTGATCACAATAGGTACTACCTCGGCGTCACCTTAAAAAGATAATCATTGAAGGAAATTAACTTCGTAACTTTATCTTTGAAGCATAATTTCCTCTATAAGATATTCATAATATCTCCATTTTTTCTTCCTAGAATCACAAACAACAAGAGTATAAAATCATAACAGGTTACTCAGCTCTTGCAGAATAAGCGCCATATCTTATTTATCACTCACCTTCCTTTGAAAACATGTATAGTTGAATGTAGCTGGATAATTGTGAGGGTGTTTTCCATTTATTAGGTTCAGCCTGTTAAAAAATGTTTTCACTCTTATGTAGAATAAGATTAACATTATAGCAAATTTTCATTCACATATAATTTCATGAAAGTTATAATGAAATTCAGCTCAAAATATTTTGTACATGCTTGTTTGTTCTACCATGGGTAGAATTCCCCTGCTCCCAGTTTAAAAAATCATAATACGTAAATAAGAATCTCTTTTAATTTTCGCGGACTTTTTTTGCCCCCAAATAAAATGGAATGCAACTCGTTTTTTCTTGTATGTCTATTTTTCTAGACTTGGAAAACAGCAATAAATACTCCAGCGTTTCTCAGTTGTACGTTGGTACGTTGGTATGTTTCCATTCCATTATTTCTGGTACAGCGATTGTCATAATGAAATGCAGTTTCTCCTTTACTGTTTGTTCACTTATCGTGGACAAGAATGGTAGAATGATGATGAAAAAGAAGAAAACAAAAGAAGAAGAGGAAGAAGAAGAAGAAGAGGAAGAGGAAGAAGACGAAGAGGAAGAAGAAGAAGAAGAAGAAGAAGAAGAAGGAGGAGGAGGAGGAGGAAGAGGAGGAGGAGGAGGAGGAGGTAATAATAATAATAATAATTATGAATAATAATTAATAATACTGATAGTATCAATAAAAATAAAAAACTAATAATACCGTAATAATAAAAACAACACAACAACAACAACAACAACAATAATAATAATAATAATAATAATAATAATAATAATAATAAATCTTTCTCTGTATTTCTTCTCCAATTCATGATTAACACTCAAAATCCTATGACTCACTGGCAACTGTATAAAATCATATAACTTTCTTTGGCATAATATTATAATTCTAAAGTTGTCTATCTATCTATTGCCAGGCGCCATAATTCCGTTATGGGCAGCCGTTTGACTTTGAGTTAGTTGTTTTACGGGGTGGATCACTAACCCTCCGCCAACCCATTTGTTGACACGTAGGGAACACGTATGAGTTGGTTATATGGTTACCACCCATCGTTGTAAATGGTTTTCTGGCTTATATGAAATCTTTAGGTTTGTCACTCAATGTAAAGCTACCTGAATAGGAAAGAAGAGTATAAAAAGTGTCAGAAAAGCCTGGAGAAATAGGAAGAGAGGAGGGGAGACACAGAAAAAGAATAAAGTTGAAGGAAGAAGTACACAGCACTACATCAAGTGAATGGATGATGATTGACACCACACTGGCCATGAAAAGGATAATATTGGCAGGATAAACACACTCTGGCTCCTATACTTATCCAAAAGTGTATAAAAATCGTCTGCTATGAGATCGAGTATAATAGTAGAAGTAATCGGAGGAAAATATCAGTCATTGTTATTATTACTATTATAATTATAATCATAATTATAATAATAATAATAATAATAATAATAATAATAATATTATTATTATTATTATTATTATTGTTATTATTATTATTATTATTATTATTATTATTATTATTATTGTTATTTTTATTCTTGTTATTGTTGTTTTTGCATTATTATTATTATTATTATTATTATTATTATTATTATTATTTCTTTACTATAATTATTGTTATTGTTGTTATTATATTATTACTCTTAATATTATCATTAATATTTTCATCATCATTAGTTTCGTTACTGTTGTTGTTGTTGTCTTTGCTACCGCAATGCATCATTGTCTACCTTTTTTTCCATTCCTGTATAATAAAGAACACATGTATAAATAAATAAATGAACCAAGATGGCACTCAGAGAGCGTATACCTCCCCCAGCGCTCTTGCCATTAAAAAGGTTCCGGATCCTGATCTGTGGAGATGTGTGGAATACATAGGATCCGGATCCGCCCCTAAATTTAATCAATTGTTCCTTGACCCATGGCCCACTCTTCCACAAACTTTTTAAAAATTCATTGAGAACTTCTGGGGATATTGTTCGGGAAACATAGAATCCGGATCTGAATCCGCCCCCAAATTTAATCAATCCTTTCTTGGCCCATGGCACACCCTTCAACAAAATTTTATTGACATTCATTGAGAACTCTTTGAGATATCGAGTGGACAAACAAACAGACAAACATAGGTAAATTCATAACCTCCTCCAACTTCGTTAGCGGAGGTAATGAAACGCCTAGAATCTGGGCCCCGAGCTGTCGACGGAAAACGTAGCTTGGTGTGCCTCCACCAAGCCCTGCACACGGACTCGCCATACAACCTCCATGACAGGGTGCATTGTGGGTAGAGACTAAAGATATTCTAAAGGCCCGTCCAGACGATCGAGCAATGCCCGCGGGCACAAGCGAGCAGTTTGCCTGTTGACGGGCTCACCGCTTGTGCCCGCGGGCAAATGTGTAAATTGCCACGGGCAATTTACGCATTTGCCCGCGGGCACAAGCGGTGAGCCCGTCAACAGGCAAACTGCTCGCTTGTGCCCGCGGGCATTGCTCGATCATCTGGACGGGACTTTAGTCGACTCAATATGGCCTTGACTTTTGACCCCTTGACCTTGCTGACGTAATCGTTTCATCGTCCCTTCATACTGTATCACTGAATAATGTTTGGTCGAAATCCGTTGAGGGGTTTAGGAGATACTGCTCACACAAGGATATGCTAAAGTCCCGTCCACATGAGCGGGCAATGCCCGCGGGCACAAGCGAGCAGTTTGCCTGTTGACGGGCACAAGCGGTGAGCCCGTCAACAGGCAAACTGCTCGCTTGTGCCCGCGGGCATTGCCCTCTCGTGTGGACAGGGCTTAAGTCAACTCCATTTGACCTTGGCC
>NC_136955.1:20011390-20128890 GCF_032717465.1 Coenobita brevimanus | reverse complement strand
CGTAGTACACTAAGCTCTCCCCCAACAAAGACCTTTCCCTAACTAGCCACTGGTATTTTGATGTGAATCATTTGATGTCTCACAAAAGCACCATTTCTAATTATCTCTAAGACCAACAATATAAGGGAACTTATAAATGCAATCACAATCCCTACAGTATTATGCTTTCCTCTAATAGGTCTTACTGCGATGAGTCACTGATGCAGCTGGTTTGAATCATTTGGTGTCTAGCAAAAATGCCATATCTAAACACCCTCTGCAACATGAGAAACTTTTAAAGCATGCTTAAGAACATCAACAACGTAAAAAAACACATAAAACTCATCACAGTCCTCACAGTATTAGTCTCTCCCCTGAAGGACCTTGCCATAATAATCACTGATGCATCTGGCTCAAATCATTAGGTTTCTCACAAGAACACCATTGCCTAAACACTTCCTACTACATGGGAATCATCTAAAACATGCACAAGAACACAAAGAATATATAAGTATACAAGAACACATCATGCTACACAAAGTATTATGTGCTCCTCTAAATATCTTCCTGTAACAAGTCACTGATACTCTTACTTCAAATCATTCAGTGTTTCACAAATACTATTATGTATGCACTTCCTACAGCATGAGAGGCTTCTAAGGCACATTAAAAAAAAAAGGCACCAGAAACATATATAGAAAATTTCAGAACACCCAGAGTACAGTGTGCTCTGCCTTAACAAAATACTTTCTCTAACAAGTAAGTGTTATTTCTGATTCGAATCACCTGGTGCAACATAAAAGCACCTTATCTAAGCACCTTCCACAGCATGAGAAACATCTTAGGCATACATAAGAAGACTACAAATATGTAAGAACAAGAAGTACACAAGACACACAAGAACACATGACACAACAACACATGACACAACAACACATGACACACGAGAATACAAAACAAACAAGAACACAAGACACACACAAGAACGCATGGCACAAACAAGAACACAAGACACAAGAACACATACGACAGAAGAACACAAGACATAAGAACACATAAGACACAAGAACACATAAGACACACACATAACACATCACAACCCGCACAGTACACTAAGCACTCCCCAAACGAAGATCTCACCATGATGAGCTTTTGATAACTCTGACTCGACTCATTTCGCATCTCACTTAACTGGTTTACGAGCTCTCTCTCTTTTCTTGACCCTGCCACTGAACCTCTGTCACTGCCGTCATTTTATACATTTCTTTGGCTTCCCTGATCTTATCCTCGTTAGCCGCGATCTAATGAGGTGACTGGGAGACCCTTACTCCATCTCTTGGCTGGTAGGGTTAAAGAGGAAAGGGAAGACTGCCTGGAAGGGATAGGGCTTAGAGAGTTGGTTGGGTGAAGGTGAGAAGATGGCAGCTAAAGACTTCGGAGAATGGAGTAATTGGAGGATCAGAAGAATTAGGGGAGGAAAGGAGAGGCTGAAGATTCTGGAGAAACGAAGAATGGAAGCCTGGAAGTATGTAAACCTGAAGAAAGGAAGATTAGATAGCTTTGAATGTAGAGGAGAGAAAAGAAGTTGCCTACAGAAAGACGATTGGAACTAAAGGTTTCGGAGAATGGAGTAATTGAGGGAACAAAAGAATTAGGAGAGGAAAGGAGAGGCAGAAGCTTGTAGGAAAGAAGAATAGATGCTTGAAAGTGTGAGAAATTAGATAAGGAAGTTAAAGCACTTTGAACGTGGAGGGGAAAAGGAAATATCGAAAGAAAATAGGAGCTAAATGCTTTGGAAAATTGATTAACTGAAGGATTAGGAGTAGGAGTGGTAACGAGAGGCTGCAAATTGTGTGGACGAGAAGGATGGACGTCTGGAAGAATAAGAGATTAAAGAATATGGGAAAATGAAGAAAGGAAGGATAAAGTCACTGAAAGCTGACGGGAAAAAAAAAAACGAAAGGAGGTGGAAGAAACTGATTGCTTTGGAGAATCATACACGTAATTGGAGGATTAGAGAAATTAAGAGTGTAAGGAAAGACCGAAAACTGTGGGAAAGAGAAGAATGGAAGTTTGAGAAAATAAGGGAGTGTGTGAGTGTGTGTGTGTGTAAGGCTGTGAGAAAGTAATGTAAATGTAAAAGAAAATTGAGGTATACTATGAACGTAGCCTGGGAATTTAAGAAAACTTAGAATTAGTGTCTATTCATTGTACGAGGGATCATTAAGGCGGATAATTTTTGCTAAGGTCTAATTTCCCCCTAGAATACGATATACAGCAGTCGAAGTTATATCCAGGTCCCCAACTGCACTGCTTTGTAAGCAGGGTTAAGAGTGAAACAAGCTTCGTCCATGAGTCTGACCAGTGTGATATTCAAACTTGAGATCTTCCAGTTGTGCGCCCCATATGTTACCACTGCACCATCATCTTCCCAAAAAACTTTAATATGTGAATGTAAGATAGAAGGGACTGAGGATTTCTAAGCAACAGGGTAAAAGGAATGAAATATATAGGTTTAACCCCTTAAAGTAGAGGATGTACAAATAAAAAAGTCCATTCGTCTCCCTTGCTTCTCCTCAGTGCTGGATTAATAGACGCTTAAATGAAACGTATCAGCAGCGTGCATACTATCGCCTATATAGGTTTGATAATATGCACCTTTGTCCGCTACGTCTCATTCAAGAATTTATTAATCCAAAAGCTGCAGGGGAGGCAAACGGACTTTAGAATTTGACTGACTGTACTTGATTTATTCTTGTTACTTCCAGACGATTTTATTCAGATTAGGCAAGCTCTTGTTAGCGATGGGGTTAATCTTGGCTATTATCTAACCCTTCCAGTTCCAAAAGCCTCCCCTAAGCTGGATGAAATCGTCTGGTGGTAGCGAAAATGAATTACAAATTACGCTCTCGGGCTGTTGGGGTTTTATAAATGAAAATATTAATGTGAGGCAATGGAGAAAGAAAATGAGGGTTTGTGGAGGAAGGAAGCTTTGAATGTGTGTGTGTGTGTGTGTGTGTGTGTGTGTGAGGTGTATTTTTTTACTTTTGTGTTTTTATGCTTTTTCTTTGTGTTTGTATTTTCGGTTGCATTTCTTTGGGTATGTTGTTCTGTGTTTTACTTTGCGTTTGAGTTTTTCCTTGTGTGTCTGTGTACCATTCTGTGTTAGTTTTTTTGTGTGCGTTGGTGTGTTTTTTTGTGTTTGTTTTGTTTTTCTCCGTGTGTTTGTGTGTTTTGGTGTGTTATTATTTGTCTTTTGTATTTGTAATGTCCTCCTTGCTTGGTAATACCGTATCTATCAGCATGAATAGCTGAGTCAAAATTCCCTGTTTAGCTTTATTATTCGTAATACTGTAATCGGAAAAGTCACGATAGGTCAGGATACAATGCATGAACATAAGAAGGGGAAAATTGAAGCTCGTTGCCGGTTGGGAAGTCAATTAGATAAGTGGCTCGTAAAATAGTCTGCTGTGTGAGAGCTCACGAGTTCGATCTGAGAGAGGGACGAGGAAAAGTTTGAAGATATGAATTTTTTTTAAACAGACTTTACCGATCTTCCTCAACACTCACAGGCATGTTATTAAAGTACCTCCCTCTAACCAGTCCTGAATGGAGACAGCTCTAGCTCGTATTAGATATAGACGGTGGGTACTGAATGTGGTATATAATGACGGCGTGGCACTTGGGAGAATTCCTGCGCCTTAGAGGATGTGCTGACAAGTCTGTAATCTATAAGCCAGACTCAGTAAAAAACACAATATGGCTCCTTCAACATTACATAACGGTCATCAGCACAGAATGTTACATCATCATAATCATCATCATCATCATCATCATAAACATCATCATCGCCATCATCACCATGTTGATTTCGTTTGCCATCACAGGACTTGGTGAGGTAGGATCCAGAAACAAAGAAAAATGACCTGCGAATATGGAATACTTATCGACAGTCTACTCCTACCTACCTACATGGACTTTGCAAATTATTCACACACCATTCAAGACACAGGCCTACAATACATTTTCTTTGGGAAAGAGTAAATTTTATTCATATATATTTCACATATAAAGAAACGTGGGAGGCTAAAGCAGGAAGCTAAAGATCACACAAAAAATAAAGGGAAAAACTAACATAGATTACTTTATATCATTACACCGAATAGTCTAATACTACTCATCAGCTAGCATGACAAATTGTCCACTTTTTTTCTTCGCTGTTACACCTTTATTGCCGTCTAAGGAGCATAGGGATCCAAGGCTAGACTACTCACTCGAGATATTTGACCTTTTCAGTCCTACTGAATCATATTCTGACTTTAAATATTCCTCCCAACTTTCAACCTACAGCAAGTCCAACCGTTGCAGATTTTTAATAAATAGAGGACACTTGTAATACGGCGAATGGATTTTTTTACCGACTTTTTTTCCTTCCTCTGTTCATCTGTTAAAAAAAAAAAAAATACATTTCGAGCTGGAGATCTGATAGTGAATAATCTTCATTGCCTCGAGACAGGAAGAATAGGCCAGTAATATACGACACTGAATTTAACGGACTATGGTATGAATGACCAGTCGTCGAATCCCTGAGTAGCATTTTGTGAGCAATAAACCCTTGTGGAGCCACATCAACTTTTGTAAATTGTTTGAATCCCTTGAGTGTTGCGGGAATTGAAGCATGAGCCATTTCACCGGGTACTCTGATGATGAATTCTGTGTTTCTGCTTTCCTACATCCGTTTTATTCCTTCCCCATCTCAGGCCGGTTAGACTCTGGTACAAATTTCGTTACTTGTGTTTTTGTTTAGCCAGCAGAACCACCTGGGATGTAACACTGTCTCTTGCCGGTCCTGTTTTAAGGGAAATGTGTTTCCTTTCGTTTCCTTTTAAAAGGATCCAACATGCTTGCTGGTTGATCTCTGGCACCTTTCCTATTCAGTCCCTTATCCCTGAAGCCATACTTTATGACCTCGTTCCAGGTCTTTTTCCATCTGCCTCTCGCAGCTCCACCCCCAGCGTTCAAACTTCTCACATTTTGCACCCAACTGTCATCCTCCATCCTCTCCCCATGCCCAAACCACCTTATTCTCCCCCTTCTCATCACAGCACTAATTCACTTCAGACTCCTTCCTCTCAACTCTCCCATCGTAAACTTAGCCTTCCCAAGCCTTGCATTCAAGGACGCACTGCACATCCACCTAATCATTCTCACTTCTCCAAACACTCAAGAAACTCACCAGCAAGATCAATCCTCTCACGCCTGACAATCTCCACATGCTCTCCCCGGCACGCCGCACACATGTATCTTGCAGTCTGCCTCTAGTACCACTCCATCTCTTGTGCACCCACTTATCACAAACATTTATCACGAACTCTGCGCAAGACAGAATTACTTCCCACGCTCTTGTGGCAAACCGCACATGGCTTACAAAATGTTGTTTGACTTAATGATGCATGAGCAGTTGATGTGCATTAATATTAAACCTTTCTATTTCAGTCATAATAGTGGGAAGTGATGATGATGATGATGATGATGATGATGATGGATTTAGGACTCCTGAATAAAGCGAGAATTATTGAGGAGAGTATATTAATGTCTTCACTTAAATGACATTTTAAGTCTATGCTTGCTGTTTCCATATGATAGAATATAGCTTTGGAGATATTTGCCAACAAGAGTAGTTAGATAAAGCCTTCATTAATTCCTTTCCCAAGAGGGTATTGAGTACAACGGCCTAAATTTGAGCCACAGCAAAATGGAAAAGACGTCCTTTGGCTAAGGTTTTATTCTATCAGTCTATCTTTCTACATATCAGTCTGTCTGTCTATATCTCTGTCTGTGTCTATCAAGCTATCTGTCTGTCTCTATCAGTCTATACTTAGTAAGACATCTTTAGTTCAGGAAGGGATGGCCACAAACAAATCGCTTCTGTATCATTCTTTTATCCTCCAATCATCCACCAGAATGACATGGAATCGATTTTTTTTTTTTAAATCTAACTTGCGTGTATCTGAACGAGAGTATCAGAGGGACACAACTTAAGGGAAAGTAAAAATTCCGAATGGTATAAAAAGCCTCATGGATGTACAGCTGAAGAAATAAATGTGTAGGTATTATTTACATGGAAGTGGATGTGACGTACTTTTTTACCCTAACTTGGCCTAAAACTGTCATCTCTCCATCTTGAGTGTGGAGTTGTAGAAATACGGTAATACTAAACTATGAAGCTCCTCTGTTTTTTTGTTCCTAAAAAGAGACAGGCCAGAAAAAGGGATGGGGGATGGAGTTATCCCCGTACCCTGAAGATTGGGTCTAAGAATGTGCGTGGATGTAGTACGATCGAGGCTAAAAGGGAAGAGATTGGGAGAATGTTTGTGAGAAGAAAGTTGGATGTGTTAGCTTTGAGTGAAACGAAGATGAAAGGGAAGGAGAATCTATGTTTGGAAGTGTAAATGGAAGATTGTCAGGTGTTGACAGAGGAAGGGCAAGAGAAGGTGTTGCCTTGTTAATGAGTCCGGAAGTACAGCAATGTGTGATTGAATGGAAGGAGGTGTCATCGAGACTGATGTGGGTGAAAGCGAAATTTGAACGTGAGTTGTGGGTGTTTGTGAGTGCATATGGGCCTGGTAGTGAAAGGGATGAACAAGAGAGGGAGTCTTTCTGGAATGATGTTGATGAGTGTCTGCAGAGTTTTGGAGCGAATGTGAATGTGGTAATGATGGGAGATCTGAATGCTAGAGTGGGAAATGTAGCAGTTGAAGGCGTAGTTGGTATGCATGGTGTGCCTGGAAGAAATGAAAATGGGGAACGAATGATAGCGATGTGTGTTGAGAGAGAGATGGTGATTGGGAATACGCTTTTTGAGAAGAAAGATATTTATAAGTATACATGGGTGAGACAGGAGGGTGGAAGGGTTGTTGATAGAGCCTTGTTGGACTATGTGGTTGTGTCTAGGAATGTAATAGGAAGATTGTTGGATGTGAGAGTTCTGAGAGGGGAGGTTGGAGGTATGTCTGACCACTACCTGGTGGAGGGAAAGTTAAGAGTAGGTAAGAGATGGGTGAGAGCTAGGAGGGTTAGGTGTGGCAGGGAGGTTTTGAAAGTGAGTGAGTTGGATAAAAGAGAGAAAAAGATAGAGTATCAGTAGAAATTGAAAGATGAGTGGAACACAGTGAAAGATCGGGAAAATGGCAGCGTGGAGGATGAATGGCAGTTGTTTAAGAGTGCTGTGGTGGGGCATGCAGAAGAGGTGTGTGGTGTGAGACGTGTGGGTGGTGGTGTAAGAAAAGGAAATGAATGGTGGTGTGAGGAAGTAAGTATGGCTGTGGCTGAGAAGAGACGTGCATAAGAAGTGTGGCTGCAGAGGAAGGATGAAATGTCATATGAAAGGTATAAGGAAAAGAGGAACAGAGCGAGAAGGGCTGTGCGTGATGCTAAAGTGGCAGCAGATGAGAGGTGGGGTAGGCGGCTGACAGAGAATTTTCAACAGAATAAGAAAATGTTTTGGAAGGAGGTGAAAAGGGTGCGAAAGGGAGAGTCTGGGAAGGAAGAACGAGTAAAAGCAGAGGATGGAAGGATGTTAAATGAGATGGATGTAGTAAGGAAGAGATGGGCAGAGTATTTTGAAAGATTATTAAATGTAGAGGAGGAAAGGGTGGCTGAGATTGTGGTGGATGGAAGAGTGCAAGGAATAAATGTGTTGAGAGAGTTGAATGATTCTTTGATCACGAAGGAGGAAGTGGAGAAGGCAGTAAAGGAGATGAAAACAGGGAAAGTTGCAGGTATGGATGGGTGTGCTGTGGAATGCCTGAAGGGTGGTGGAGTGACTATTGTTGACTGGTTAGTAAGATTGTTGAATGTGTGCTTTGAGAAAGGTATGGTGCCAATTGACTGGGCAAGTGCTTGTGTGGTCCCGTTGTATAAAGGCAAGGGTGATAAGTATGAATGTACTAGCTTTAGGGGTATAAGTCTGTTGAGTGTTGTAGGTAAGGTGTATTGTAGAGTGTTAATTATGAGAGTTAGAGAGGGTACAGAGGGAGTGATTAGTGATGAGCAGTGTGGCTTTAGGAGAGGGAGGGGGTGCATTGATCAGGTGTTTGCTGTGAGACAAGTGTGTGAAAAGTATTTAGCGAAAGGCAAGGATATGTTTGGGGCATTTATGGATTTAGAGAAAGCGTATGATAGAACTGACAGGGAGGCTTTGTGGACTGTTTTAAGATTGTATGGACTTGATGGTAGGTTACTAAAAGGGGTGAAAAGTTTTTATGTAAATAGTAGAGCGTGTGTAAGAGTGGGAAATGCTGTGAGTGATTGGTTTCCCGTGAGAGTGGGGCTGCGACAGGGATGTGTGATGTCGCCTTGGTTGTTTAATATTTACATGGATGGTTTTGTAAGGGAGGTGAATGCAAGAGTTTTAGGTGGTCTGAGTCTGGTAAATGTTGATGGAGGAGAGTGGAATATGAAGCAGCTGCTGTTTGCAGATGATACTGCACTGGTGACTGATTCAGAGGAGAGATTGAGACAGTTAGTAGAGGAGTTTGGAAGGGTGTGTGAAAGGAGGAAATTCAAAGTAAGTGAGAATAAGAGTAAAGTGATGAAGTGTACAAGGTTGATAGATGGTAGAGGGATGAATATAGTTTTGAATGGTGAGTTGCTTGAGGAGGTAGATTGTTTTAAATATCTAGGGTCACATGTTGCTGTGGATGGAAGAATAGATGCAGAAGTGAAGTTTAGAATAAATGAAGTAGGAAAGGTGCTGGGAGGAATGAAAAAAGTGTTTAAATGTCGTTCACTTAGAATGGATGTAAAGAGAAGGCTGTATGAGGGTGTTGTGGTACCGACTGCATTATATGGGGCTGAAACATGGAATATGGGTGTAGCAGAGAGGAAAAGTTTGAATGTAATGGAGATGAGATGTCTGAGGAGTATGTGTGGAGTGACGCGTATGGATCCAGTGCGAAATGATGAAGTGCGAAGGAGAACTGGAGTTGTTCGGGAGATGGCTGGTAGAGTTGAGCAGAGGGTATTGCAATGGTTTGGGCAAATGGAAAGAATGGATAATGAGCGATTGGTGAAAAAGATAACTAGATCTGATGTGAGAGGTGTAAGGCTGAGAGGAAGACCACGAATAGGATGGATGGACATTGTGAAGAGAGCGCTGGATGCGACAGGGATGTCTGTTGAGCAAGGAAGAGTGGCTGTGCGTGACAGAAATAAATGGAGAGAAATTGTGAATGAATAAGTGATGACGCAGCCCTGAGGGGATATTCTCCGGCATTTGGTCTGATCAGCTAGTCAGGTCAGGTGCGGGTAAGGGGATGGGTCTATTATGATGTGGCAGGGGTAAACCAGTTCTGCTGTCTGGCCCTGCTGTGGATGTCACTGATTGCATTGCGCAGTTGACCCTTGTGCTGTGTGGTGCGGTGAGGATCTGTCCGTTCTCCCCTTTGGGGCTAAGATGCGAATGAATGTGTTTGAATGGATGAGTAAATGGAGAGTGAGTCGTCCTGTCTCGGCTACCTCCCTTTCCTTGGGGGAAGCAGCCTAGGTATATAGATAGATAGATAGATGAAGCTAGTCACGAGGAGGTGATATAAATGGATGAAGAGCCATGTCATTGTCTTTTCTGCTATTTAGCTACGGGAAAGACACTAAAAAAGGGACAAGAATTCGGGCCAGGTTAAAGTAAAAAGGGTATAGTGACTGAAAAGACTGACGCTTTGTGGTGAAGTACAGTCGGCATCAGCAGTCCTGTCTCCTGTCCTGCTTTTTTCTCTATGAACTTTGAAAATTAACCCTCGGAATCCACAGCAAGGAACGCTGATGATTTTAATCTCTGGCCAGAAAAGTAATCAGTGTCGCCGCATCTCATGAACCACACTTGTTTTCGAAATTCACAGCAGAAAAACTGAAGATGGGGCCAGGACTTTTGATGTCGACTCTACATCCAAAAAAGAAACAAAAAAAGCGCCTACTATTCCTCTACCTACCACCCACTTAAGGTATATATTCACTAACTCTTCGAAGCGTCGTGTCAAAGGGAATAATGTATGAGGAGAGGAACATACCGAGCTCCTCTCAGCTTAGGAATACCAGCCAGCAGGGAAAATCAAAAGCAGAAACATACCGAGCCTCTCTCAGCTTAGGAATACCAACAGAGAAAATCAGAGGCAGAAGCGATGACTTTTAAGCAAACTCTTGTCTCAGTCTGTACAGAAAGGAATCCATGTACAGTCAAATTCAGAAACTCTTTACTATACATGTCTGAGGTTACGAACTAAGTAAGAGAGAGTGCAGCTCTTTGCATGATATTGATTTAATTGTCATGACCTCATTAGGGACTGACACAGCCTATGAGGAATCTGCAAATTGTATTATCACTCTCGCTTCGTAATATATTCTGTAACACAAAGTGTATGAGTGTTTTGGCAACAGAGTGAAAATATAACTAATGGCCAACGGTTATCGATACACACACACACACACACTAGAAGGGAAGAGTTTCAAAAATATACAGAAGAGTAATCATCATATCTCGAACCAGGGAAAAAAGAAAACGAAAAAGGAAAAAACTAATTACAAGGGGGGGGGGGGAATATGAAGGAAATGATGCATAAGTAAGAAGTGACTGAGAAATGGGCAGGAAAAAAGCGAGGAATGAGTGTTAAAAAAAAGTGCTAAATGCAAATGTGAAGGGCTGGCCAAGGATGAAAAAAGAACTGTAATGACGGAGGAGTATAAATATGCAGAGAGAGAGAGAGAGAGAGAGAGAAAGAGAGAGAGAGAGAGAGAAGGAGAGAGAGAGACAGTCAGACAGACAGACACAGTGAGAGCAGCAGCAGCAATTTAAAAAATAATAAAGAAATACTGATTATAAATCTTCACCACCCTTAAATCTTAATCTCTGTCCATGAACATTAAAGAGAGAGAGAGAGAGAGAGAGAGAGAGAGAGAAACAGTAATGAGTAACACGGTATAAATATAGAGCAAGTTTTAATTCCTGGGTGTGTGGTGGAGGGGCAAAATGGAGGAGTAATATCCAAAGTAGAGTCCAACTTTCAGTATAACAAGGTATTTGGATCGGGAATGGCAGTGTTTTGTGGTGAAAATGGAGAGTTGTTGTTTGTGGGGAGAGAGACAGACAGACAGACAGACAGACACAGACAGACAGACACAGACAGAAAGACAGACAGACAGAGACAGAGACAGAGACTGACTGACTGACAGAGACAGAGACTGACTGACTGACAGAGACAGAGACTGACTGACTGACTGACTGGAGTTACTGACTAACAGAGAAACAGTGAGTGGAAAGAGGGAGGAGCATGGTGTGGAGAGAGGTAAATGGAGGTATGAAAGGAGGGAGGGAGGGAGGAAGTAAAGAGTAGGTGTGAATAGAGAAGGGAGAAGGGAGAGTGAAGCAAGGGAGAGAGCGAAGAAAATGCAGGAAAAAGAAAGAAGGTGAGATGAAATGAGGAGGGGGGGGGGAATAAAAACACCTGTGAAACTAACTGAAGTAAGGGCGACAGAAAGGGAGTAAAGGAAAGTAACAGGGAGACTATAAGAGTGGAAAAAATGTTTGTAGAGAAGGAACGAAGGGTGTGTATAGGAGGGGAGATATTCTTGAAGAGAAGCAGGGAATGAGTGGTGGAAAGAAGAATGGAGGAAAAGGGGAAAGTGTGAATAGAGATACCATGAGAGGAAGAGAATAGAGAGACGCGGAAAATAATGTTGGGAGGAGGACAGATGGAGAGCCAAAGAGGGAGGGAAGAGAAGGAGAGATGGAGAAATAGATGAGGAGGGAAGAGAAAGACAGATGGAGAGACAAAGGCTGAGGGAAGAATAGAAAGATGGAGAGACAATGGAGGAGGGATGAGAATGTTAAGGAAAGATGAAGGGTAATACAAGAGAACATAACTAGAAGATGAAGGGTTGTTGAGGGTCAGGGAGGATGAAAGGAAAATGAAGAGACATGCAGATAGATTGACAGATGGAAAGAAAGATACACAGGCAGATAGATAGATAGATAGATAGATAAAGAAATAAAGACAGATATAGGTAGATAAGATAGGTAGAATGAAATGAAAGGAATTGATGCGTGGATATATATGAGTAACAAGATAGATCTCTGAGAAAGAGAGAGAGAGAGAGAGAGAGAGAGAGAGAGAGAGGGGGGGGGGTGGAGGGAGGGAGCAATGGATCAGTCTAATGGCACCAGAGATTAGGCTAGTGATGAGAAGCTCAGTCTTAACGCGCTGATTTTTTTTTTTCCTGCCACCCACGATAACCCTGTCTTTTGCCGTCCATGGTAGAAAAGAACACATGCATCACGGCGACTGGAATTTTGGGGGAGTTAATTAAGCGTATTGAGGAGGTTATTGACTCCAACGAACCCCAGACGATTTAGTAGGTTAAGAGTGAGTACTGAAGACTAAGGCTGTTCAAACTATCATCATTTTCTCTAGACTGGCCGCAGCAGTTTTAGCGTTGTTTTCCAGCTAACGGCAGTCAGTTTTATTCAGCTATAAGAGAAGCATGGTAGTCTGATTGTATTATGACAAGTAATGGAAAACAGGAAGACCATATATGAACTGTGGAAACTAAGGGAAAAGAATGCAAGTGATCAGCGCACGGCATAACAAAAAACACTGAAAAGGATCAGGAGCCGGGCGCCGATACAAAGGCTACGCCCCACCTATTACTACTACTATTACTACTACTACGATATTTTTACATTAGTGAACGAATGTCATTAACCGTTTCAATCCAATGACGCACTTTAAAGTTTATTCATGCTCTCTCGAAGCTATTTTGTATTTTTTTCAGCTTTGGGTAAACTTCTGACAAGACTGGTTCTATGTAGTCTTCATCACACCTTCACTGCTACAGATCCTTTCTATATTGAATGAAATGGAAAGCTGAAATGACAAATAAAGAGAAAAAATGTGTCTTCGAACTCAAAAGCTGTCAGTCGGTTTATCTTTGCATTTTGGGATGCTTAAGATGTACCCAGTCGCCCGTTTCCTGCCTTCTATATTTATGCATGAGACTCATAATTATTCCTTCCTATGCCATTAATATCCATGACTCCCTACCACCATTACAAATTTATTTTATGTGTGTCATGTTTATATTCATTTGCATGTTATTAATACCAACTGTGTTATTATTAGAAAGATATGAATTTTCGACAATCTTAATGTGTATTATGTGAAATAGATTACTAGGGAAGAGGTGCCGGGGTACTTCTAAATTCCACTAGAAAACGGGTGTTTCCCTGCCTCCTGGAATGTTATGAACACTGAATCAAGACTTTTACCAAAATCATGACTGTAATGATCACCCTAGCAGTGGAAGCTACCCACCGTGTAGTTTTAAAGTAGGAGCGTGGAAACATATTTATATATAATGTGGTCTTGCGTGTTTGTGCTGCAATTTGGATATAAACTCAAAAATCTACAGACCTGTACAACTATAAACTCACAACTTGTCATATCTCATTTCCCTAGCTTGGATCGCATTGGGAAAGGGTAAAGGTGAGGTGGGTAGCGTGAAGGGGATAAAAGGGAGGCAACATTTTCCATACATGCATTATAGATATAATAGCTCCTAATTTAGTGACCATGCTGTTGTAACACTTTAGATCAGGGAACTTTTTAACCAGAGTAAGTTGTTTGGCAGAAGTAAATGTAAAACATGAGAATCTTACTGGAAAGGCTTTAGTCTGTATGTGGTGGTTCGACATTAAGAAAATTATATCAATTACAAGCAAAATTGAACGATAATATATAATACGGCAGAAGCCCTTGATGTGTTTCCCCTATAAATAGTACATTGCATAATAAATTCATGATTATTCACTTAAGCACACAAACCAACCTTCGTCACTACCTATTTCTGTGATGGCTCTTATGTTCTGCTGATGATATGTACAGTAGCAACAAAAGGAGAAAATCAAATCCAAATATAATGATAAAGGAAAGCCACACAGACAAGCCCACACCAGTAGTCCCATTAGCAAAGCCACTTCAACAAGCCTACACCAGTAGTCCCATTAGCAAAGCCACTTCAACAAGCCCACATCGACAAAGCCACACTAACAAGCCCACACCGACAAAGCAACACCAACAAAGTCACACCAACGCCAACGAGCTAGCTCCGACAAAGCCACACCAACAACCCCACACTGACAAAGCAACACTGACAAAGCCACACCAACACCAACAAGCCCACACCGACAAAGCCATACCAACAAGCCTACACTGACAAAGCAACATTGACAATGAAACACCAACACCAACAAGCTAACACCGACAAAGCCACACCAACAAGCCCACAACGATAAAGCCACAATTAACAACAAAGCCATATCAAAGCTACACCAAGCTTCACAAAAATAAACAAGCCTGAACAAGTCAAGCCAAACGAGTCACCTTATGTACTGCAGATGAACAGGAGAGTAATAGTGATAGCCTAATAACAACACACACACACACACACACACACACACACACACACACACACACACACACACACACACACACACACACACACACACACACACACACACACACACACACACACACACACACACACACACACACACACACACACACACACACACACACACACACACACACACACACACACCACTCTATTAAGTATTCCAGGAACAGGGAACAAAGCCACACAAAGCTGAGAGATATCAAAGCTAAAACATCAAAGAAAGCCATCACCATGACCACCACAGAAAAGCCAAGCAAAGCAAAGCCACAGTAAGTCGGGGAGGGAAAATACTAAACCAGCCAAGCAATAGACTTACCTAAACCACAGCCAACTGAAGATGGAAAGCCTGCCCATAAAACACACACACACACACACACACACACACACACACACACACACACACACACACACACACACACACACACACACACACACACACACACACACACACACACACACACACACACACAAAGACACAAACACACACACACACACACACACACACACACACACACACACACACACACACACACACACACACACACACACACACACACACACACACACACACACACACACACACACACACACACACACACACACACACACACACACACACACACACACACACACACACACACACACACACACACACACACACACACACACACACACACACACACACACACACATCAAGCACACAGACTTACACCCAAGCCACAGTAGGAACACACAACCACACAGAAAACACAAACCCACCCTAAGCCACAGCAAACACAGAAACAAATACACCAAGCACTCAAAACGATACGAAAGCCACAAAGCCATGCCAAAAGGCAAAGCCACTTTATAGGCACACTAAACACACAAAGGCAACACCAAGTACATAAAGCCAACCCATAGAAACAAAACCACCTCAGACACAGAACCATACCAGACATACACATTCACACCAAACACATATCCACATGAAACACACAAGCAAAAATATATACAACAATTGGTGCCTGGCACAACAAACCTCTCCCGACAGCAGTTATTTTATATTCAACCGTTTTCAAGTTATAGCCCTCTGAAAATCCGTGATCTTGCGTTTGATCTTTCAAGGTAACCCAGGTCAAAGGTCATGGTACCAAATGAAAGCCCATATGAGACTCCTTATATCTTAATAATAATAAATATCTCTGTCTTCAACCAATTTCGAGTTATAGCCCTCTGAATAACCGTAACCTTGCGTTTAACCTTCCAAGGTCACTCAAGTCAATGGTCTTGGTGCCAAATGAAAACCCATATGGGAGTTCCTTTATGTTGATAATAGTAAATGTATCTTCAACCGCTTTGAAGTTACAGCCCTCTGATAATCCGTGACATTGATTTTGACCTTTTAGGGTCACTCGATTACTTCCAAAATTTAATCACTTTCTTTTGGGACTAGTGCCCAAATACCTTGAGAGTTTCATGTAATTTCATCGAGCCGTTTTTCCGTGATGTTGCTAACAAAGAAACAAACAGACTCGACCAAATCCGTACGAGGTAAAACTGCCACTACAAAGCTTTCCCAAACACACAAAGCTATACCAAAAACATTGGAGTAGAATCACCAGACACAAGGCCACCTCAGACACAAAGCCACCCCAAACACAAGGCCGCCCCAAACACAAAACCACCCTAAACACACAAAGCCACCCCAAACACATAAAGCCACCCAAAACACACAACGTAGTAGCAAACTCCGAACTAAATCGGACACATAAAGCCACACCAAACACATAAACCCAAAACAAAGCCACACTGAGCCACACCAACGACATAAATCAATCGAAAACACACAATCACGCCAAACACTCACGAAATACACACACCCCACATACAGCTCTTCTCAATAGGGTGGAGTCAAAGGCTTTTCGTTTCATTAACTCTCCTCCTCTTACTGACTCCCTTCAACCTCTGTCTCTTCGCCACACTGTTGCATCTTTATCTCTTTTCTATCGCTATTTCAATGGTCACTGCTTCTCTGAACTGTCTGCATGTATTCCTCCACCTCTACGACGGGCGCGCAGCACCTGTGTAGTAGGAAACTCTCATCCCTTTTTTGTCCAACTCTCTAATGCAAGAGTTAACCGTTACTCCCAGTCCGTCATTCATGCAACAAGTCAACTCTGGAACTGTCTCCCTCTGTCTGTATTTCCTGCTTCCTATGATCTCCAATCTTTCAAACGCAGTGTGTCCAGGCATCTCGGAATGATCGGATCTTGAATTTGGCTCTCTCTTGTATTTTGTTTTTCTCTTGGAGGGAACTGTTATTTCGGGCTCATGGCCTTTGGTTCCTTCTTCCTCCCATTAAAAAAAAAAAAATGATCAAACACACAGGTCCACACCAAACGCACAACCACATCAAAAACACAGTCATATCAGGGACAAACATTCGCAACAAACACAAAAAGACACAGCAAAAAAGCCAAATCAACCACACAGAATCACACAAATCAAAATCACATCAAACACACACTAAGGGCGCGTTCCATAGTAGACACACAAAGCCACAGTAAAGTCAAAACAGGCTCACAAAGCCGCCACAAACCCGCCAAGCCAGGGGTAAGCCAAGCCAGACCCCCCTCATGTACTGCAGATCATCAGGACAGTTATGGAGCTCTGTAATGGCGTTGGGTTTTAATAATCTCAACCGGGCGGCCATGATAATTCACTGCCCACGGCACCAAACACCAGCTGGTCGCTCTACACAGCGTTTGATAATTCCACATAGTTTTCATCCTCTCCACATTACACGTATTTCACACTAAGTTCATGTATTTTACTCCTTATAAAATTCTAGCATCTTTACTTTTCATGATCACACAAAAACACACAATGATTCTTTAGTACCGTACCCAAAGTTTGATAATTCCACTTAGTTTCTGTCCACATTGTACTGACTCATTCCACACTAAGGTGTATACGTTTCACTTTCTCTTAAATAATGGTAACTTGGCTCTTAATAATCGCACAAAACACAATGATTGGTAACTCATTCTTAAGCACATAACATATGATAATTCCTTATTGCTTTTGCCAACTCCATATTACGCTTACTCATTCCAAACTAAGTTGTACATATTTCAATTCCTATTATACTCTGTAACTTGTCATTGCTCTTTATAACTCTGACAAGAGATCACACAATGGCTATCACAACACATAGGAACTTCATACTTCCGAAATATCTTGTGTTCATTCTGCTTAGCATCCGATAATTTCATCTAACTTCTGAACACTCAGCAACACATTACTCGCGCCACACAGCGTTTTGTATCTTTTTCATGCTATCAGAAAACTTAGCAATGCATTCGCTTCACATTGCGCTTGCATCTTCCACACATTATTTGCTCCACACTCGGCTTTGCATGATCTATATGCTATCGGACATTTCAACAATATATTTACTTCACACTACACCTTACATTCATTCATTGCACACTGCGTTCTGTATCTATAACATTCCATTAGATTATGCAGCAATTACTTAACCTATCATTCCGCATAGCATCTGATAATTTCTCATAGGTCTATATTAATTTCTCATTCCACACAGCCGTTTCAATCTTCCACATACCATCAGTCAAATTTGCACTATATTATTTTTGTCGCACCCACGGTTAGGGGAGAGGGACGTAAGCTCACTGTGGGTCCTTTTTAGCTCTGTTGTAGAATGAGACAAAATTAAGGCCCTGAATAATTTTCTCTTTAAGTTTTCGTGACTAGCACCATATTTCGTTGTTAATCCTTTCTTATAGCTCAGCATCAAAGAGGACGGGATAAGAAATTTTATACTCAGCCAAAGTGAACAAAGTATATTAATTCCAAATATGATCCTCTCATTGTACATAGCAGCTAACCACTTCCAGCATGCTGTGGTCAATATACTCACACAAGTGAGTATCTATCAACACACAGAGAGCCCATCCATTGGCGAGAACCTTTCACACTAAAGGCGCGGCCCGTGATCAAAGGCACAGCGAAATTTCTGACACGAATGTATAGCGATCTCTGTGTGGCTTTTGGTTGCCGTTCAATACCTTTTAGTGAGGGAGGGGGGGAGGTTTTTTGGATATAATACCTACCATCTCCAGACGATTTTACTCAGCTTAGGGTAGAGTCTTCGTGAATGGATGCGTTAAATATAGACAAAAAAAAACACACACACACATTCCCATGATGAATTAAAAAATGAATTTAAAAAACACAGTTCTGGTTCAAGCCTTTTTTAATTTTAGGAAGTGTATTTTTTTTTATCTATTGCCGTCTCGAGACAATATCCCTCTCCTTAGTCATTTCATCTGCTAAAATTCTACATTTCATTTCACCTTACCTATATACAGACGGTTCTACTATGATGGAGACAATTATTAGTATTTCTCTCTCTCTCTCTCTCTCTCTCTCTCTCTCTCTCTCTCTCTCTCTCTCTCTCTCTCTCTCTCTCTCGTGTGTGTGTGTGTGTGTGTGTGTGTGTGTGTGTGTGTGTGTGTGTGTGTGTGTGTGTGTGCCTGCCTGCCTGTCTGTCTGTCTGTCTGTCTGTCTTTCTGTCTGTCAGGTAAGTGAGAGAGTGAACCTACAATACTGATCCCAGTAAATCGAACCCCTCCCTAAACCCCATTCTGGTTCAACTGCTAATGACGATACTGTGGGTCATTATGACTGGCTAACTAACGCTGCAGTGTTATCTAATTACTTGGCAATCTCCAACCACTTATTATCAAGGAAACATTACTTATCCTCCTTTATCTTTGTTTTATTAGTGCTCTTCCATTTTCGACCTACTGTATTTTTTGCTAAGTTGGCTTTACCCTTCTGATTGCCTCTTTCTTCTCGTCTTTCACACAGTCTATCTATCCTAACCACCCATTCATTAACCCATCCATCCGTCCATTCCTACTATTATTAATGATTTGCTCCATTTTAGTCCAATTTATGTCTAAGTCTAAATATGGATCAAAATATTCCCGAATACGAGTATCTGAACCCAGGTATTCCTTCTCACCCTGTTATCTGTTCCCTGTAAATATCCTTCGTACACGACTTCGGAGCATGTACTGAGACAGTCAGATATAGAGTAGCTGCTGGCAGGTATGTTTAGGACTCATTCGCTGAACGTGCTCGCTGGTGCCACATTTACAGGTTAGGAGTATCAAACTGGAAGGATTATCTGGCCCCAGTTGTAAACTGCGATTGGGGAAAATGATAAGGATGAGTAATTCGATCATGGCATAAATGAATATGAGGCAAAAATCTAAGCTCGAGGTTGAACTTTAGAACTCAACTGTACCCCATGACTGCCTTGTCCGATTTGGCTCAAACTTGGCACTTATACTGAGTGTGGAGATGGAAGAAATGATTAGATCTTCGTGCACATCGATCAACTGTCAAGGTTAGGAATGAATGTCAAAGTTGTGGTACGGTGTCGCTGTTCTCTCTGAGCAGTTTTGATCTAACGCCAGGTATTTAATTGAGCCTCCTGATATTGGGACGTTTTAATTTGTTCTGGTCAGCGTGCGACAAGTATAATCAGCTACTAATGAGGAATAGAAGCATGAGTGTGTCAGTACTATATTATAGTGTCATTATTCCTCTCACTGTCAGAATACACTTCAGGAAAGCATAGATGATTTAAATTAATTGATATGGAGCTACAGAAGCCTGAAACTGAGAAGGGAAAGTAACTTCTCCACAATCGTTCCTACGAATGTAATTACTCCGATTATAAACGAATTAACCACTAATCCTTCTGGCCCCTTTCCTTCCATTTCAGTTACGTCATTCTCTCTCTCTCTCTCTCTCTCTCTCTCTCTCTCTCTCTCTCTCTCTCTCTCTCTCTCTGACAGAGGCTACATTTTTCTTTTGATGTTACTATCTCACTGCTATTTTATTTGGTTTCAGATTTTTTAACTGAAAGAGTTAGACACAGTCTCTTGTGGACTTACGTAAACTAAACGCAATTATCTGCTAGGCTAACACACACACACACACACACACACACACACACACACACACACACACACACACACACACACACACACACACACACACACACACACACACACAAACACCTTCATTACTAACAACGATGATAAATTATTTCATCTTATTCTTGCTATCTGCAGACAATTTTATTTAATTAGGGAAAAAAATATCTAAAGTTTGCGTATGACCCAACCAGCTGGAATTATCTCTCCTGAGCTGAATGCAGTTGTCAGTTGTTAGAAAGATTAGTAGGTAAATTGAGTTTTTGGGTTGAAGAACTACAGTTTATACTTAATCATGGATCAGTCCAGGGAGCATTGTCATGCACAGTAAAGCTCTTCTCCAACTTAGCCCATTGAGTATTATGATGTATTTTATTATTATACCGGAGTGTGGTATCGTCTGTGTTGTTTTCTGTCCTGTGTGTGAGTGAGTGTGTGTCTGTGTGTGTTCGTTTGTTTGCTTGCTTGCTTGCTTGTTTGTGTGTCTGTTTGTTTGTTCGTGTGTGAACACTATAACTCAAACATTTGTGGTCAATATTGAATCAAACTTGGAGAAAAGGTTAAGGGCCATGCAAGGTTGAAGGGGTTCCATACTTAGAACAAAAGGTCAAAGGGCAAGGCCACAGGGCAAGGTCAACTTAGCTTAATCTGATTTGACCAACATGTAAGCTTTGAAGTTCAGACGAGGTTGAAGGGATTCCATACCCAGAACAAGAGGTCAAAGGTCAGAGCCACAGAGCAAGGTCAACTCACACAGCTTTGATATAATTCAGATAAAACACAGTAGAAAGTTGAAAGCTGGGCAAGGATTACGTGATTAAGTTTTGAGAACAATCGGTAATAACTGAAGGTCGTAGGAAAAGGCAAATGTTAGCTCCCTTTGATCGCTTATAGGGTACGATGTTGCACCTTGTGAGAGCTCCTTCATGTTCTTGTTCTTGTTTTCTCCAGACGATTAAGATGGGTTACATACCGACCTTCATTTATTCCTTCAGTTCTTGAAGTTTGCCCAAATGTGAGTAAACCTTAGGGTGGTGAATAGCAAACGATTTTTTAAATGTCATAACTCAGAACTTTTCATAACACCAAACACTTCTTTCTTATCAGCTTATCTCTATGTTTCTCCTCGCTCTACATCTCCTCTCGTCCCTCCCATTAAAACACGGGTGGTGGAATAAGCGGAGTAGAGTGTCCCAGGTAGGACGTGGTAATTAAGTGGTAAATATGTTTTCTGTTGTCCGAAAGAAAGGGAATTGGGTCAAGAAATGTGTCACACTATTTGTATATAGTTAAAAAAGCCCAGTGATCATTTTGAGAGCCCTACCAATGTGTCTCAATAATACCGCTACTATTACGATAATCCCATTCATTAATCATACAACCCTTACATATAATCAGTGTACATAACGGGCATTAGTATCGAAGTGGTGATCTGTGTAGATGTGTAGCATTTAGCAGCGTAGGTGAACATCAGGAATAGACATTTACACAATTTTGGCACCATCCTATACTTGCTTCGCTTTTAATTGAGAGAAATACGTAAAGAGAATATTTGCAACAGAGTGCAAACCTGATATTTTGCCTTTAGTCCACAACTCTGAAACAGGAAGAGGCTACATAAGGGAGAGAGGTCAGAGAATGCCAGGGGAAAATCTGCACAAGCACGGAATAAACAGAGAGGAAAATAAGAGAAACTCGGTTAACAGTACGTAGACAGTAGTAACACGGAAGGTCATGTGAATCACTCTTAGGTTATCCATATTATGACGGAATAAAATGATGATTTGTTAGGCCGCGAAAGGATTAGTGATGCAGCATTAACATTCTCCTGCCTAGGAATTATTGTCTACTGAAATCAATCGCGTGGCTTTAACTGGAATGCAATACCAAGAGTTATCCCGATCTTCAGAAAGTAAACTACATCGCTTTAATGACGTATCGTTAATATCTGTGTCCAATTCGAGGACTGTACTTATAGTCCTGTATCTGACTATGGTTCTGTAGGAAAGTTTGACTAGTGAGAATTTTTGTTCATAAATGTTTAGTATGTGTCTTAGTAAGGATTTGTGACTTGGGTGGACATCCGTCATCAAGTAGGTTTACCGGCTATGACGTCATCAATAATGGCGGCTGCTCGATCACGAAACCTGTCTTATCTCTGTTAATATTTTTACTATTTGCTTCAATTTTTTTTTATTTCCACAAAGCTAACCTTTGGGAAGTTAAAAGGAGATGTATAAGTGATGATCTTTACAAATACATCTTAAATAAATTTATTTAAGCATATTAATTCTAATATTTTCATATTAGAGTTTAGAGATGAAAGTCAACACAATGTTCAGATATGTCTTGCAAAAAGGTAACCCATTTGATATGATTCCTAATCCATTGCACAATCTTATCACAAAAGAACTGGTTTCACAAGAGACTAAGAAACAGATTTTGAATGCTTTTCACACTGGAGGTGATTTGTATTCTACACAGCGCAAAGCAAGGTATGAAGATAAAACAACAAGGATCTCAAGTACAATCCACAAAGTCATGCTACCAGCATTTGATAGCAACAAAACACGAAGTACAGGTCTCAAACAGACATCTGTGAAAAAGAAGTCAACAACTTCAGCTCACCGTATGATACAAATAGCTCAAGCTCGTGGATATGACATGCAGGAGCTGTTCCGATTTGATCTATCTGATAGCGCTCACTATTTGATGAACAAGGGCTACTTAAAAAAAACACAAAAAAGTGCATTGTTAAAAGAGCTGGAAACCTCTTATTGCAGCACCAACAGTGATCAATTGTTCCAGTCTGATGAGGAGTCTTGCTACGTTGTGGATGTTATGAATTCCTTACAATGTTCAAGGCATCACGAAGGACTGTGGCAGAGTCGATTATTTTTTTGACAGTTATCACAAGCTGTCACCAAAACAACCTGAGAGAGTACAAGGGCAGAGTACAGGAATTGTTATTGATATCAGTCACATTTCTGAAGAGGTGCCATTGCCTATCCAACTTAACAGTTTTGGGGGATCATCGAGAAACAAGCTGATGCTACAAGAGTTCACTGCCAATACATTAATATCTTCTTTGACTCAGACACCATGTGCTACTAACCACACATTTAGTGCTGTTTCCAATAATGAAGAAGAGGAAATAACATTTAACTGTATATCAGTGCAAAATGGTAGGCAAGTAAAGCATCCAGAGATAAACTGTTTGTCAGTTGAGGAAGCTGACTTTAGTATGATGATTCATGCAAAACATGCATCCCAACATGGCTTTACAAAAATTGTTCTTGTTAGTGCTGATACTGATGTAATGGTATTAGCTTTGTTTCACTGGCCTTCTCTTCATCAACTTGGTGTACGAGAAATGTGGGTGTGTACTGGAGTTGGCGATTCCACAAGGCTTTTGCCTGTTCATGTTATTCATAAAAACATGGGTCGAGACTTAGGCTCTCTGCTTCCTTCCATCCATGCATTATCTGGATCAGATTACACAAGTAAGGTTGGGACCAAGAAAGCAGCTCTTAATATTGCAACAAGAACATATTTGGAAAATTTTGGAGTGTCTCATGATCCAGAAGATGTAGCCAAAAGCCTCCAGTCTGCAGAAGAATACTTAGTACAGTTACTACGAAAAGGATCACCTTGCAAATCTTTAGATGAACTCAGATTGTGGCTGTACCATCATGGAAAAGACACAGGCATTGAAGACTTGCCACCCACAAGCAGAAGTGTCAAGGGACACTTGTTGAGGTCATACTTTTATACATATCTTCAACATCACTGCATTGGAAACATATTTGCTCACTTAGATCCTTGTGAATTCGGTTTTGAAGTAGAAGAAAATGGCTTGGTACCACAAGCCAATTTACAGAAATATCCCAGTGACTTTATTGGGGCATGTAGCTGTGTAAAATGTGCCAAATGCTCATGTATTTGCAGGGAAAATGAAGTTACCTGTTGCTCCTTTTGCATGTGTAGGAGTGTAAAAGGGTCTGATACAACTTGCAAAAACTCTTTTTGATAGCATATGCAAATGTCTGTAAAACAATCAGTATTTTGTAAATATAATTTTTTGTATAATTGTAAAGGGGTCTGAGACCACTTGCAAAAACCTTTTTTGATAACATATACACATGTCTGTAAAACAGTCACTATTTGTAATATTATTATTTGTATAATTAAAAAGAGGTCTGATACAACTTGGAAAACCCTTTTTGATAACATATACGCACATGTGTGTAAAACAATCACTATTTGTAGATATTATTTTTGCATAATCATATGATATCACTTTATGTACAATATTGAGAAGAAATGATGCATTACATATATATAAAAGTAAAAAAAAAATGTTCAAGACAGAAAGAGTTATAAATGCATTCTTATTTACCTTCTACATACTAATAACAACACACTGACCCAATTTCCAAGCAAATAGTAAAAATATTAACAGAGATAAGACAGGTTTCGTGATCGAGCAGCCGCCATTATTGATGACGTCATAGCCGGTAAACCTACTTGATGACGGATGTCCACCCAAGTCACAAATCCTTACTAAGACACATACTAAACATTTATGAACAAAAATTCTCACTACTCAAACTTTCCTACAGAACCATAGTCAGGTCCTGGATTATTAGCTTTTGAGAGGCTTTTCGAACTGAAGGAGTTAGATAGAAGTTTCATTAACCTCCTCTATACAGGACATCTCCCCTATAAGTAAAAAATATAAATAAAAGAATAAAATGTCAAAGAGGTTATATGACCAAGTGATGAAGGGTTTAAAGGTGGTTTTCGGAGGGGAAAAAAAAAAAAGTGTGGGACGGGACACAATCTCCGCAAATAGGTAACTGTTTTGTCCCAACCGTGAGAGGTTTGAAACTGTTATAGTCTTAAGCTTTAGCTGGCGAGAAGCCACTCACAGTACCTCGTGAATATACTGATCCCGAGTTGGCCAGAAAAGAACTGTTAAAATCACCTGTTATTGGGATATTGAATGACAGGCTACTTCCATGATAGAATTGTTCTGAGGTTAGCCAAAATATACGGGAATGTTTTAGATATTGCAAGTTATGAAAGGGATTAAGACACAAATAGTTACATGTCGAAGGCAATAATACAAATAAACTACGAGACAGTAATCACATTGTGTAGTACCCACACCTCACAGCCGATCAAAGGCCGAAATTTTTACGCTGGTCTTTGACCTTGATCCTTGATTGATTATTCTCGTCTCGAAATCAAATTGTTTCATTCTTATATAACCATCAGACGGGTTCAGTGTATTTATGTTGTCTTTGCCCTGTGACGTTGGCCTTAGATCTATAGTTCTTAGAACAGAACCACTTCATCTGTGCTTAACCTTAAACCATTGCACCAGTTTACCAAGTTAGGACGAAACTGAATGAAAATTATTGTGATTAAAATGCCAAACTTAGATCCTTTCCCTGTGACCTTTACTATTAACCCTCTGTTTTCAGAATTAAACAGTTTCATTCTTTTCTGACCCAAAACCCTTTCACCAACTTTGCTCTAAATTGCATCATTGCAGTTTCAGTTAACGTTGTCTATGAACTATGAACTAAGACTTTTTTTTTAACATAATGTAAACACTTGTCCTTCTCATAGTCCTCAATCATTATTCCAAATATCATGTAATTCCGTCTAATAGTTCCTTCGTAATCTTGTTACTAGACCGACGGCAGAACAAACAAACCAGACAAAACACATAACCCGCTCGCGCTACGTGTGCAGGTGTAATAATAATAATAATAATAATAATAATAATAATAATAATAATGGGAGTGATGACAAAGTTAATATCTTCATCATCTCTATAATAATCATAGTCATTATTACCATGATCACCATCACCAAAAAAAAAATAATGATAATAAATAAAATAAAGAATATGCAGTTTACTTTACTGAAAACCGAATATTAATTTCGCTTACAAAAATAAATTTGGGGTGGAATGCAAAGCTGTGTAATTTGCACATCAATGCACACACACACACACACACACACACACACACACACACACACACACACACACACACACAGAATTGCTGAATAAGGAAATAGGATAATGGATAAAACCACAAAACTTAGACAAGAAAATAAGCAATATTGATGGGTGTGTTTTCCTCATCTAATTTGGGTGAAAAATCATGCAATATTTGGATCATAGTGATGGTAATGGTAGTGGTGTTGGTAGTGGTGGTAGTTGTGGAGATGGCTGTATTGTGGTAGTGGTTGCTGTGGTAGCGGTAGTAGTTGTAACCTTAGTAGTAATAGTCATGGTGGTGGTAGTAGTTTCCGTAGTGATGGTTGTGGTGGTTATGTTGGTAGAGAAGGCTGGTGTGGGTATTGTAGTGGGTGGGACTGGTAGGAGCTGTGGTAATGGTAGTTGTGCTAAAGTTGGTAGTAGTGGTAGTTATGACGGAAATGTTGGTAATACTGTAGTTGGGTAGTGGTAGTAGCTGTGGCAGTGGTAGCAGTAGCTGTGATGGTAATAGTAGTAGCAGTAGTTGTAATAGTAGCTGTGCTGGTGGTAGTTGTTTTAATGTTGGCAATAGTGGTAGCACTGACGGTAATGTCGGTAGTACCTGTGGTAGTGGTAGCAGTTGTGGTATTTCATTTGTGGTGGTGATACTGGTAGCTGTAATAGTTGTGGGGAGAAGTGTGATTTAAATGGTGATAGTAGTTGTGGCAGTGGTAGTGGCAGCAGCGGTGGTAGTAATGGTAGTACAGGTAGTTGTGTAAGTAGTAGTTGTTTAACCGCTAGTAGAAGCTCGAGTAGTTGTCGTGGTAAGGGTGGTAATGTTGGTAGTAGAGGTAGTTACGATGATAGTAATAGCCGTGATAGTGAGGGTGGTAGCTTTGGTAGTGGTTAGTTGTGGTAGTGGTAGCTGTGGTGATAATGTAAGCAGTGGTGGCAGTTGTAATGTTATTTATAAATATGGAGACTGTAATATTGTAGTTATAGTGATAGTGGTAGTAGTTGTGATGCTCATGTTTATAGATCTGAAGATAGTTATAGTTGTGACAGTTTTGTTTGTAGCTGTGGTAGAGATGGTTGTGGTGGTAGTGGTGGTTGTGGTGATAGTGGTGGTAGATAGGACTATATAGAAGATATAATGTCACGCCGCTCCACGAAGGGTAAAAGTGTGGTGGTGGTTGTGGTGATAGTGGTGATAGTGATTATGGGAGCAGTAGCAGTGGTGGTGATAGGAATTGTGGTAGTGAGGGAGAATTGCATGTGGTATTAATGACGGTGATAGTTGCAGGGAGTGTGCGATAGCTCACTTATGATAGGAGAGAGAGAGAGAGAGAGAGAGAGAGAGAGAGTATTGGTGTGCTTGTATTAGTAGTTGTAATAGTAGCAGTAGGAGCAGGAGTAGGAGTAGTAGTGTAGTAGTAGCAGCAGTAGGAGTAGGAGTGGCAGCAGCAGCAGCAGCAGTAGTAGCAGTAGTAGTAGTAGTAGTAGTAGTAGTAGTAGCAGTAGTAGTAGTAGTAGTAGTAGTAGTAAACAGTCATGCATGTATACTGACAGACGGCATAGTGATATCGCCAGTGCTGTATGGATGCAAGTGGTGAACCTTGAATATCTCAGCATGAAAAAGAGTTGAAGTGCTGAAGAAAAAGTTCCTAAGATATAAACGTGATGAGATGGTCTGACTGGGTGAGAATTAACAATGTAAGAGAGACGTATGGAAGCAGGGTGTTTTAAAGTTATATGGCCATTTGAAGACAACAGGTGATGAAATATTTTATTGGCTAATGTCTCGTTGTCAATTATATATAACAAGCACGAAGTGAAGTGGATGGGATAAACCGTGCATCGACAGTGCAAGCTTATAGATGGCTATAATATCCTTGAGTAGATTATTACAGACGATAGCAGAGAGACTGACTGAGAGTGAATGAGACCGCTTTTCTTCGGCGCTAATCAGAAGTGGATAACAGAGAGCATGAAAAGATATATAAATAACGATAAAAAGCGATTCTGTACCAATTTTACTCTAACTTGGCCTATAATTGACATCTCTCCATCTTGAATACACTGTTGTAACCAGAGATGAGCACTTGGATATGATGCAAGTCACGAAGAAGTGCTGTGGAAAGGATGTAGAGCCACAGCATTGTTCTATTTTGCCACTGAGCTACGTGAAATAAGTTGCAAATGAACAAAAATCTGAACCAAGTTAAGGTAAAAGGACTATAGTAGTGCTAGTGGGTATGTTATCGCTAAGACTGACTCACTAAGGGTAAAAGAATTGCTGGTGAGAAGACTATAAACTGGCTCAGGACGACGCTTATCACCACCACATGTTTCTCTCTCTCTCTCTCTCTCTCTCTCTCTCTCTCTCTCTCTCTCTCTCTCTCTCTCTCTCTCTCTCTCTCTCTCTCTTCCTGTCCGTTTCTTTGTCAGTCTTCCCTTTCTGTCTGATTTCCCTCTGTCTGTCTGATATCTGTCTGTCTGTCTGTCTATCTATCTGTCTGTCCGTCTGTCTGTCTGTCTGTCTGTCTGTCTCTCTCTCTCTCTCTCTCTCTCTCTCTCTCTCTTCGTGTCCCTGGTGATGATGTGGTGAACAGTATTGGCTCTTGTGGGATTCAGATGGGAATTAGGGATCACAGGGACCACCAAGGCCTCTGGGGATATGTGTTGGGTGGGGATGCAAAGGGACTGGTTCGGCCTTTATATTCTTCTCCCTCTTTGTCGTCTATTGTTTAGCTTATTCCAGGTCACAGTTTTTAATATGTAGGGCATGAATGAATCTTTTTGTAATTATTTTCTGTTCTTTTATATCTTCGGTTTATTAATTTATTCATTTTAAACTTTCTGTCGGGTGATGCCTTTTTTGCTATATCTGCCCTGCCCTCCGATGTCTGTATTAATTGGTCCTATTTCTGATTTTACTTACTCTTTGTCCTCCTGTCTGTTTCTATGCATAAATACATGGGAATATGAAGCATTTCTTATTCCTCCGTAGTTTTGAGAGAGAGAGAGAGAGAGAGAGAGAGAGAGAGAGAGAGAGAGAGAGAGAGAGAGTGAGAGAAGAGAGTGAGTGAGTGACATATAAAACGATACTTGAATACAGTTTCAGAATTTCACCCATTTTTTCAAAATTTAAAAAACTATGTGATGCCATTTCTCATAAGCATTTCCATTCTACAGTTTAACAAAAGCAATTGGCATTCCAGTACTCACTGAAACATATTTGTAGTTGGCTAATTATAACAAAGGAAGGTAACTCATTCAGCTAATGCATTTCTCAGACGGTTAGACGTTTCTGCTGTATGATCAGCAAACCTTTGAAAGTTTTGTCTTAGACGCCTAGTCGAGGAACAAAGTTCTGCTAATGTTTTCCCCTCCGCTACACTGCAACTCTCTCTGGTGCCTAATGGTCTTAAGCTAAGAGGGGCTTTGTATGCTTGTCTGCTCATAAACTGTTCTTTTTATATATGATGCCTGGGAGGAAGGAAACGAATAAACAATAGTAATGAAGTAGACGTTATACAACAGTAGGCGAACGAATATTACTCCACAAATTTAATATGAACACCGATATCATTCCAAGTACACAACAGATTATGAAACTTGTATATAATCTGAAATGTTTAATAGGTTCCTAAAATCGGACCAGCAAGTGCTGTAGTAAAGCGTGTAACTACTATTTTGTTTTCTTTCAATTTTACAGTCAGGGACAAATGTTCACCCACTATTCCACCGTTTCCACTTCACACATATGGTGCGTTTGTGTCCCCCACCCACCCTACACATCGTATGACAGAGAAGCAGGTATGGGCAGGGAAACACGGCAAGCTTCTCTCAGCTCAGGAATATTAGCTGGCAGACGAAAGTTAGATGTTATTAATTTATCGGGCAAACCTTTGTATCTATCAGCAAAGAAACACATCGTCTCTCTCATCCTAAGAGCAATAACCAAAAAAGGAAAGGAAGAAGAGGTGAATGATTAAGCGAACTTTTGCATTTATTACGAGGGAAACATTCCAAGCCTCTCCCACCTTAGGAATACGAGCCGGCAGAGAAAGGTAGAAAATAAAAGTGAAATATTACAGGAAATTTTGACCCTCTACGTAACACACAACTGTCACCCCGCCTGGCATTTTAGACCACTAGCTCCCCACCTCAGGATAACGACATATTTTCCGTGTCAGACTCCTCTTAACTTCCTAGGAGAAAGAGCAGGATTTATGGCACCATACATCTCCCCGCGGCCCCCTCACCTAAGTTCCTAGAAATGCAAGGTTTATTAGACTTCACTACCAGAATCCTAAACCCCACCCACACCATCCCCCATTCGTCTATAAGTTAGTCGTTGAGCTGCTGCGGACGTCCAGTTGGCCATATGTGAACCTGGGACAGCATTCATGTGAGTTCGGTGGTCTGTCTACACCTTTTGACATTTAGGCATCACAGTTACATGGTTTTCTCCTCTAATACTTGATAGATGCCAGATCTCATCTGTAAGTCTGTGCTGGCCCAGGATGATATGTGTCCAGCTGTACAACCATGAGTAGAAGTTCACCGATAACCTTCTGTCAACATTGTGTCCTGCCAACATTGCCTCCTGCCATCCATATTGCTATCCAAACGAACTCACATTCTTTTTTATGTGTGTACTTCATATGTTATCACCTAAATAGAAGTCGTGTAATATCTTTCATTGACTCTACCAGGAGAGAAACGTTGGTGATTTTTTTTCTCTTGGCTGTGAACACTGAGGTCAGAAATCCCTCCACACATCCTGGGTTCAGAATCAGCGAAGAGAAATTTCAATTCCTCATCCCTTCACCCCGAGTATGCCTTTATTATTCTAGATGAGGTTAGGCCAGTCGTCATCCACCATCCATCATTGATCATCATCGTCATAAAACCATCAGAACTCCCTGCTTACGCATCAACAAAGATTTAAAAACTGATTAAACACATTAAATAATACTTTCCTTTGTTTAGCATGAAGCAATAATTATCACATTATCGTTGATATTACCTTTCCTGGTTTCCACCACCACACCTGTCGTTTAGTTATGTAATTTAGCTTTAATTTTACTATGATTAAGAGTTAGTTGGGCAGAAATTATTGCGTAATCCTAAATTACCATTCTCATCTTGATTTAGATTCGAAATGGTACTAAAGATTTCTGGAACAGGCAAGGTAGTATCAAGAGAGACAATAGTAGGATATTATGGGACAAAGGGTTGTTACTGAATAGGGATAGATAGACCAGGACATACTTCTTTCTGTGCTACCCCTGCATACTAAATCGTTGTACAGTAAATTTGGATTATTTAGCCTGTTAGATAGACAGATGGACATACACAGATAGGTGGACACAAGAAGCAGCACTGAGCAAAGAATGAAAAGACAGATTTTATTAATATTATTATTATTGTTATTATTATTATTATTATTTTTATTATTATTATTATTATTTTATTATTATTTTATTACTACTACTACTACTATTATTATTATCATCGTTATTATTATTATTGTCATTATTATTATTATTATTATTATTATTATTATTATTATTATTATTATTATTATTATTATTATTATTATTATTATGTCTGATGATAAGCAAGAAGTGGAAGGAGAATATAAGAGAGTATGGAACAGTGGGTGCAAGGATTGTATGGGTGAGGATGAAAGTAGGTATACAAGCATGGGCGATTGTATGTGTGTATGCTCCAACAGAGGATCGAGTGGCAAGAGTGAAAGATGAGTTTTGGGCGAGAGTAGAAGCATGTATGGACAAGTTTGAGAGGAGCGAGAGAGTGCTGTTGATTGGAGACATGAATGGCAAAGTCGGGAATGTACGAGTGGATGGAGTGGTTGGTCAGTGGGGTGTGCCAGCGGAAGTAGATGGGAATGGTAGTGCTTTGGTGGACATCTGTGCTGGTAAGGGGTTGGCAATAGCCAACACCTACTTTCGTCATAAGATGATCCACCGGTATACATGGAGAGTAATGAGGAGGATGGATGGTGAACTTGTTGAACGAAAGGCAATGATAGACTACGTGTGTGTGGATGAGCGAATGAGAAGACAAGTGTTGGATGCAAGGGTGTGGAGAGGGTGGGGGAATGGAGTCTCGGACCATCACTTAGTGATGGCCAAGGTAGAGCTGCAAAGAAAGTGGTTGAGGAGACGAAGGGGAAGACAGGAGGAAGCAGCTCCTGTGAGAAGAGTGGAGAAATTGCATGATAGTGAGAAGAGGACAGAGTATAAGAGCATAGTGGAAGAAAGATTGGGAAGGTATGAGCTAGAGCAGATGGAAGGGGTGGAAGACGTATGTAAGATATTCACGGAAGAGATAAGCGCAGCGTGTGAGGCGGTTTGTGGAGTGAGGAGGAGATGCAAGGGTGTGCAAGGGACAGCATGGTGGAATGATGAGGTGAAACGAGCTGTGGAACAAAAGAAGAAGGCATATGGTGAATGGTTGGCGAGTAGAGGAAGGGGAGAAGATGAGAGAGAGAAGAGAGAGGTATATGTGAGCAGGAGAAGGGAGGTTAAGAGACTGGTGAAGGAGAGTAAGAAGAAAGTTGATGAAGAGTTTGGGAGGAATCTGAGTGTGAAATGGAGGGAGAGTAAGAAATTGTTTTGGAAGGAGGTAAAGAAAGTAAGGCAGTGTGAAAGGGGAAATAGTAGGGGAGTGAAAGATAGGAATAATAGATTGTTGGTGGAGAAGAGAGAGAAATTGAGGAGATGGAAGGAGCACTTTGAGGATTTGTTGAATGTAGAGAGTGAGAGCAGTGTGAGTATAAGTGGTTGGGGAATGGCTGGGAGAAGAAGAGATGAGAGGAGGGAGGAAGAGATCAGTAGGGCGGAAGTAGTGGAAGCGATGAAGAAGATTGAGCTGGGAAAGGCCCCAGGAATTGATGGAGTGTGTGGTGAAATGCTTAGGTATGGGGGTGAGATTGTTGTGGAGTGGATATGGAAGTTGTGTAGATTGGCTTGGGAAGAGGGAAGGGTTCCAGAGGACTGGAAATCAGGTATAATTGTTTCTCTGTACAAAGGAAAAGGGGAGAGAGAAGTATGTGGTAACCATAGGGGTATTTGCCTTCTTAGTGTGACTGGTAAAATATATGGTAGAATACTCATTGATAGGGTTAGGCATATGACAGAGGAGCTAGTTGGAGAAGAACAAGGGGGATTTAGGAAGGGAAAAGGGTGTGTAGATCAGATATTTGTTCTAAGATGTTTAGTGGAGAAGTATCTAGAGAAGGGAAGGAAAGTGTACGCTGCCTTCATGGACTTGGAGAAAGCTTATGACAGAATAGATAGAAAAGGTATGTGGAAGGTATTAAGAATATATGGAGTGGAGGGGAAATTGCTGAGTGCTGTGAAGAGTATGTACGAGGGAGCTAGGGCTACGGCGCGAGTGGATGGTGAGCTGAGTGAGTTCTTTGATCTCAATGTGGGACTGAAACAGGGGTGTGTAATGTCTTCATGGCTGTTTAATATATATATGGATGGGGTCGTAAAGGAGATACAAGGTAGGGCAGTGGATGTGGGGGTGGCCCTAATGAATGAGGGTGAGATTTGGAAGCTTCCGGTGTTGCTGTTTGCTGATGATACAGTATTGTTGAGTGAAGATGAATGGGAGTTGCAAGGTTTGGTGAATGAATTTGGGACAGTGTGTAGGAGGAGGAAGCTGAAAGTTAATGTAAACAAAAGTAAAGTTATGGTGTTTGAGAGGAATGAAGTCACAGAGTGTGCAGTGAGGTTGGATGATGAGGATATGGAGAATGTGAGTGCATTCAAGTACTTGGGTAGTGTGATGAGTAAGGATGGAACTTTGGGGGATGAAGTACGTGAAAGGGTACAGCAGGGAAGGAAGGTTGTTGGCACACTGAAAGCAGTGATGAGAAATAGGGAGGTGAGTATGGAAGTTAAGAAGTCACTGCATGATGGTATTGTGATCCCTACCCTGACGTATGGAAGCGAGGCGTGGACCTTGCAAGAGGGGAACAAGTCAAGAGTGAGAGCAGTGGAAATGAGTTACTTGAGAGGAGCATGTGGAGTGACATGGAGGGACAGGTTGACGGATGAAGAAGTGAAGGAACGTTGTGGGGTAGATGTGGATGTGGTTGAAAAGATTAGGAGAAATACACTGAGGTGGTTTGGACATGTGGAGAGGATGGAGAATGAAAGACTGACTAAGAGGGTGTATGTAGGTGAGGTGGAGGGAGGGAGAGGGAGGGGTAGACCGAGGATGAGGTGGAGGGATGGAGTTGAGAGGTATATGAGGGAGGGGGGGGTGAGTTGGGGGGAGGGGAGTCAAATGGTGGGTGACAGAGTGACTTGGAGGCGTTTTGTCTGCGGCCACCCTTTGCGGGATTAGGGCGTCGGGCTATAGATAGATAGATAGATAGATTATTATTATTATTATTATTATTATTATAATCATTACTGTTATGATGATGATGATGATGATGATTATTGTGTGGTGGCGGATGGGGATGGTAGGTGGGGGCACTCACCATCCACTCACTCAATGTAGTGCTGCTCTCGGGTGTCTGCCCTTTTCTTTCCTCCATCCTTCTTCCCTTCCATCCTCTCCTGTCTTCCTTCCCTTCAGTCTTTCCTCGTCCTTCTGCCTACGGGTGACTTTACACTCCCTCTTCTGACTTTCTTTCCTTCATTCTTTCCTCTTCCTTCTGCCTGTGGGTGACTACACTGAGTGACAAGCCTAATGGTTTCCTGTACACCAGTGAGCCATTTACTACGCTGGGTGGTAACCATATAACCAAATTTGGGTGCCTGGTGGTTTAGTGGGTAATTACGGCGCTCCATCAGATTGAGCCGGTGAAGGTTTATATCCAAGGCGTGGTTGGGGTTTATTGCTCAAGTAATGCCATTCAGGGATGAGTGAGGCTGGTCACTCTCATCTTAAAAGTCAGGACCAACTTGCCTCGCCCCGGACTCCTACGCTCCTCATGGGGCAATGTAGGATTGGATGATGAATGATGATGAACTAAATTATTATTAGTAGTAGTAGTAGTAGTAGTAGTAGTAATAGTAGTAGTAGTATTTTATTTTATTATTATAATTATTATTTTTATTATTATAATGATAATAATTTATCATTATTATTAATGTTATTATTATTTTTTTATTATAATTATTATTTTTATTATAATGATAATAATTTATCATTATTATTATTACTGTTATTGTTGTTATTATTATTATTATTATTATTATTATTATTATTATTATTATTATTATTATTATCATTATTAGTGTAGTAGTAGTAGTATTAGTTGTAGTAGTAGTAGTAGTAGTAGTAGTAGTAGTAGTAGTAGTAGTTGTAGTAGTAGTAGTAGTAGTAGTAGTAGTAATAGTAATTTGCGATGACAATCAACACAGGTCCAGCAAAGGGCAATAGATACTGTAGAGGAAACATACAAAGTTATAAATATTCCGATTACTTTATGATCAAATTCGTTTCTGCTTATAACTGTGTTCTAAGTAAAGATATATTCAGTGACAATAGTGGAGATATTAGACGAAAAAAAAAAAAAAGCCTGCCGGGATATGAATGTTTGAAGCTCTAACATTCTTAATAAGTTCTTGCCATCCTTGTTACCGCACCTTTCTAATATGTGTGTGTGTGTGTGTGTGTGTGTGTGTGTGTGTGTGTGTGTGTGTGTGTGTGTGTGTGTGTGTGTGTGTGTGTGTGTGTGTGAGAGAGAGAGAGAGAGAGAGAGAGACAGAGACAGACAGAGATCAGAACTCATACCAGGATTTGTCATTGCACCAAGGCAGATTAACTTTTTTTTACCGTATTAGAAAGGAGTAAAAGAAAAAAAAAACTCATTGTCCTTATTAGCAGTGGTACAAGTGCCACTTTAATCATTGGTCATATTCAAAGCACAGTGCGATCAAACCCACTCCATATTGTGCTCCTGTCAAACCCACTCCATCATATTCAGCTCTCCTCAAACCCACTCCATCATATACCGTATGCGGAGTAATCAAACCCACTGTAAGTACCAGAGGGGCACTCAGTGGAGTGCATCTCTCCGACAAGGACAACGTAATTTCCGAACCACTCATCATAAGGGGTTAGGTTTTCTAATCACTGATTAAGGTTTTGCAATAAGTGTTTTCCGGATCCAGAAACTCTGATAGGATCCGGATCGGTCCCCAATGTTAATCAATTGTTCCCTGGGACATGGGCTATCTATGCACCAAATTTGGTCCAAATTTCTCTTTCAGCTTTTGAGTAATCCTGCTAACAGACAAATAAACTAACATGCAAACAAACAAACAGGGATGAAAACATAGTATCCTTGTTGGAGAGAATAATGAAAATAAGGAATGGGAAGAACATGCAGAGAAAATGGAACAGCTGTACTGTATGTCTTCCTAAAGGACGAGTAATAACAGAAAGACAACATTTGCTAGCAAGTACGTGGCATTTTTCCAAGTTTTCTTCTTATAATCTATACCAGGGGTTAGTGGCCAGTGATCCGTGGATTGTTTTCTAGTGATACAGATGGGTGGAATGTGATAACGATTTTAAAGAATGAATGCACATTTTTCTGGGTCTTGTTGCAATATTGGTCCTCTTGCTTTGACAACTCTCATACGATTTTCAACATACCTACATGGGTCTGTTTTCTCCACACTAATGCCAATAAATATACAACACTGATCTAAGAGTGATGTTGAACCTGACCTTTAATTTGCCTTCTCGACCACTCGTCTAAATATATAAACTCTGATAATAAAGAAACTGTGTCAGGTCTCTCATTTACTGTTTATTGTTGACCGTTGCATACTTCTTATTCCCTTCTCTTTGTTTCATCTTACTGACTACTCCTTTCATCCTCTTTCCCTCTTTCCTTACCTCCCTTCAGCTTCCCACTGATAGTCCAACTTCTCTTCGCTCCCTCATCTTTCTATGTTCATCCTTCTATCCATTCTTTTCACCCTTCTCTCTTTTCTTCTAACACTTTCCCTTTTTCTAACAGGTGAACACATGGAGATTATTATTTTAATTTAGTTTTGTCGTATGAAAAACGAAGTCGCTGATAAAGGCATATGATAAAATTTAATGAATAATTTGGTGCTGCCTTTCACTAGCAAGGATTTCCGTTCATTTTTTGTGCCTGAATGTGATTTTGAATAATTAAAATAATGGTTTACAAAAGACAGGTTCACAGTTATAGCAAGCTTCTTTAAGTGGTCCATGAAGGAAAAAAAAAGTTATAAAACTCTGTTCCATAAAAGCATCTGATTGTGTGTGTGTGTGGGGGGGGGGGGATGCGCGTGCGTTTACATGCATGTGATAGGCTGTATAGGCTGGAGGGTGGATTGTAGGGGTTGGCCAGTTGGTTGGTGGGTGAGTTGGTGAGTGGGTGAACAGGGGTGAGGGAAGAAGGTGGACAGGAATGAGTGGAATGGATGGGGTGGGCAGGCAGAGTGTGATGTGTGTGAGTGAGTGGGCAGCGTGGGGGTGGGTGGATTGTTCAAATGGATGAGGTGGGTGGGCTTTATGGGTGGGTTGGGCACGTAAATGGGGTGGGTGAGCTTTGTGGGAGGGTTTTGTGGGTGAGTGGACTTTTGGGGTAAGTGGGTGGGCTTTTTGTGTGGGGGAAGGATGTGTGACTTCCTGGAGGACAAACAAAGAGATAGATTTAGTACAATATGTTAGGTGAGTGTGTAGGTATGTGTGTGGGTTGGTGGGTGGATGTAGGAAAAGAGAACCATTTGGTAATAGGTCTACGGATAAATAGGTTCACACACACACACACACACACACACACACACACACACACACACACACACACACACACACACACACACACACACACACACACACACACACACACACACACACACACACACACACGCGCACACATACACACACACACACACACACACACACACACACACACACACACACACACACACACACACACACACACACACACAAATAAATTCTCTGAATGAAAAAAGTACTCGTACCCAACCAACTCCCACGTCACCTTTCACTCAAGTACATATCAGTTTTTCCGACACACACACACACACACACACACACACACACACACACACACACCTCGCTCCCAAGCTGATGTTGAACGTCGATATATTTAGGAGCAGCATAGGCAAACCCAGTCAGCTGGGCCAATCAATAAATCCGGAGCTTAACCAGGCACCCTCCAGCCTCCCGCAGCACACTGTTTACCTCGTTACCTGAGCACCTGCATAAGTTTCAAGGACGCTGCCAACACACCACCCACTCTCATGGTCGGGACAACTCCAGCATTGTGTTTCATCCACCGCTAGTTTCATTCATCTCTCTCATGGCCATGAAAGTTCTAAGTTAGTGTTCTTCTCGAATTATTGCTCGAGACTATATTCAGGTGAGAGTGAGACATAGGAACCTAAAAGGGCTAAATGCTTTAATACGGTCACATAACCTACTATACCCATTTTTCTCTGACTAGACTTAAACTTGCCCTCTCTTCTTCTTGAATTCTGAGCTGTAACAAGAGATTAGCACTAAAATATGATGCTAGTTACAATGGATGGCCGTGGAATGGAAGTAGAGCCAAACCATTGTCTGTATCTGCCAATGAACTACGTGAAATAAGCTGCAAAAGGACGAGAATCTAGGACATACTCAAGTGAAGTGGGTGTAGTTTGTTCGTCGAGGCCGCCATAAGGTGATATTAAAGTTAGATTGAACCTCTAATGATAATAAAATTAGTGATGACAGTACCTAACTTTTTCTCTCCGAATCGTTTCTCTAAAGCTCATTAAAATCATCTGCAGATCGCATAAATGTACTAAGCAGACGATTTAGTTCAATTCAATGAAGGCTTGCTGAATGAAAGAGATTACAAAAATTCCCACTTGATTTTGTATTACTGTTGTTAATGGTGTGTTATTTTGTTCTGTTGAGAGAGACCCGGTAATGGTGGACAGTTTGTAAACAGGGCTCCTCAAGAAACTCGCCTGGTTGTTTATGTTCTGTGGGGTCTGCACCGCTGTTGGTGTGTGCGTTGGGGTGGCAGTGGGAGAAGGCAATGAATAAATGATACAGGGTAGACACTGATAACGCTGACTGACCCCTTCCCGCAACACACGAGAGATCACCCAGCGGAGTGAAAGACGAGCGCTATGTATGGACTACCCATTCACATTTTTACCATCCTAGGGCCCGTATTCTCCTCCGATAAGGAAGCTCCCTAGCACATCTTCCTTAGCGACTTACTTTCGGATACGGCTGGCTTATATCAATAACTATGCTACTTATGCTGAGTTTGGTGATACTGGAAAAATTCCAATGACACAGAAGACGAAAGTAAGATGCAATAAGCAAAACAAATCGCCTGGGAAGAGGTGTTAGGGAACTTCCTTTAACAGACGAGAATACAGGCCTTAGAACAAACAAGACAGTGGATCCCTCGGGTGCACAGCTTTACGTAAATTCCACGCAGTGTTCGATGAAACTCTGGGGAACAGTAGCAGGGTAACTCAGCCAAGATATTATCGCGGCCGCTAATGGTTGCAGCCGCAGAAGCGATATCGTAAATCTCATCCCCACCCAAGCCACACTGCCCGACCTGACTCAAGATTAGGGAGGAGCAGAGCAGTGTGGGGTTGTTTAGTATTTGGAGTTTAGGGTGACGTTTACTTTGCTTCATAGTGTGACCGGGTCTAACTCTCATCCCCACCTATGTCACTCTGCCCGACCTGACTCAAGATTAGGATGAACCAGAGCAGTGTGAGGTTGTTTAGTATTGGTACTGATAGTGTGATGTAGTGTGGCGTATATTCCTAGTATGACATGTTTTCTGTAATCCATCACGTTCATGTTCAGAACAATAGCCATAACGTAAACCATGTATTTCTTAGACTAAATTGTGTAATCGTTTATTTTTACGGTGAAGAAGTCTGTTTTTTTAACGGAGTGTGAAATCATTAAATTTTTAGACCGTTTCTCAGTGCAGATACTAACCAGCCACATCCAAAAATAAATAACTAAGGAAGAAATGTTAGGAAGCTTCATTAACCAACAAACATACGGACCCAAGGGTGAGGTCACACTTGCCCCAAACTTGTGATCGTCAAAATGAAACGAGGCTTAGGGATGTAGATATTAAAAGGAAATAATACGATAATTACAAGGGATAAGTCAATGGTACTGCACAAAATAAATGGGAAAAAAGGACGTGCTAGACCGTTCCTAAACTCAAATGTACGACTCCATGACTCAGAAAAGTGTAGGCTATAATAGAAATGTGATAATCTCGTGCAGAACCAGAACAAAAAATAGAATCTGCTCTGGCTAAGGAACACTGCCCATGAAATTTACTGCCACATTATATCACCAAGGAGAATAACTGAGACCCTTAAAATAGTTACAACCTGTCAGTCACATTCTATTTATCATTTATCACAATCTTATTATTATTTATACTAAATCCACTTTTTAGAGTTTTTGGATTCCGTAGTTCTCAAGAAAATATTAAAAACTCCGCTTGTCTTTTATAAATGTTTACAAACACAATTTTAGATCTAATGTCACGATTATTCTACAGTACCTACCCATTCAACAGAGAACAGAATGAAGAGAGAAGAAAAAAGAATATATTTGGTCATGGATAAATAGACTGCTTGTTTGCCCAATATCCTAAGCCAGAGGTTCCAAAACCTTTCCTGGTCACTTCCCAATTATGCCACAGCTTCCTTCATGATCTCCCTCTCCCTCCCATTAGAAAAAAAAAAAACAAGTGAAATTCTTCCCCCTTCTCTAGATTAAATGACTCCAGTTGCCAGAGTTTTTTTTTTTCTGTTTAGCAACAATAGCCAACGTGTGACGGTAAAAGGTCAAGCGGAATTATAGACAATTATACAAAGCTTTAGGAGCATTTTAACTTTTTTTTTATTTTACATATATGTAACATAATAATGATCTTAGAACCATAAAAATTATCTTACTCCTAAAAGGCATTTGACCATACTCGACAACCAAAGACCATTTTGGTCTTGTCTGGTCACCCCTCTTCCCAGGACAGTCCAGATTCCCCCCCTTCCCAAGGGGAGAATTCCCTCCACCCCTTCATTTGAGAACTCCAGTTCTAGACTGATGGGAAGAAGAAAGGAAGACAGAAGAAGTTAATCAAAGAGGAGCAAACACGTTTCTCCTTGTATAGGCAGAACCACTGTAATTAACTCTTATTCCTGGACCTGGAGCGGTGGCGTCTTCGTCGTGGGTCTACCCCCCAGAGGCTGTCGAAGAGAAGAGGACAGCATGGGGGCCAAACCACCGCAAACCCCCCCGGCCCCTCATGGGGCTCGAGTACCTGGGAGTGGCTTCGGTCGCCCGGGCAAGTACCACATCTCCCAACACAACACACACAACAACACCGTTTTTCCTACACCGAGAAATGACTCCCCGGCTGTCACTTCTCGACGACTTCTTCTAGTCGGGGACATTGAGAGCAATCCAGGACCCACCAGCAAATACATATGTCCAACATGCTCAAAACGTATCACGTCGAGCCGACAGACAAAGGGTTCAGTTCAGTGCAATTCCTGCAAGAACTAGATCAATTACACCTGCACAACACTTACATCCAGAAAACATTACACAAACACCTGCTCCTTATGCTCCTTCCCCCCACCCACCAACCCTCCTTCCAATCCTACTCCTACGTCCTTCACACCTCCACAGCCAAATCCACCGATCCTTCCCACACCATCCAGTCCGCCAACTCATCCCATTCCAACTCATCCTAATCCACCTCAACACTTACCTCCATCACAACCTCCTCCTACCCCTTCCCCTCCACCCACACCACCTCCCCCCCGTGCTGCAGCAGCCAACACACATCACACACACAACATAAACTCCTTCAGTTAAACATAGATGGCATAAAAAACAAAAAAACAAGAACTCACACATTTCATCAAACAACAGAACATACACATTGTCATCTTACAAGAAACAAAACTACACCGAGCACAGAAAACACCGACATTCCAAAACTTCACCACCATTCGACAAGACCGGGCCGACGGCGGTGGCGGTGGACTCATCACCCTGGTACACAAATCCATCAACTTTGCTGATACCAGTGCACACACAAAGTCACTTCTCCCCCCACATGACATCACAACAGAAGTACAATCAATTAAAATACGCACTGGTAACAAATCACACTTAACAATCACTAACACATACATTCCCCCCCAATCGTCCCCCACAGTACCACACAATTACTCTCCACAGATACATCACATCATTAACGTACCCAACATCATCCTGGGTGGTGATTTCAACTCCAAGTCGTCGGCCTGGCATGTTAACAACCCTGACACAGACAGAGGGCTGGTACTACAATCCCAGACAGATCATCTTTTCATACTGAACAATCTAGACCAACATACCCATATCCCACACCAAGCCCTCTTCCTCCCATCATCTCCAGACATCACCTTCTGCTCCCCAAACCTCGCCCCCACTACATCATGGAGAGTGGTCAAATCCCTAGGTTCCGATCACCTCCCAATCATCATCACTACCAAAACCAGAATCTCCCAAGCTGGCCACAAACACACATACACTAATTATAAGAGAGCCAACTGGGAGGGCTTTGTAACTGAACCAGAACAACATTTCGAAACAATAAACAGTACACCCATCACAAACATCAACACCGCTGTGCACACTTTCAATACAATTATACAAAACGCAGACAAAAGACACATCTCTAGAGGCAACAGAAAGAGACACAACCCCAACTTCACACCAGAAATTCTAGGCCTCATCAGACAACGGGACACACTGCGACACTCCCCAACACCCCATACACAAGACACCGTACAACAAATACAAGAACTCAACACTCAAATAAACAATAAAATATCAGAACAGCAAACACTAAACTGGAAATATTATCTCCAAACACTTGACCACAAAACAAACATCAGCAAACTCTACAAAACACTAAACAGCGTCACACTTTCCAACAGCAACACCACACAATCACACGCTGTCATCACAACAACAAACACAATACCCTCAAACAAACAACAAGCAAACACTCTCATCAATCACTTTTCACAAGTCAGCCATCTAAATCCCCATCCCGAAGACCGACGTATCATCCGACATAAGAGACAGTTCCCCACAGACCCAGACTACGCACCTTTCACTTACAACCAGACGAAGCACATCATTAACAACCTCAAGCACTCATCTGCCTGTGGACCAGACAACATAAGCAACATTCACCTTAAACACCTAGGACCACAAGGCATACAAGCACTCACCAACTTATCAAACTACAGCTACTCACACAACATAATACCCATGGCAATATCATCACTATCCCTAAACCCAACAAAGACCTCACGTTACCCTCCTCACATCGTCCCATCACACTCCTCTGCACCCCCTCTAAAGTCACTGAACGACTGGTACTACAACAAGTCACACCTCACATTCCCCTAGCCCAGTCACAACATGGCTTTAGGCCACTACACTCCACAAACACCCTTCATACAGACCTTACACAGAGATTTTTCGATGGGATGAATTCAGCTAGGCCACCACACGGAACACTTCTAATCACACTAGACATTAGCAAAGCTTTTGATGCCATCCCCCGCCACAACCTCACGAACAAAATACTCAACACAAACATGCACAATAACACAAAAAGATAGCTGGCAAACTACTTAGCAGGCAGATGTGCACACGTAACATTTGTCGGTCAGTGTTCTAACATCAGAAACTTCACAAACGGCGTCCCCCAAGGATCTGCTTTGTCCCCTACACTCTTTAAATTATACATGCACGACGTACCCACACCCTACACACCACAGATACACATAGCTTCCTATGCAGATGATATAACACTTACTTGTATGCACCAAAACGCAAACACAGCTGCACACATCATTCAACCTTACCTCAACACACTACACGAATGGTACACCACAAACAGGCTCAAAATAACCCAAACCAAATCTTCAGTGACTCTTCTCACAAACTGTTCAGCAGAACACAGTCACATCCCACACCTCACCATAAACAACACTCCCGTACCACACACACACACACACACCCAAAATCCTTGGTGTAACATACAATACATCAATGTCACTTAAACAACACATCACAAACATTAAAAATAAAATAACACCAAGACTCAATGCTTTGAGGACACTTACCCATACAACATTCGGACACAACAAAGAAACCACCACCATAGTATACAAACAATACATACGTTCAGTGATGAATTATGCAAGCCCTGCCTGGGCTTCTAACCTCACCAAAACACACTACAACACTCTACAGACCATACAGAACAAGGCCCTAAAAATAATCACAGGCTGCACAGCTACTACACCCACAGACCACCTACATCAAGAAACCAAAGTCCTCAAAGTCAAAGAGCACCTAAACATGAGAGGCACCCAGTTTCTTGCTGCAGCCTCCACAAACCCACAATATCCACTACAGTACATGACAGCACATCCACCCACACCAATGAACATCAAAACAACACCCAGCACACGATCAATCAATCAATCAATCATTTCCTGTGGCACCCTCGGGGATGCATAGGGCCTCGATGAACTCACACCACCACATCCTATCTTGTGCTAACTCCTCAAGATCTCCCCAACACTCATCTCCAGCTTCCCGTCTCATTGTCCTCACCCACGTCTCTTTAGGCCTTTCTCTACCTCTCCTACCAAGTGCCACCCACCCTGGTGTACCTCGTACTATTCCCTGTCTCCTATACACATGTCCTAGCCACTTCCATCGTGAAAATCTAACATATTCATCGATCGGCTGCACTCCCGTTATTTCTCTAATTCTACTATTTGGTATCCTTTCCCACCACTTAACTCCTAATATTCTTCTAAGTGCTTTATTTTCAAACACCAAGAATTTATTTTCCATAGTCACTGTGCTGTACCAAGACTCGTGTCCATAAATTAAGATACTCCTAACCATTACCTTATAAAGTTTGATTTTTGTATGCACAGAGAAATTGTTATTATTTCAAATATTTTTAAGCATTCCCATTGCCTGATTAGCCTTCTTTACCCTTTCCTCGAATTCAAAGTTCAAAGAACCATCCTTGGCTAAGTAAGTACCTAAATATTTAAACCTATCAACTTGCTTTACAACCATACCTCCAATTACACATTCCTGTGCATTTTCCATATTCATATTGATTATTTCAGTTTTTCCACAATTAATAACCAAACCCACCTTGCGACCTTCACTCACCAAACAGTCCAACACTCTCTGCATCTCTTCTGGCCCATTACAAATCAAAACTATATCATCTGCATAATCTAAATCCAAAAGTTTCCTGTTCTCTCCCCAAAGTATACCTGCACCGGTTTCTGTTCCAACGCGTTTCATAATGTAATCAATGACCAATATAAATAGTAAAGGCGATAGAACACCACCTTGAATTACTCCGGACTTGACTTCAAACGAATCACTCAGACAACCATCAACCATCACTTTACAAAATGTGTCCTCATGCATGTTCATAATGACCCTCACAAACTCCTCTGGTATTCCATAATGTCTCATGATCATCCCCATAGTCTCTCTCGAAACACTATCAAAAGCCCTTTCAAAATCAACAAAACAAAGACTTAACGGTACTCTCATTTCATTAACTTGCTGCATCAAATGCCTAACTATAAAGATCTGATCATTGCAACCATACGATACCATACACAAATACTGTCATCTCTACCCCCTCGCCCACCTCAGACCAGCTTCCAGAAGCATATCCACACTCAGATCACTCGCCACTCCATTCAGTCACTTAAAGACAACACACAGCTGCATGCACAGCCTCCTGACATCCGCCCTTCTGAATCCTATCTTCCTCGTGAGGACAGGGTCCACCTGGCCAGGCTGAGATGTGGGCACCATCCAGCCCTCTTAAGCTACCAGAAAAGGCAGGATGACTCCTTTGCTGCTGCCTGTCCAGGATGCAACACAGCACCCCATACTATTAAGCACATTATGGAAGACTGCATTGCACACAATCACCTAAGCCAACAACACAACATACACTCTTTGAGAGCTCTGTGGGAAAGCCCGGTCTCGGCCATGGCCTTCCTAAGGGACTCGGGGCTGTTCGGCCTGACTGCCTAGGGAACAAGTACTACTACTACTACTCTTATTCCTTGCCCAGCTTTCTAAGTTCTGCTTATTCAGAGACCAGTAACTGTGACATTAAAGCACCTCATACACAGTCAGCAACTTAAAACAAGCTCAACAAAGTTTAGAAATGCAGCTATTGGAATCGACGAAGGTGAGCCTTATCTTTTGCTCATTTCAATTTGGCATAATATTGCTACCTCTCATTTGGATTGCTGAGTTGTAACAAGAGGTCAACGTTATAATATGGTGCCAACCATGAGGAGGTGATATGGCAAGAACGTAAAGCATAGTTTCTCTCTCTCTCTCTCTCTCTCTCTCTGCCCTTTTAATATGATATATACACTAGAATACGATGTTAGTCCCGCAGAAGTATTATTACGAGCGAGGGAGAGGCCTTCCCAAGTCTCTCGTCAAGTAGCAACATTTTCTCACATACGAGCGGCCCGACCCTGCCCGGCCCAACACGGACGGGCTTATATCTTAGCTACCACAAGGCCGATCACTGCGTTTTTTTGCACCATATGATAGCCCAATTCTTTAAGATTTGTTTTTGACAGGTTTCATCATACCCAGGGGATGCACATGGCACGTTACACGCGCCAAGCGCAGCACATCGAAAATCTTCAAAAGAGGGCCAAAGGCCAGACAGTTTGCCGTAAAGGCATGAAGCATGGTAGGCAGATAGCCATCAATATACACTAGGCATCCTCGGGGTGTAAGGTAACATTTCAGTGCTTTCGGATTTAAATGGCCTTGCTCGTACCTCGCCGATAAAGGCGTTTTACTGGTTGCAAGAATATAGAGGGACGGTATCTTCTTTTTCTGCCACTGGACCACGAAAAATAGGCTGAAAAGGACGAAAATCCTTGCCGAGTTAGGCGGACGAATTACTGTATAGCTTTGAGGAGAGAGCACATTGTATGTAGTGGAGCAGGCACCATATAACGTACAAGTATAATTCGACCTCATCCACCATAACTTGGCAGAGATTTTTTAACATTTTCCAATATATGGCCTGTAACTCAATGGCAAAATAAGATTATACTGCTGATTTACATCTTTACTGTACTTTGCACTTTTTCGTGTTTAGCATCGTATAATAGTATCAATCTTCTGTTGCGATTTAAGTCAAAATTGAGAAATGAAATTTTGGGGGCTAGGCTGAAGTGGACAAGGTAGTAATTTTTGTAACCACTCTCGAATATTGTAAAATAGTGGTAGATAGCTTCACACGTTCGTTAAACGGAAAATTTTAATCATAGGTAGTACAATAAAACAGACGGAATATTTCTTGTACGAGAACTAGAACTACAAACAACTTTAACCCCCCTCATGAACACATAGAAACCCACACCGGCAGACGAAAAGACGTATTTCCAAACACTTTTGACGACTACTCTCGCCCTTTTCGTTGGACTTACAGACGAAGATAAAATACATAACAGCACAAGCTGGTTATATACAGGATTACTACACCCCATGGAAGAAACAGCAATATCATTCTATTCCAGCTAACGCCAGACGATTTTATTAATCTCTGGGTGAGACTTTGGAGCCTGAATGAATAATGGCATCATTAACATTCTCACCGTGGGAACAACTCTAGCAATAAATTCCTACTAACGCCAGATAATGATACTTACCTGTATTAGGAGTGTGAGAGAATAAACTACAAACACCACATTAACAACGTCCAGAAACTTAGCACCTGCTCATGAAGGTTGGAAAATATTGCCACACAACTTTATACTTCATGCTTCCAGAATGGAAGACACCGCAGCGAGCAGAGTTTAGTTTAATTCCCGCCGTCATCAGTTGAAAAATATTGTGATTATATCTTATATACTTTAATGGTACGCTTAATATTTTCCCTAAACGTTACGTGCTCACATAAATAGGTATTGTTAATGATGATGCACTCTAATGGTAGATAAGTGGTATTAATGTATAAGTTAAAATAAAGTAGACCGATATATAAAATCATCATACACACCTGGTTATTTTCCTTCCTTTGGGTGAGAAAATAGATAATAAAATAAACAAAATATAAATAAAGAACATGATAAGAAGCATCAAATCCTCTCGCAATTGGGAATGGAATGAAGAAAGAAGAATGACTGTGAGGAGACGGAGTGAACAGCATCAACCAGAATCGAGGGTTAAAGTCCATGCCGTGGCGGACATTTAAAGTGCCTACTGGTAGTGTGTCCCTTAATTTATGTTTGCTCCCTGTTTGTCCTACGAATAATACATGCGGATTGTTCTCACACACACGTACACGCACGCACGCGCGCACACACACACACACACACACACACACACACACACACACACACACACACACACACACACACACACACACACACACACACACACACACACACACACACACACACACACACACACCACGCCTGTGCAGCACTTAGAATTTCATATGCTTCATTTTTACTGTAGACCACCTTTGCCAGTTGTTTCTCGCCAGCTTGTGGGAAAGTAAATTCTGGCTGTTCAGTCTCTCCCTCAAGGAGAAAGCCTGTTCATGCAGGAGAATTAACATGACCTAATTTGGAAAGTAATAGACGGAAGACTGGCTGTAGGAAATTAACAAAATAATGCCTGGCTTGGATACAGTAAACAGTCTCGGAAGTTGAAAAAGTCTGTATAAATGCTAACAGAAGGACATTTTAGACTGAAAACGCAGAAGACTGATGGTGTAATATATATATATATATATATATATATATATATATATATATATATATATATATATATATATATATATATATATATATTTATATTTATATTTATGTATATATATATATAGGCACCCCACAATCGTCGTGGTGGGTAAATGGTTAGTATTGTTGTTTACAAAGATGCTAGGCTGATAGTGCCAGTGTTCGAATCCCGGTGTGGGCAGCCAACACCATTTACTAAAATATTGGTATATTGAGTCCTCAGAAAATATATATATGGTGAAGGTAACTGTATGCACCTTAATAATGTAATAGCCTTGTATTCCAGGAGAGGGGATGAATAATTAAGTCTCAAAGGCCTAGCTAAGTTACGAAGGCGGGACCGAGGGTAAGGCGCCTCATGCTTCGGCCTCAACCTTTATTTTCAAGTTTAACTCGTACATAAATGGTAGTTTTAATTCTCAGTCACGAATGTCGAAAATGCAAATACTGAAGGAACAGTATTTTAGACGGCGTGGCAGTAAAAGTGGGAATACTGATGGTGAGGAGGGAAAAAAATGAAAAAGAGAAAAAAAGCTGACTGATGGAGAGAAGTATGATGGTGAGAAAGGAAAACAAAAAATGCTGTCATCTCATGTGTACCCAGTTTTTTGACTTGAAGACTAAAAAATATTAAATGGTGATGGAAAGTACTACGCTGAGAGCAGAAGACGATTGATGACGTAGAAAGATAAAAATAAAATAATGAAAAGAAAAGTACCTCATACATACAGTATGTGGTAGTTTAAGCATCGAAAGTTGGGAAATACTGATACTGATATTTGTGGATTATTTTAAGTATCAAGGTAGAAAAGGAAAATTGTCAGTGTGGAAAATATAAATGAAATAAACAAGACACTTCTGAGATACCTTATTGTTTGTCTCAAAGATTGAAAAATACTGATAGTGAATGAAGAGCATTTTAATGGTATTGCTGAAAAGGAAAATTGTTAGTGTGGAAAATATGAATAAAACAAGGGACCTCATCCATACCTGACACTTTAAGTTTCCAGAGTAAAAAAGTATTGATACAGAGAAAGTGATATTTTACGTATTAAGACAGAAAAGGAAGATAATTAAAAGTGTGGAAAACGCTAATAAAATAAAGAAGCCATTTCATCCATCCCTGATACTTTAAGTCTCAAAGATTGAAGAAATATTATATCGATAGAGCGATGGTTTAGATACTAAGACAGAACAGGGAAATTATTAGTATGGAAAATATAAACAGCACAAACAACGCATTTCTCACAAACCTGATACTTTAAACCCTGAAGGTGGAAAAAATGTTACTCTGTCCTCGGCGTGTGGACGAGAACACGAACCGTCCTTGTCGCCCACATCTCTGGAACGTGAAAGAGAGCAAACGCATTTCCCTCCTTCGTACTCCTGCTTCAAGGCTACGTGCTCTACCTTTACCCTTTGTGGCATGGGTTATATACTCTTTTTTTTCTTTTTCTCTACCATCCTTTCTCCTTTCAATTTTCTTTATTTTTTTTTTCTTTGATCTCTTTTTTTCATGTAGTTTATTCTTCACATCCATTTCTCAGTTAAGCTTTGTTTTACTTCTTTCCCTGATCTATTTTTTCTACACTGTTTCTTCACTTTCTTCTGCTGTTTTTCTCCTTTCACTTTCTTATATTCCCTGCTTTACTTTCTTTTTCTCCATCCTTTATGCTAATTCTTTGACTCTTCTTTACCATCTTTTCTATACTCTTTCCATTCTCAACACTCTCCTCCATTCCCTCTCTTCCACTTCACATCTTCTACAGCCTTTTCTTTCCATTCTAGTTTTCGTATTTTTCATCTTCCCTTTTCTCCATCTTTCACCACTCTCTTCTCTCTCTCTCTCTCTCTCTCTCTCTCTCTCTCTCTCTCTCTCTCTCTCTCTCTCTCTCTCTCTCTCTCTCCTCTGTCTGTCTGTCTCTGTTTGTCTCTGTTTGTCTCTGTTTGTCTGTCTGTCTGTCTGTCTCTCTCTCTCTCTCTCTCTCTCTCTCTCTCTCTCTCTCTCTCTCTCTCTTTCTCCTCTGTTTGTCTGTCTGTCTGTCTGTCTGTCTATCTGTCTCTCTCTCTCTCTCTCTCTCTCTCTCCCTCTCTCTCTCTCTCTCTCTCTTTGTTCCCTGCTTCCTCTTCCCTACATTCTTTTCTTTCCTTTTTCTTCCACTTTTTCTACTCTCTCTTCAACCCTCTCTTCTATAGTCTCTTTTCACTCTTCTGTGGTCTCTTCTCTTCACTCTCTTCAACTCTTTTTTTTCTTTTTATTCACTTTTCTTCTATACACATTCTTCAATCCATTTAGTTTTCATCACTCATTTTCTACTCCTGTTTTCCACTTCATTTTTTCCTCAGCTTCATTTTTTTTTTCTGCTCTCCCAAACACACACACACACACACACACACACACACACACACACAACACCCGTTACACGCAGATCTACACAACACCCCTTACAGACACACCTACACCACACCCACACAAATACACACACGGAAGTCAAACTTCCACACGATCCAATCTCTTTAAAATAACACATCAAATACAGATGACACTGAGGAAAAGAAAACAGAATACAAATGAGTCATGATAAATCCACAAAGCAATTACGAGCTGAAATTAATTAAAGATCCGACGCAGGAGTAAGCCTGATTTATTGCTTGGGTGAGAGGAAAAAGTGTAAATAAACCACAGCTAAGCAGATACTCGTACTCGTATTACTATTCGCTGGCGTATCCTATTTACATGTGGTGTTTTCCCTTTTCTGTCTCGCTGCCTATCTATCTGTTTATCTCTCTCTCTGTATCTATCTGTCTATTCATCTATCTATCTATCTGTCTATGTCTGTCAGAATTTAGTGACATGCTAATTTTTTTCACGAGCACAATTTTAACAATACGACTAAGAGGTAGACCAGACACGTGTCCCAGAAATTCTCGCAACAAATAAGAGGCCGAACATGATTCCAGTTTTAATTCTTTTTAGGTACTGAGGAGGGATGCCTTCACGTGGTGGCACCAGTATAACTCTGCGGCTCAACTGTCCGGTTATACAAACGCCATTTAGTTCCCTTCCTATCCCCCAAAAGGTGGATGTTGAACTAAAGGACACAGGCAACTTAGGCCAGCAGTCCACGGGGTTCATGTCCAAATGACCCTGGAGCTGCTGCTGCTACTACCACCACTACTACTACTACTACTACAACTACAACCACTACTACTACAACTACAACAACAACAACTACTACTAAACTGCTGCTACTACTACTACTACTACTACTACTACTACTACTACTAATAATAATAATAATAATAATAATAATAATAATAATAATCCCTTCCCAATTACAGCATTAAAATCAGTGTATATCAATATAGCATTAAAATCAATATAAAAATGTCAAGAACACACCCTAAAATGAAGATAACAGTCTGCTGAGATGAATAATATCGCAAAAAAGAAATTCATGTACTGGTGGAGCTAAACTTACAGCCATTAGCTTCACCCTTGACCCTCATGGAAGATATAATAGGGAAAGTAACGAATGGAATTGGAAAGAGACCAGTCCTCTGTCTGGTTATAGAAAGTGCAGACAATAGAAGACAACCTTAACATATTTAGCCCCGGACACCATTGGGGATGTGTTGTTTCTAATGCCAGACAATCCTATTAAACTTTAGGTAGATTTATGAAACTGAAAGGATCAGAAGCATAATAGACTTCTTGTGCATCAGAGGCCTTTCCTCAGATGAGAGACTGAAAACTATCGATAGTCAACATAACACACTCAAGTGACACCCTGCACTACAGTGAGTTAGTACGTTCTGTTAGATGACATGTCTTGTATTCTGTTCACTCAGCGACAAGGGATTCACTTCAGCCTAGTAGAGGTATATGTAGGCAAGGAGTTAATGGAGATTGGTTTTATTAGAGATTGTTCTGCAATTATGTCTTTTATATACTCGTTCATACTCCTAGGGAGGAGGAGAAAATTACTATCCATGTATTCCTCACACACACACACACACACACACACACACACACACACACACACACACACACACACACACACACACACGCACACACAGGAGAAGAGGGGGGAGGGGGGGACAACGAGGTAGAAAAAGTTGGAAAGAGGAAGAGTACGCAGGAACGTTGCCAGGTGGTGTTCCTCACCCGTGAAATAACTTTCTGAAAACATTTCTTTCTCTCACGTCCCGAGCTTTGAATTGGTGGAGTGTTATTACGGGAGATAATTGGCCACGTCCTGGGCGAGGCGTTAATCACCTGCCAGCTGGTGATCTAGTTAATAACTTAGATGGCAGCCTAGACGTGTTCAAATGCATGGCTAATTAAGCTACATCTTTATCTCTTTATTACAAGACGTATTCCTGAAGCACACTTCTATCGAGAAGGAGTGGCAATATTGAAGCAAAACAGAAGTCATCGTACTGTAAAATAAATCATCTTCATCATCAACATCAGCTCCATCATTATCATTATAACCTGTCCCTTTTTTTTCATCCACAGGTGAGGTGGGATGGGATCTAAAAATAAATGAAATATAAGAGCATGACAGAGAGGTAGTTAACACAATGCTCAGTGAATATGGGTCACACACACATTGTCACCATTCAAGTTCCAGACCAGTGACTCCACTTCACAGGCAATAATAAAAAGTGGTGATTCGGCTATATTTTTCCTATACAGCAAGTAGGAAGTGCTGCCTCGCTTAAATATACAGGGTTAGACAGGGATACATTTTCATATCCCTTAAATCTCGAGGGACGACTTATCTACTGGATGTTAATCTGACTATATTCTTTATTAGAACCTGTCCTACTTTTATAATCTCTCCATATTCAATACCGAGTGGTAACTAGAGATTAACATTAAAATATAATGCCAGTCATCAAGCAGTGCTATGGAAAGGATGTGGAACCCTAGTATCGTTGCCACTGAGCAACGTGAAATAAACAGCAAAAGGAAGAAAATCTAGGCCAAGTTAGAGCTGAAAAAGCACAACATTTGAAAACTTCACCGCCACAGCGAAACTTCAAGGCGTCTGAGGGTTAAAAGAAAATTCAGACTCTTTTAAGTAACTCTCGAGAAGTAAATACTGATCTAAGCAATTTTGAATAATTTCCATGCACTCTTGCGGACATAAATACTGATCCACTTCCTTGTGAAACATTACGGGCCACTGGGTACACACTTTACAAACTTCCTACTCTTCTGTCTACCCCTCCCCCCTCCTCTATCTTCTCCTCTTCTTCCTCGTCGTCCTCCTCCTTCTCGTCCTCGTCCTCCTCCTCCTCCTCCTCCTCCTCCTCCTCCTCCTTAAGGCCATTTTTTTTTTTCCTCGTGCTCCACTTCCTCTTAGTGCTCAGTCTTGTTCTCTTATTACTTCCCTGGCACTGAGAGAGAGAAGGGGGTGACTTCCTGTACCATATCAGACAGAGTGAGAGAGAGAGAGAGAGAGAGAGAGAGTGTGTGTGTGTGTGTGTGTGTGTGTGTGTGTGTGTGTGTGTGTGTGTGTGTGTGTGTTTGTGTGCGTGTGTGTGTGTTAGTGTGTGTGTGCACGTGCGTGTGAGTGCGTGCGTGCGGTCAAATTATTCAGAGATGGAATCATACCGGGTGTGTAATAAAAACCTCATAGTTGGATGGGGCTTAATACAAATGCGCTGATTACAAATGAGATTCTTGTTTAAAACCACTTGAAAACGTATCATCAAAAGTGCGGAGCTGTTGCTGAATTTTCCCATCCTGATTTCAATGACAAGTTTTACAAAGAACTTCAGCAGCGTCAGACTACAACCTACATCAAGGCCAGGAGGACCGGTCAATCAGTTAAACTCTTAAAGATGAGACAAGGAAAAATATGGCATCTCGCAGTGCCCAATTTGCTTAAGGGTAGATGACTATACTCATTTCGCCTTGACTTAGCCCAGTTTTTCGCCCTTTTGCAGTGTTTTCACGTAGATCAGTGGTAGAAAAAGACAGTATTGCGGCTCCGCTTCCTTCCCATTACACTTCTTCGCAACTAACAATATAATTTAGTGTAAAAGTCTTGTTACAGCTCGGCATTTAGTATCAAGGGATGGCAATTTTAGGCCTAGACAGAGTAAAGGAAGAATTAATGATAGCACATGACTTCTTCTGGTTCTCGTTTCATGGCAAGAATGGATATACTTTTGTGTATGAATATAGTGCTATCCCATGCACAGCGTTCTAAGATAAATATTTACATTAACTCTCCAAATGATGAAGATTCCGTTTACACTAGGGATGGCACATGATACAAAATCTCGGCGTTAGGGAATATATAAAGACAACAACAGGGACAAGGGGGAGTTGCAGTCTGTCCTTTTTGCTGACCCTGCAGATGTCGAAGATTGCTACATTGAAGTTCGGATAACTGACCCACAAAAGGATGGTAAATGTGTGCATTTTGCAGATTATGTTGGAAATTAAGTGTTATGCCCAAAACGAGATCTAAATATAATTCTGCTTCAGTATCCCATTTCCCGTTACCATGGTGTGCAGAGGGCAACAGACATTAATACTTAGCTAAAGGAAGAAGTACACGAAAAACATGCATATGATGCAATAATAAGCATAATTTTTTTAAAATAAGAAAATCTGCACTTCCGTAGAAAATGCGTATACTGTATGAATCCACGATTTTATAAAACACGTGTCGAAGTGACTGTTATTCTGTTCTAGCTGGTACATGACACTTGTATTCAACTTGGAGTGAAAACTGGAGCCTAATAGTGTAATACTGCTACATTAATCCTGTCACGGTTGGAATAAATTTAGTAATTTTGCTATTGCTCTCTACAGCCAGTTTTGTAGAGCTGTGAGTGAGTCTCAGGAACCCGAGTCTTAATATGATGAAATGAGGAGTAGAACTAGAAAAGCATTTGCTATATTTGCCTGACCCTCTAAAAGGCTCGACTAAAGTATAATGTCGGTCAGTAATAGGTGGGATCAGGATAAAGAATAGGGGCCACATACGCTCATCGCTCAGTTGATAAAGACGCGTGAGAGTAGTCAGTCAGGGGTCCTGCCGACTGAGGTGTGCTTCTGATACCATACGTCTGCAAGCTAACAAATTATTCGCGGTTGTTGTTATACAGTTGCCTGTTGTTTGTATTTGTATCTTTAAGTGAAAATTATGCAATATATATCAATATATATATATATATCAATATATATATCAATATATATATCAATATATATATATATATATATATATATATATATATGTATATATATATATACCGGTATGTATAAAATACTTCTGGAGTTTCTGCACACGAATCACATATTATCTAGTCCTACAGTATGCAACAAGCCGGCCGCCAAGTGCTTGCTTCTGCTGAGGGCACTGCCCTGGATATTAAGTCTTAAATCATGTATGTTCGCACGATAAGATAATGAAAGTGAAGCGGGATGGATAATAATATTTCACTGAGGAGTACAGAGTTGCCATTGCAACTGGCAGCTTTGTTTATGAGTTCATAACCTTTATGGAATTTTCAGTTGACATGCATGGCATGCTCGAAGACTAAATTTAAAAATAGGGATGAGTTTAACAATACTATTTGGCATGCGGCCCCAGGGACACGCACTGACACCAAGCTTGACATGCACCATCTCTGATATACTGGGTATGCCCATGCGAATTTTCAGCTCACTTCACCCAGCGGTTTGACCTGTATAAGGTTCCCAGTGTCTAGCGTAAAATCTGGCACAAAAGTGAGCGTGGTTCGTGTGCAACTGAATGCAAGGAGTTATTACTTACACCATCGTTGTCAGCTCATCAATCCGCGTCTTCTGATGTATAGCACGTAGAAATTCGAGTGTCAAATGTGGACACATACACACACACACACACACACACACACACACACACACACACACACACACACACACACACACACACACACACACACACACACACACACACACACACACACACACACACACACACACACACACACACACACACACACACACACACACACACACACACACACACACACACACACACACACACACACACACACACACACACACACAGAGACACACACACACAATTATTCGCATAGTATAGTGATTATCGGCGTGGTCCAGCTAACAGGCACCAGACTGGCTGGCACACGATAATCAAGTAGGGCCTGAAAGGGCCTACACAGGTCCCCAAAAGTACCCTAAACAGAGGTATGACCAGGTGACATCGCATAGTGTCCTGTTAGACACAGAGAAGATTGCTAGAGCCATTTCTAGTTTGAACCAGGTCTTGGCTGGGGTAAAGTGTCTTAAGTAACTCGGAGACAAAGGCAATTGTAGGCCGGCCCCTGCCAGTAGCAGGAACCGTCAAAAAGAAATAATGTAACCTGATTTTGTTAGAAGAGGAGGAGGAGGAAGAAGAAGAAGAAGAGGAAGAAGAAAAGGAAGAAAGAAAGCAGGATAAAGAGGAGGCAGAAGAGGAAGAAGAAGAAGACGAAGAAGAAGAAGACGATGGAAGTTGGAAGAAGACCAGGACGAGGACTAAACAGTTACGAACAGATGTGGAGGGAAAAAGTGACAAAAAAGAAAGAAAGAAGAGAAGAGATGAGACACAGGTTGAATGAACGAGGGCGAGTGGTTTGTGAAGATGGGAAGAGAGGGATAGACAGAAAGGAGTGTGAGGAAAGGGAGAAAGAAGAGAAAGAGATGAGACAAAGGAGGTATGAAACAGGAAGTGTGGATGATAAAGACGGAAGGCAAGGGAGAGAAGGAGGGATGGAAGATGAAAGGAGGACGTGAGAAAAATGAGGGGGAGTGAAAAGTAGGACAGGAAGGGATTATGGAATGAAGGATGGAGGGGGATGAAAGAGGAGGAGGGAGACAATACGGGGCGTGGAATAAGGAAGGAGGGAGGACGAAGAGGAGGAAGAGAAATGGAAGGAGACGGGAGAAAATAATGTGGAGGAAGGAGGAAGAAGAACGATAGGAAGGGGAAGAGAAAAGTGGGCAATAGAGAAGACGGGCATAAACAGACTACACAGACCTTTCAGTCCTGTTTAGATTTGGCTGTAATCTGTTCAGTCCAACGACCTTTTTCTGTTTTATTTTTTCTACCGCCAGATGATTAGTTTTTGTGCGTCAGGGGGAACGTCTTGTAGAGAAGGAGCTACTTGAAGCTCAGTCTAACATCCCTAGTACGAAAAGTCTCCCCTAATCTGAAAGAAATTGCCTAACGATAGCAAGAATAAACACAAAACACGTCACCGGACTGAAGTGATATTAAGAACAATACTTATTTCATTTTTTAAAAATCCCAGAAAATTAAGATTATGACAACGAGTCACAAAAATCTCCTCGTACCCTAGATCAGTGGTTCCCATTTTATTTATTGTGAACGCTAGACAAAAAACCGCAACACACGTGGCCCTCTCCACATTTTCATATGAAGAAGCAAGATAGCAACATAGCTCGAATGAGTATGTTGGATAATAAAATTGTAGCAACTCGGTTAATTAGAAGTCGAGACGAGACTCAAGCACGTAAAACAACACTTTTAAGGGAGTACCGAGAACTCAGCGGTACAACTGTGATTAGATTTTTACCACTAAGTTGGCTATCAGTGCTTAAGTCATAACTTGGGCACAAAAGTAGTCATCTTTCTCTTGGAACTAAATATGCTGTTGCGGTTTGGTAATTAAGAACATAACATACTCTGCGTTGTCAAAACACGAAGACTGCAGTGCCAGAAATATCCAAACACCCACTTTCAGGATAAGAGGGTGACTTTCTGTTCTCGTCCAAAACTTTGTCAACTCCTCCTTCGAATGTGTCCTTGGCAAATCAATCGCTTCATAGTTCCTGGATTCATCTTGGACACTTACTTGGTATGCTGTGCATGAAAATGGAAACAGGATTCCTTGATATGCTTCCTCAGGAAACTGATGGCGAAAATCTATATTTAGTGACTCCAGACCATCTCAGATATATATATTTTTTTTAATGTAAGAGAGAAGAAACCAAAGGCCAGGAGCTCGCAAACCGTTCCTTCCGAAAAAACAAAACAAAAAAACAATATAGAAGAGAGCCAAATTCAAGATCCGGTCATTTCGAGATGCCTGGACACACTGCGTTTGAAAGACTGGAGATCATGGGAAGTAGAAAATAAAGACAGAGGGAGACAGTTCCAGAGTTGACCTGTTGCATAAATGAAGGACTGGGAGTAACGGTTAAGTCTTGCATTAAAGAGTTGGACAGAAAAGGGATGAGAGTTTGTTGCTAGACGGGTGCTACGCACCCGTCGTAGAGGTACAGGGATGCGGGCAGACAGTTCAGAGAAGCAGTGACCATTGAAGTAGCGATAGAAAAGAGATAAAGATGCAACAGTGCGGCGAAGAGACAGAGATTGAAGGGAGTCGGTAAGAGGAGGAGAGTTGATGAGACGAAAAGCCTTTGACTCCACCCTACTGAGAAGAGCTGTATGTGGGAAGCCTCCCCACACATAAGAGTTGTACTCTACACCTCCTCCTCGGGGCCATGGCCCCCTGTTTGGGAACTGCTGCCCTAGACCGTAGATCATTGAGTCGTATAGTAATGTCGGTGGAAACAATACCTTGCAAGGCTGAAATCTCTAGAAAAGAAGTTCCCGGACTTTTTCTTAGCAACCATATACCCTCTAAGTTATCTGATCATCGACACGTACTCCCACGACTGAGGCACTGAATAATATAAGAGCACTCCATTAATCCAGTATAGAAGGGCAACACAGTAGCTGTTGTAATAAAATGTTCATTATTATATACTTTTTCAAGTATATAATAATGATCATTTTATTACAACACTGTGTCAAAAATAGCACAGTATAATAATCAAGACAACCATTATTGCATGTGAATGTGAATGATATGCACGATTTTTGGAAACTAGGTTCTCAGATCTCATTACTATTTCATGAATGATATTGTAAGGATTAGTATACTTTACACTAGTTTTTCACCAACCCTCAATGTACCCCCTGGAAACCCTCTTGTGTGACCTTGAGGATTTACGAACCCTATTTTGAAAGTCCCTGATCTGGAAGATATTTTATAGGTGCAATAGAGTGTAATTTAAGAAACAAACTATACTAATAATAAAATACAAGATAATACTACAAACTCTGCATTTTTCATTTGCATATGCACAGCGCAGTCCATATACTACACCCGATGTCTGTACGAATGTGTTGTAGGAATGGCTCATGTAGCTTTTCCAGTGTCTACCCTGTATCAGTTTGTTTCCATATCACTATTAATACTTACACTGTCTTGTTTTTACGCACATTCATAGCATGGTTCAGAAGAAATTTCGTAAAGCATGCAAAGTATCTACGCCTTGTAACCTACCAGCAGAGTGACCCATCTGAATAACACATAAGACAGGCAGGCATATAGCATGGACAGTCCTGTAAATAGGCTTACACGGTATTCCATGGTGTATGGCAAAATTCAGAAGGTTATCATTTCCATAATTTCAAGTAATAAATGTCGGTGTATACCAGTAGGGATCTAATAGTCTCAGAGGTGTTATATTTGCTGATGACATTATGACGATAATGGTCTGCCTCATAATTCACCCATAAGGACGTCAGTAACTACACTTCATAAATATTTCAGAATTCTGGCCATACTGATAAAGCGTAATCTTTGGAACACTTATCCCAGAAGACATTGCTTCAAGAAGACTAGCGGTGGTCTACCAATTATGTATGCATTCATTGCCAAGAAAATAAGATAAAGGCACGATGATGAGAGAGAGAGAGAGAGAGAGAGAGAGAGAGAGAGAGAGAGAGAGAGAGAGAGAGAGAGAGAGAGAGAGAGAGAGAGAGAGAGGAGAGTATAAAGAAAACAAGCGAGCAGAGGCATGGGTATAAAGAGGCACAAACAGCAAAAAAACAAAAGGAAATGGAGACAGTAAGAGTAAAAGAGGAAATGAGAGTCAGTAAAGAGTGTGTAAAAGAGCCTTAGCTGAGAGTCTGGCAGAGAGGGAAGAAAGGAAGGTAGGAAGGAAGGAAGAGAGAGAGGGAGGAAGGAAAGAAAGAAGGAAGGAGGGAAATAAGGAAAGATGAAAGAAAGTAGGACTGCAGTACGTAAGGTAGGAACACAAGCTGGCAAGCAAGCAAGTATGGAAGTAAGGAAGGAAGGAAGGAAACAAGCAAAAACAGACGAATGAAAAAAGGAAGGAAGAAAGAAGGATATGAGAGAGAAAGATGGAAGGGAAGCAGAGTTGGAGACAGAGAGAAGGAAAGGGAGAATCTGAAGGAAAAGAAGGAAGGAAGCTGAGAGTAAGGCAAGGATTGGAGGCAGAGAAGCGGGAGAAGGACAGAAGGAAGGAAGGAGGTTATCAAATGTGAAGGAAAGAGAAAGACAGGAAGGGAAGGATGTAAAAAAGATGGACATGAACGGAAAAGAGACCAAAGGTTGAAGGAACTGAAGGAAGAACTATAAAATGAGAAAGAAGGAAGGGTATGAGGTAGAGGGAAGGAAGAGGGAAGGAAGGAAGAAAGAAGAAAGGACAGAAGGCAGAAAGATGGAAGGAAGGGTGGGAAGGAAGGAAAGAGGGAAGGATAGATGGAAGGGAGGAAAGAAGGGAGAAAGGGAGGCAAGAAGGACGGAAGGAAGGAAAGTCTTCAATTATCCAGAAAAAAAACGGAAGAAGAAAAGGAAGGATCGAAGGGTAGGAAAAGAAGAAAGGCAGGAAGAAAAGAGGGAAGGCAGGAATGAAAGTGAAAGCTTGATGTAGGGAAATAAGAAAGTATGGGAGGAAAGAAGAAAAGTCAAGAAAAGAAGGAAGGAAAGAAAGAAGGAAGGAAGGTAAGAAGGAAAGACTGAATGAAGAAATGCCTGAATGAATGAATGAAAGAAGGAAGTTAGAAAGAAAGGAAGGAAGGCAGGAAGGAGGGAAGAAAGAGCAAGCAGAGATGGATGAGGGAACGAAGGATGATGAGATAAAAAAAAGAGAGAGAAAAAGGAGGAGGAAATGAATGGGAAGAAAAAATGTGAAGGAAGGAAGAAGGGGCGAGCAAGGAAGGAGGAACGGAAGGAATGAAGCAAGGGAAGGAGAAGAGGGACTGAGGGAAGATCTGGTTGGAAATTGGGAGTAGAACGCAAGGAAGGAAGGAAGAACAATTGAAGGGTGTAGGAATGCAGCAAGGAAGGGAAAGATTGGATTAGAATGAATGGAAAGTGTAGGAAGAAGAAAAGAAAGTGTTAAGGGAATGGAGGGAAGTGTTTGAGGGGCGGAGGGAGGGAGCGAGGAGAAGAAGGGAAGTAAGAAGGTGGAAGAGTTTGGAGGAACTGTGGGCGAAATATTGACATTATGTTTACGATGCCTTTGTGGCCAGGGGTAGAGTGACACTTGGGCCATCATAACAATAAAGTGAATGGGAAGGCTCAGTCTCATCCCAAGTATTGTTTGTAAAATAAATATATATACTCTTTTCTCTAACTTGGCCTAAAATTACCTTGCAGAATTAATATATACTCCTTTTTACTCTAAGTTGGCCTAAAATTACCATCTCTCCATCACGAATGTTGATTTGTAACAATAGATTATCACTAGGATATGATGCTAGTCAGGAAAAAGTGCTATGGAAAGGATGTAGAGATGTAGCATTGTCTTCTGCTGTATAAGCATCAAAAGGACGAACATCTGGGCCACGATAAGGTAAAGAACTATCGTAATTGTTTGATATTATGAGATTCAATTTAACTAGATGATGATCACAGTTGCTATGGTGTTATTTGCTTTATCTTGTTATAAGTGCAAAGAAATAAGTGGTAATGATAGTGTTTTTGGCAACACTAACTCTGTGTGTGTGTGTGTGTGTGTGTGTGTGTGTGTGTGTGTGTGTGTGTGTGTGTGTGTGTGTGTGTGTGTGTGTGTGTGTGTGTGTGTGTGTGTGTGTGTGTGTGTGTGTGTGTGTGTGTGTGTGTGTGTGTGTGTGTGTGTGTGTGTGTGTGTGTGTGTGTGTGTGTGTGTGTGTGTGTGTGTGTGTGTGTGTGTGTGTGTGTGTGTGTGTGTGTGTGTGTGTGTGTGTGTGTGTGTGTGTGTGTGTGTGTGTGTGTGTGTGTGTGTGTGTGTGTGTGTGTGTGTGTGTGTGTGTGTGTGTGTGTGTGTGTGTGTGTGTGTGTGTGTGTGTGTGTGTGTGTGTGTGTGTGTGTGTGTGTGTGTGTGTGTGTGTGTGTGTGTGTGTGTGTGTGTGTGTGTGTGTGTGTGTGTGTGTGTGTGTGTGTGTGTGTGTGTGTGTGTGTGTGTGTGTGTGTGTGTGTGTGTGTGTGTGTGTGTGTGTGTGTGTGTGTGTGTGTGTGTGTGTGTGTGTGTGTGTGTGTGTGTGTGTGTGTGTGTGTGTGTGTGTGTGTGTGTGTGTGTGTGTGTGTGTGTGTGTGTGTGTGTGTGTGTGTGTGTGTGTGTGTGTGTGTGTGTGTGTGTGTGTGTGTGTGTGTGTGTGTGTGTGTGTGTGTGTGTGTGTGTGTGTGTGTGTGTGTGTGTGTGTGTGTGTGTGTGTGTGTGTGTGTGTGTGTGTGTGTGTGTGTGTGTGTGTGTGTGTGTGTGTGTGTGTGTGTGTGTGTGTGTGTGTGTGTGTGTGTGTGTGTGTGTGTGTGTGTGTGTGTGTGTGTGTGTGTGTGTGTGTGTGTGTGTGTGTGTGTGTGTGTGTGTGTGTGTGTGTGTGTGTGTGTGTGTGTGTGTGTTTTGCAAACTGAATTCTAATCGGGTGAAAGATGCAAACATGCAGTCACGGTCGATAATTCCCATTCACTCCTTGGATTCCGATCTAATACAAGTGAGGTTTAAATAATTCTCAGTATATAGCCAGACATCTTATTCCTGAGAGGGGTGGACGCAGATGAATCTCCTACATGTCATTCTGTCCTCCGCCGTCAAACTGCCCTTTCTCCTAATCACATCCCCTTCACTCATGTACAGTTGGCTACGCATGAACCTGAGATAGTGTCTGTGCGGCGTAAGTCTAGCTGCGGTTTCTCACCAACAGGCATCACAGTTACGTGGCCAGTTCACGTAATATTTGACTCTTCCGTTCTTTCATGTCAATGCCACCAATGTGAATATGGCAAGGCTCTCAAGTGTACCAAATGCTGGACCTCTGCTACATGCTGATGCTGTCCCACTTCATATACTGTCAACTGTACCTCTCCATCCCACTCTTTCATTTCTTTGGTTTCCCCCTTCCCGTCCCCTCATCCACCTCACTCAGATGCATTCTCTTAGGCACTCACTCATTCCACGCCTGCTTATTACTTTCTAGCAGATCTGACAGTGATTCAGTGCCCGCTGGGATAAAGAGTATGTTTTGTGTGTGATCGATTCGCATACCCAAGTGACTCCTGGAGGCTTTTTAACCATATAATGACCCGTATTCTCCCCAACATCTCTTCTTAAGCGATTCATTTTGCTTATTACTCCTTGCTGTCCCTACTGAGTATAAAAAACATACAAACTGATATTAACTAGCCGTATCCAAAAATAAATCGCCAAGGAAGAAGTGCTAGGGAGTCTCATTACCCGATGAGAGTACGGACCCCTATTACACCTTGCCGTCCTCCTCTGTGTTCTTTAAATCATTCCAATATCACCATACTCTGCATAAATAACGTATAAAAGGATATTAACCAGCCATATCCAAAAATAAATAGTTAAGGAAGAGCTGTTAGGGAGGTTCCTTAACCCACGAGAACACAAACCAGAGCGGATTCATTCTTCTAATACTGCTTTTGTTGTGAACTTCCTAGTGTCATAAAAAAAAAAAAAACATGTCAAACTTGCCATTACCACACCATGTAGAAATGCGTCAGCGAAATTTTGTTTATGGTTGTTCAACAGTTTCAGCTCGACTTGGACCGAAATTCTTGTACACTGTCTTCTCAGTTATGCAAAAAATGCATTTATGGGCATTTTTCTTCCATATAAACATTTTACGCCTCTAGCAATTAAAGAAAAATTTCGTAATCTCCTTTCTCCCTCCAGATATGATAGAACGATGAAGAAGAATCAGTGTATGTACGAGTATGTTGTGATTTTCTACATATTACACAACACGTTGCTGGAAGGTAGAAGGGCTTGTTAGTACGTATGCCCCAAGCTATGAAAGAGAGAGAGAGAGAGAGAGAAACGTGATGGAAAAGGAAGAATTAATAGAGGCAGTGTGGAGGAACAGCAAACTAAAGGCCAAAGCAACTTACATATAGAGAGAAAATGTGATGAAACAGATGTAAATAGATAGTGTGGAAAGTAGTAGCTTGAAAAAAATAAGTGAATAACAGTGAAGGAGAAAAGAAATTCGAGATAAAGGTGACTCTGTACAACCCTTTGACAGTGATGCTGGAACATCAGTATATTAATGGGCAGTAGAGCATGAGAGGATGAGTACCCTCTGTGAAGATCGAATTCTCACGATGGGTGGTGTACACAGTAGTAGGGTGTAACTTGCAGGTTTCTAAGAGTTCAGTACGTGGAGGTAGAGAAAGTGTGTGTGTGTGTGTGTGTGTGTGTGTGTGTGTGTGTGTGTGTGTGTGTGTGTGTGTGTGTGTGTGTGTGTGTGTGCGCACGCGCGCGCTGATAAAACTTAATGGGTTGATGATGGGTGATTGGGTAGCGGAGTTGTAATGCACACTGAAGATGGGCGTTCTATCTAAGTCTGTATGTGGGCGGCGACTGTTTACATCAACATTTTCTCGTATCAGAACAGAGTAAAGAACAAGGAGAAAGTAAGCACACGCTGATATTATATACCTGGTAGGGATGAGTACCGATAATGTAAGCCAGTTATTTGTGTCCTCTTTCCACACCATTTAGTTCAGCAGTCAGTGTTCTCATGTTTCTTTTCTCCCCACAGTGCCGAGGGCAGTAAGCGGCAGCAGTGGAGGCGTCGGTATCAGTGGAAATCAGGTAAGTTCACTCGATAACAGAAGTCCTGTCCTATTCCTTTGCTTTCTTTTCCTTTCATGGATCTTTGAATAGTAGTCTGATGAATCTATAGCATCTGACATTAATGACACTGATCTGCTGCCAGATATTGTAGTCAGTTTTGGTCACTGGAGATTTACTACAGATATTATTTAAGTACACAGGGTCACATATCAGAGCAACAGCAATCCGAGATTGCAAACCTCCTCCAAGGAGGAGGTGCAATTATTGTAGGCATTATTTATAAAGATAGAAGCAAAAATGTTCAAAGTGCCACTATCCCGCAATGATAAAGAATCCTTTTACATATTCCTGGATCTGGATGATGATCCGAATCACTACCAAATCTACTACATTGTTCCTTGGGCCATACCCTACCCCTCCAAAAAAATTTCAGTAAAATCCATTCATAGCTTTTAGAGTAATCCTGCAAACAGACAAACAGAAAAACAGACCAACAAACCAACGCAGCCAAAAACGTAACCTCCTTGGTGGGCGTAATAAGAACATAAGCCCGTCTCCGGCAACATCCTCTATGGGTCAGCCCCCCCACCCCACCCACATCTGTTTTTCCCATGGACCTGATCTCATTTCATTGACCCATTTTCCTTTATGGAACTATTTTCCCTCTTGGCTCTCTTTTTCCATCACTTTACTTCCCTCCTTGGGCCTATTTTTCACATGACCTAATTTTCATGCATGGTTAAGTTTTCTTCCTCCATGAACTTGCTTTTCCCCGCGGACCTTTTTTTTTTTTTTTTTCATCTGAATCTATTTTCCGCTTTGGGCAGATTTTCTCCATTGCCGTGTTTCCTCGGGACAAGTTTTTTTTCTTTCTATGGAAGTTCTGTTCTTCCTGTGACCAACTTTTCCCGTACAGTCTACCTACTTTTTCCCCCCATGGACACGTTTTCTTTCCATAGACGTATTTTCTTCCACGAACCTATTTTCATCATTGACTTATTCTTCCCCATGGGCCAATTTTCTCCCCAAGTGGAAACGTTAATTACTCATACTGATTTCTTTCCTTCCATGGACCTCCTTCTGCTATGGTCCTTTGCTGCCTACTGTGCCTATGTTTCTGCTTGGGTTAATTTCTCCAAAGGAAGTATTCCCCCATGAACCTATTTTGCCACACGTACCTTTTCTACCTATGGGCCTGTTTGCGCCATGGACCTATTCCACATTGAACCTAATTTCCCCTGTCCACCCACCTTCCCACCCAGTCACAAACTCACATACATAGCCACTCACCTGGTGTAGCAAGGCTATCTTTCTGCCTTGTTCTTTGACACCTACCAATCCATAAATCTCATCCTTTCACCCACCCTAGCCCACCTACCCACCCAATTAACCCAACCACCCACCCCATTAACCCAACCACCCACCCACTCTGCTCTGCCTATCCCACTCGCCCACCCACCCCACTCACTCTGCCCGCTCCATCCACTCTGCCATCCCACCCACCCTGCGCACCCATCTGTTCCAGTCTCCTTGCATGTCCATCCACCCACCGAGTCCACATCCGCAGTAACCCCACTCCGTCCACGCACCTACTCACTCCATGCCACAAGTGTAGAGTCTCTACACTGTGCTCCATCCTGTCTACTTACCCGCTCCCCTCCACCCACCATTCACACCCATCCAGCCATCCACACTGCACACCCATCCTGCTCACCCCATCTGTACCATCTCACCCTAGCTATTCATCCACCCACCATCCCACCCCACCTGTCTACTCGCCAAACTCCATTGGTAAGATGAGTTACAAGTTTCCTCACACACACACACACACACACACACACACACACACACTCTCTCTCTCTCTCTCTCTTTTAGAGTATGAAGTAAGAGAAAGTGCATATGTACAAGCCCACGTGTTATTTCTTTTCTTACGATATATTCTAAGCATGTGACGATGGTAGGATACATCTGAAACTTCTGTATGGTTTCCGGCCACACTCTAAAGTGGGATACAGACTAAGCACATTTAAGTCATTGGTGTGTCAATAATGATAATGAAGAATTAGGGCTTCGTTTACACCTTCGAGTTTTCAGTTTTTATGATGTGCTCGAGAGAGAGAGAGAGAGAGAGAGAGAGAGAGAGAGAGAGAGAGAGAGAGAGATTTTGTTGCAGACAGTACCACATTCATATGGTTTCTCGGGAGTAGCCCCGAAAGGCCGAGTACATCCATCACATATACACTTGCAGCTATCAGACAAAATTATTAAGCCTGAAAGGGAACCGTGGAAGTAGAAGACGTTAAGGAAGGCTATATTGTAATCTCCTGTCTTCAAGATGTGTCTCCTGATCTAGATAGTATCGTCTAAGAAAAAATAAATAAAAAATAAAATTAAGACGCTGTCATGGTAAATGTGTTGATGCATGCGTTACAGTGAGTGTTTATATTTTTATCTTCATTAGCACAGCTGCGAAATACCTCATAGTCAAACTAGTGAGTATACCTTAGTGAAAAAAAAAATCAAGCAATAAAAAAATATAATGACAGCAATTTATTAGTGTGGAGATTTGATTATCATAATTTATAGTCAAGAATAAGTTTTTTGCCTTGCAGTATGTTTACGTCTTATTTGCTTTATTCGCGTTACTTCGAACCGATTATATTCTGCTTGAAAGAGAATGCTCACAACCTCTCAGGCTGAAAAATGTCTCTTCTTAATGGAATCTAGGAATCTGGAGCCGTTGTCGTTGAGCTCCAGGCCCATGTGGACGTGACCCCGGTGAACTGCAGGCTGAAGTTGTCCTCCTGCAGTCCATTAAACTCCTTTGGGAGATAGAGAAGTTGAGGGACGGTCGAGTAATCGGGTACCTTCACGACTCACTTTAATTGGTGTTACCACGCGAAGGCGTCCCTGTCCAGTATCTGCAACGAGCTAAAAGTAAATTGTAAAAAAATGCATTGTAGGATTTAAGGAGTTTCAGATTCTTTATTAATACTTTGTCTCTCCTCCCCAGAGCACGAGCAGCAATAACCGTCTGGAACGAGCACCCCCATCCCGACCAGCGCCAAGGTGGGACCAACCCCTCCTGAGGCCACAGTTCGACAACAGCAGCAGCAACAGGGTGGTGGCAGCGGCTGGCAGAACTGCTTTTCTTCACTGCCTCGTCAAACACCTTGGGAATCGTGTGGTAAGTAGAAAAATAAATAAATAAAACTTCTGGTCTGTGTAATCATCAGGGTAACAAAATCGGATGGCCTCTGTAATTGATTGTTTAGTTTAACAGTGATCTGTTTTCAGTAGTCTGGTTGCTATTAAAATGGTCTGTATTCATCAACTCAATATTATCTGGCTGAAATCGTCAGTGCTTCAATCGCCCAGTTCAAACCGCACGGTATAAATAAGTGCTCAGCTGAAATCAACTGAAAAGTTACACATTAACACCAGCCGTAACAGCAGGGAGGCAGGGATAGCGGTTAGGATATCGCTTCACTGCCTTTCCAGATACATCGGCAATGAAGTGTTTTCTACCAAAATCATCTAGTTTAGTTTTTCAGCCCTCTAGTGCGAGTAGTTAGGAGGATATTCAATTTTTGGGTTAATATTTCAATAGTCTGATCAGAGAAAGTTCATTAGGTCTATGATCTAGTTGATTCTGGCCTTCGTTCCTACATTTCACAACGTGGAAATGTTTTGTTTATTCTCTTCCTTCTATGTGTTGATTGTTCTTCTAACCGACGCGTGATGTCATGACCTCACGCCCTTACCTCTGAACTGATTAACCTGAAAATTTCTACAGTGCATTTACTCATAACGGACCAGCAATCCCTACTCCATTCAGCTTAGTTGGCGGCCAAGTATTGTCAGACTGGAAGGTAATTTTGACTGGCAGTTAAGGAGTGTCGTGACTTCTTCATAACTATGACTCATCGATTTCCATACACCAATGACTAAGTTATTAAGTCGTGAGAATTGCTCAGTTCCATCACATGAAAGCAAAACAATTATATCGGTATTCATGTGACGCATCATAAGATTTTGTTTTTCTTTATAGGAGCTTTATTATTTTATAGTACAAAACAGTATGTAAAGTCGAGCCGGAAATAACCAAAAGACAACTACAAACCACGAGAGGGTAACACAAAGATCTCAAAAAACACTAGTCTTGTTCTAATTAATTCCTATTGCAGTAGAGATATGAGGCGAGTTTGATTCGAACGTGCCGTCAACCTGCTTATGTCTGGCTTCTTTTCATATGTCTATTGCCAGACTCCTCAATCCCGTAAGGGGTGGCCACAAACAAATCGCCTCCATGTCGCCCTGTCCAAAGCCATATCACTTCTTTTCATGTGAGTGGTAAATACAAGTGAATACATTACCGTATTTATCTGTTAGAGGCAAACATTGGGAAATGCCATGATTCTGCTCACATAGGTTGGCTTTTAGATTTTTTTTTCCTCCTTGAACAGATATGAATGGAATTTGCTTTTTATGAACGTAAGTTTTTTTTTTTTTCTTTTTAAGACTTTCTCTGTTATATCTCTACTAGCCCTTGGTACCATATTATATAATGGTTACATAATGGTAGCGATACCAAACACAGTTGATTAGAATTCTTTCAAGTTTGGTTCGTAGATCATGTTTTCATTATTATTATTGTTATTATTATTATTATTATTCTCTCCGAAAAGGAGGGTATGTTTTCGCCCCTGTTATGTTTGTTTGTTTGTCTGTTAGCAGGATTACTTAAAAACTAAAGGAGAGATCTGGACTAAATTTTGCGGGTAGATAGTCCATGTTCCAGGGAACAATCGATTAAGTCTTGGGATCGAACCGGATCTTATTACAGCTTCTGGATCCGGAAAACACTTTTTGCGAAACCGTAATCAGTGATGAGAAAACCAAATCCATTACGAAGAGTGGTTTGGAAAATATGTTGTCCTTGTCGAAGAGATGCGCTCCACTGAGTGCCCCTCTAGTTCAATATTTTATTAAGCTCAGTAAATCCCCCAAACACACGATATAAATGATAAAACACTGGGCATTACACGTATTATAAAAATGTCATTAAATACATTAGTTTTGTACTGTGAACAAACTGCCGCTTCGACCATGCAATTATCATCAATAATAACAGAACATCATTGATTTAAAAATTTAGCCATGAAACTTTTGCCACATTTAAATTTACATTCCCGTTGCTGTTTGAACACCAGTTGCCATGATTTTTTTTTTTTTTTAACACCAGGCTGAGCTGTGTGTGTGCTGTATGCTGTGAAAGCTTTAATTAATCGGTTGAAATAAACATGAGGGAAAAAACATGCCAACACAAATGTATATAAAAAGGGGGAGATTAGTTTTTGCACATAACATACATCTATTGAACACTGATGACAGTAAAAATCAGTAAAAAAGAAACAATCAAGTGAATTACTAAAGCAAATCTATGCGTGGCTGAGAAAACTGCAGGCAACCACTGATATCTAAGACGTAAATGAGGACACTGTAGGTCCCCTTCATTCCAGGAGTCTACTGCGCAATAAAAAAATGAAAAGTCGTATATATTGCAATTTCTTCAGTCAGATAAATGCAATACTTACAAAATACAGGCAAGAAAATTACGAGAACCTCCGTATGTCTCATGGCAACAAGTCACACGAATAATTTTATGTGTTATGGAGTTGTGTAAATGTGTCATACGGCTGGAAATAAGTCCGTGGTACAGTTATCTCCTAAAGTTTCTTTAGCCATGTTGTACCTCCCTGCAAGATGTGACACAGTCGTTGTAGTAACGGCAACGTCGCAGTAGTAGCGTATTTGACGACAGACGCGTGTGGCAGTAGGGAATGCCAGACATCATAATAGTAAATAAATAGAAGAGTAATGAACACATAACCAAAGCTAACAATAATGATTAGTATATATTCATTAATACACAATAGCAATAGGAATGTAAATACAAGCATAATGATATCAAAAATATATCATGAAGGTTGTTGCAGGTTTAGTCATCATACCTTAGGCTGCGTACACAGAGAAAGCAGGTTGCCTGCGCGCTGGGTTCCAGCGCCGACCCGCGCTGGTTACCTGCACGGGTAGGTGTTCACAAAGAAAGCAGGTAACCAGCTCCGACCCGCGCGACGTTAAAGGGACAAGGACCTAGTAATAAATTTGAACATCATTGTTGATTGTTTCTTTCACTTGCTTTTGTAGTCCACTGACTAATGTCAACAAAATATTTTTGTGATAAAGCTTCAACTATCAACCTACACAATCAGGACCAGATTCACACAATAAAATGCTATTTTGCTTACCTTCAAAATCTAATTCTTTGTTTGTTTCAGCCCACAGTTTATCCGTTACATTTCTGTTTGCATGGAGCTTACTCCTTTTGACCCATAATGGTGATCGCTCAAAAACTTTGGCAATTAGGAGCTCAACCTCAATCTTGCTCTCCAGTCTGTACACCTCTACCCACGTCTACCAGCGCGGGTTGAGCAGGCAAGAATGGTCCGAGGATTCCGGAAAGCGGGTTGAAGCAGGCTGCTTGCTCCGACACGCTCGAATCCACTTCTTCTATGAACACCCCCACTTATTTATATGGGGTGCGTTCCCAGAGAAAGCGGATGCATGGTCGTGAAGAGGGTAGACGTGTTTTTCTCTGCGCTCTTCTCTAGTTTTCAGGGCTGCCTTACCGGCATTAGCTTCTTTTTTTTCACCCTTCTGGTGACGTTTAGGTTTAGCTAGTACTCAGTTACCTCCCCTCCCTGTTAAGTCTTGAACAGTAGGTGTCTGTTCAAATAAACTGAGTTTACCTTTGCTTATCACCCACGGAGGGTCCCCCCCACTGATCGCTCTGGGGCGTGAAGAAACACGGTCGGGCCTCCCTGGAGTGGTTTGAGAGGGCAACCTCAGACTTAGGTGTGTGGTCCCCGGCTGTTTGTCCTTTGCTTGTTTTCTCCCCTTCTTCCCACTTCCCCCGCTAGGGGGGAGTGGTACTATGGAGGACGCCCCTACTGCCTCCCCCCCCCTCAGGGGGGGAGGTAGTCCTGACCGACCCCTGACTGATCAACGGACTGACAGGCCCCAGACAGAACGGCCCCAGACTCGATTGCCTCTGGACATATGTGTAAATAATGCTGAATTTGTTCTCATCCATGCTCTAGGTTCCACTCCCTTGAGCAGTCTCAATCCCTTCATGATTAAGAAGGTTATTGATGGCTGTGCTGGGGAGGTGGAACAAGTCAAAAAACTTGCGAACGGAGACCTCCTTGTAAAGATTTGCAATTCTTCCCAGGTTAAGGACTTGCTGAAGCTGCGCAAGTTTCATATTTATGATGTCGAAGCCAAGATCCCAACTTCCATGAATTCCTGCAAGGGTGTCATCACTTGCAGGGATCTCATGGTGATGAGTGAGGAAGAGATCATAGAGGAACTTGCTCAGCAAGATGTAATCGATGCCCACTTCATAACAAGATATTCGGAAGGTGTCAAGACGAAGACAGCAACCATTGTTTTGACTTTCGGTAAAGTGTCACTGCCTAGCCAAGTAAAAATTAGTTATGAAATTGTTCATGTGCGGCCATATATTCCCAACCCTTTCCGTTGCTTGAAATGCCAGATGTATGGGCATGGTTCAAAGACTTGTCAGGCTTCCCAGCCAGTGTGTGGCAAGTGTGCAAGCCAGGGTCATGATGCGGAACAATGCACATCTGAGACGGTCTGTTGCTTCCACTGCAAGGGCGCTCACTCCACTTCCTCTAGGGATTGTCCCAAGTGGAAGGAGGAGAAGGAGGTCTGCACAGTGAAGGCAACGGAGGGCATTTCCTACTACGAAGCTAGGAAAAAGGTGAAGGAGTTGCATGCAACTCCCACGCCGAATAGGTCCTATGCTTCGGCGGTAATGTCCCGTCCTGTGATGTGCTCTGTAGAGACCCAGACTGACCCTGTCTTTCTCCCTCCTGCCACTCACAGTACCTCTCCATCTCGACCTCCTGTCCGCTCCAACTCTCTCACTGACATCCCTAAGGCTTCAACGTACTCTCAGGCTGCTGCTGCCTCTCCATCAGTACTGCCTAAAGCGAAACCCGACAAGTCTAGTAAAAGTAACATGACCACCCTCACAAAGTCTCGTCCTCACGTTCTTCCAGTTCCCACTCCAGCGAGGGAGAGGAAGGTTAGCTCTTCCTCGGGGGGGTCAGGGAACCTCGTAATTGACGATAATATGGAGGTTTCCGTGAACAAGCACTGGGATAGGTCCCCCGGTAGTCGCTCGCCTACCGGCAGGAGACAAAAAAAGACAAAGCACACTGGCCCCCAACGAAAATCTTAAACCGTCGCTTTCACTGTATTACAGTGGAATTGTAGAGGTATTGGGAATAAGTTACACAATATAGCAATCTTGCTTTCTATACACAGGCCAGACGTTGTTTGTTTACAGGAGACGCGCCTGGAGGATCACCCTGATCCTCCACAGTTCAAACACTACCACTCGTATAGAAGATATGAAGGTCACGGAGTTGCCATTTACACCCACAAATCACACCCACAAACGGAAGTGATTCTAAATTCTACTCTGGAAGCGGTCGCGTGCAGAGTAAAATTTAATAACACGTATCTGTCTATTTGCTCTCTGTACTGTCCTCCACATGGCCCCATTGATAGTGATGCTTTAAATTCACTAGTGGAACATCTGCCTGGAAATAAGTTAGTGTTGGGCGATTTTAACGCTCATCACTATCAATGGGGTAGCTTGAGGATTGATGGTCTTGGGGAGCAAGTAGCCGACCTAATACTACAGTCCAACCTCTGTCTTCTGAACGATGGTAGAGCGACTCGTGTAGATGATCGTACTGGTAACTTTTCGGCCATTGACTTATCTTTGGCCTCCCCTGGTATACATCAAGATCTCTCATGGGACCCTTACGACGACTCCTTGGGAAGTGATCATTTACCCATCTGTCTTTCTTATACACGCGACATCATTTCGGACCCTCCACCTCCAAAATTTAACTATAAGAAAGCAGATTGGGGATCCTTCTCAAGGATCGCCAATTTAGATATATCTGGGGAGACCATAGATGTTAAGGTCGAAAATATAACTACTTCCATATTACACGCAGCTGAGGCTGCTATTCCCAAGACTTCTACAGTTCATGTGAAGCATAGAGCACATTGGTGGACGCCGGATTGCCAACAAGCATTAAGAAAACGCAATAGGAGATACAGGATTTTTGATAGTCAGCCCACTGAGAAAAATTTTATTGCATACAAACAGGCACGGGCTGAGGCAAGGAGAATAATAAGAAGGGCGAAACGTGACTCCTGGCGGTCCTTTGTGTCCACGGTGACTCGTACGACACCATTACGTAAAGTCTGGTCCACCATAAGAATATTAAATAATAAACGCCCATATTTCCCCATTACCACCTTGCAAATAAATAATAACATCTATGACGAGCCCGTGGACGTTGCTAACATCCTCGCCAGGAGTTTTTCTCATGTAAGTAGCTCAGCCAATTATGACCCGCGTTTTCAACATCATAAACGCACGGCTGAGCTACAGATATTAGACTTTGCCACAGAAGACGTAAACTCCCCGTACAACCAAGAGTTTACGCTAGATGAACTGCTCCTTGCCCTTAAATCCTGTAAAGACACCAGCCCTGGACCAGACACCATCACGTACGGTATGATCCAGCATCTTAATCAGGACAACCTGATTAAGATGTTAGCATTGTACAATGAGATTTGGGCGTCTCGAACGTTCCCAAACTCATGGCACTTTGCGCACGTCATACCGATACCCAAAGAGGCTGGTCGTCTTATGAATCCCACTTCATTTCGTCCTATTGTGTTGACTTCTTGTCTATGTAAGGTCATGGAACGAATGGTTAACAATAGGCTTCTTTTTGTTTTAGAGTCGAAGAATTTGTTAAATGATCAACAATGTGGCTTCCGTAAATACAGAAGTTCACTAGATCATTTAATGAATTTGGAGCATTGTATTGCAGAGGCATTTGCCAATAAAGAATTCATGATAGGGGTGTTCCTGGACATCCATAAAGCCTATGATATGACCTGGCGACACGGTATATTAATGAAGCTCTATGCTTATGGTTTAAGAGGAAATTTGCCTGTTTTTATTTCAAATTTCTTAAGGGACAGAACTTTCTCTGTCAAATTGCCCCGTAACGTTACATCGGATATATTTATCCAGGAAAACGGGGTGCCACAGGGAAGTGTGCTTAGTCCTACTTTATTTAGTATTATGATCAATGATATTCTGTCATCAGCTCCCATCCCGAGGAATCTTAAATACTCACTCTACGCTGACGATTGTGCAATATGGCACTCTTCCCGTAATGCACAATTTTCGGCTGGGCGGATTCAAGCAGCCCTTGACTCCGTCCACCAATGGGCCTTGCAGTGGGGATTTAAGTTTTCCGTACGTAAGTGTGCCGCTATAGTTTTCACTAATCGTAACGTACCTAATTTGTGCTTAACTTTGGATAATCAGGCGGTACCTTTTCAAAATTCTGTAAAATTTTTAGGAATACATTTTGATCGTAGAATGAATTTTAAACTTCACGTTAATACTTTGCTTGCTCGTTGTGATAAACCGTTAAATGTCCTCAAGTACCTAGCGGGTACTACCTGGGGTGCCGACAGAAAATCTTTATTAATGGTGTATAAGTCCCTTATTCGATCAAAGCTAGACTATGGCGCACAGGTGTATGGCTCGGCATCTGATGCCACGCTGAAAGGATTGGATGTGTTACAGAATAAATGCTTGCGAATGTGTCTTGGAGCTGTACGGTGTACCCGTGTGGCTCGTATGGAAGTGGAGGCGAATGTGCCTCCCCTCCGTATTCGCCGTGACCATCTGGCCTTGTCCTACGGCATAAGGACATTAAGAAAAAGTAATATCGGCAATGTGGCCTGTACCCCCCTGCGTCAATACCACCACCTTCTGCGGGGGGTGCGTCGGCCACTTGCCGCTCGCCTCCACTTACTGACTCAGGAGCTTGATGTGGACCCCAGTGACTGTGACAAGTTGGTGCTTAAAAATATAGCGCCTTGGGAGCCACCCGGCTTTACATTCGATGTTACATGGCTCCCAGCACCAAAGGCCAAGGCGCCGGAGGCGGAGGTCCACCACTTGTTTCGTAACATCATTGTTCGTCACTTGGGGTCCCATCAATTGTACACCGACGGCTCCAAGTCGAGTGAATGTGTGGGTGCAAGTGTGTGGTCGACTGAATGTGCCCTCAGGTATCGGTTGCCGACTCATACATCTGTGTTTACTTCAGAACTTTTTGCTATTGACAAAGCCATAGACTATGCTCTCAATTCTAGGCATGACTCATTTGTCATATTTTCAGATTCAAAATCAGCCCTTCAGGCAATTGCATCTTGCACTACGGACTCTCACGAGATCCAGGGCCGCATCGTTAATAAGTTGCATTCATGCAACAAGTCATTCACGCTGATCTGGGTGCCTGGTCATTGTCGTATCTACGGCAATGAGCAGGCTGACTTACTTGCAAAGTCGGCTGTAGAGCTCGAGGAGACTTGGGACGTTCCTCGTGATCTACGGTCGAGTCTCTCTCTCGGAAAGAAATCAATAAATCTTCTGTGGCAAGGTCAGTGGACCAGACTAAATATTCCAACTTGTAAGCCGTACCTGGGCGACTGGGACACTGCCAACCGTCCCAGTCGCCTAGAAGAAAAAGTGTTGGGACGGTTACGGCTGAATGCCACCATTTTAACCCACATAAAACCATATATGGAAAGACGCTTCCTACCGCACTGTGACATCTGTAATGCGGTGTTATCTATTAGTCATATCATCCTGCTCTGTCGGCGATTTATTCGTGAACGTGCTTCACTTATAAATTACTGCGGCGCAGTAGACGTCCCCTTCACCCTTTCCACCATCCTGGGTGATGGGGACATTGTTATGACTGATAAATTGATGGCTTTCTTGAGAGAGACCGGACTGATCAGAGTGATGTGACTTTTTTACTGTGTGGTTATGATTTTTATGAACAGTAAATATGTATATATTGTAATATTAATTAGGGTTGACAGTTAACATATTTTAAATAGTTCCTCCTCCCACCGATCTATTTCTAATATAGATGTCCCCTACATTAAGCCAAGTTCCTCGCCTGACAGTCACCAGCTGATGAGTGCAAGTGTGCAATATAGGAAGGTATTGGGCACTTGCAGTCGATGGTAGTCTGCTGGGCGAGGTTCTTCACTTTTTGTACAAATTATGTAAATACATTATATTATCTTGCTTAAGTTATTCTAATTAGGGACGACAGCTGACGTATATGGAAATGTTCCTGACTCGTCTGGTTCCCTTTCATATATTGATGTCCCCTATATTAGGTTGTGCCTCGACTGACAGTCACTAGGTGATGAGTGCAGGTATGTCATGTAGAAAGGCATTACATATCTGCAGTCGATGGTGTTCTGTTAGTCGAGGTATTTTTACCATTAGTGTAGGTCTAGCTATTTGTCTCTGTAGGATTTAGTATAGGTTAGCGATTTGTCTGTTAGGTGATTAGTTTTAGGGTCTTTAGATTAGTGTTCCTTTATAATATAAGGTATAAAAAATAAAAAACCAAGAAAAAATTAAAAACAAAATAAAAATACAAAAAAAAAAAATAGATAAATAAGATTAAAATTATTATATATATATGTACGTTTGCATGAAAGTGTGTCTGTATGTATGCATGGAAGTGTGTGTGTGTGTGTGTGTGGATGTATGTATATATATATGTTTGTATATATATGTATATATGTTTAAATGTATATACATATATATATACTGTATATACACGGCCTTAATAACCAGGGGCTTCGGCCCCAATGGTTGATAGGCCGGAAAAAAAAAAAAAAAAAAAGAGAAAGCGGGACTTTGATGCATGGTCGTGAAGAGGGTAGACGTGTTTTTCTCTGCGCTCTTCTCTAGTTTTCAGGGCTGCCTTACCGGCATTAGCTTCTTTTTTTTTCACCCTTCTGGTGACGTTTAGGTTTAGCTAGTACTCAGTTACCTCCCCTCCCTGTTAGTCTTGAACAGTAGGTGTCTGTTCAAATAAACTGAGTTTACCTTTGCTTATCGCCCACGGAGGGTCCCCCCCACTGATCGCTCTGGGGCGTGAAGAAACACGGTCGGGCCTCCCTGGAGTGGTTTGAGAGGGCAACCTCAGACTTAGGTGTGTGGTCCCCGGTTGTTTGTCCCTTGGTTGTTTTCTCTCCTTCTTCCCACTTCCCCCGCTAGGGGGGAGTGGTACTATGGAGGACGCCCCTACTGCCTCCCCCCCCCTCAGGGGGGGAGGTAGTCCTGACCGACCCCTGACTGATCAACGGACTGACAGGCCCCAGACAGAACGGCCCCAGACTCGATTGCCTCTGGACATAAGTGTAAATAATGCTGAATTTGTTCTCATCCATGCTCTAGGTTCCACTCCCTTGAGCAGTCTCAATCCCTTCATGATTAAGAAGGTTATTGATGGCTGTGCTGGGGAGGTGGAACAAGTCAAAAACTTGCGAACGGAGACCTCCTTGTAAAGATTTGCAATTCTTCCCAGGTTAAGGACTTGCTGAAGCTGCGCAAGTTTCATATTTATGATGTCGAAGCCAAGATCCCAACTTCCATGAATTCCTGCAAGGGTGTCATCACTTGCAGGGATCTCATGGTGATGAGTGAGGAAGAGATCATAGAGGAACTTGCTCAGCAAGATGTAATCGATGCCCACTTCATAACAAGATATTCGGAAGGTGTCAAGACGAAGACAGCAACCATTGTTTTGACTTTCGGTAAAGTGTCACTGCCTAGCCAAGTAAAAATTGGTTATGAAATTGTTCATGTGCGGCCATATATTCCCAACCCTTTCCGTTGCTTGAAATGCCAGATGTATGGGCATGGTTCAAAGACTTGTCGGGCTTCCCAGCCAGTGTGTGGCAAGTGTGCAAGCCAGGGTCATGATGCGGAACACTGCACATCTGAGACGGTCTGTTGCTTCCACTGCAAGGGCGCTCACTCCACTTCCTCTAGGGATTGTCCCAAGTGGAAGGAGGAGAAGGAGGTCTGCACAGTGAAGGCAACGGAGGGCATTTCCTACTACGAAGCTAGGAAAAAGGTGAAGGAGTTGCATGTAACTCCCACGCCGAATAGGTCCTATGCTTCGGCAGTAATGTCCCGTCCTGTGATGTGCTCTGTAGAGACCCAGACTGACCCTGTCTTTCTCCCTCCTGCCACTCACAGTACCTCTCCATCTCGACCTCCTGTCCGCTCCAACTCTCTCACTGACATCCCTAAGGCTTCAACGTACTCTCAGGCTGCTGCTGCCTCTCCATCAGTACTGCCTAAAGCGAAACCCGACAAGTCTAGTAAAAGTAACATGACCACCCTCACAAAATCTCGTCCTCACGTTCTTCCACTTCCCACTCCAGCGAGGGAGAGGAAGGTTAGCTCTTCCTCGGGGGGGTCAGGGAACCTCGTAATTGACGATAATATGGAGGTTTCCGTGAACAAGCACCGGGATAGGTCCCCCGGTAGTCGCTCGCCTGCTGGCGGGAGACAAAAAAAGACAAAGCACACTGGCCCCCAACGAAAATCTTAAACCGTCGCTTTCCCTGTATTACAGTGGAATTGTAGAGGTATTGGGAATAAGTTACACAATATAGCAATCTTGCTTTCTATACACAGGCCAGACGTTGTTTGTTTACAGGAGACGCGCCTGGAGGATCACCCTGATCCTCCACAGTTCAAACACTACCACTCGTATAGAAGATATGAAGGTCACGGAGTTGCCATTTACACCCACAAATCACACCCACAAACGGAAGTGATTCTAAATTCTACTCTGGAAGCGGTCGCGTGCAGAGTAAAATTTAATAACAAGTATCTGTCTATTTGCTCTCTGTACTGTCCTCCACATGGCCCCATTGATAGTGATGCTTTAAATTCACTAGTGGAACATCTGCCTGGAAATAAGTTAGTGTTGGGCGATTTTAACGCCCATCACTATCAATGGGGTAGCTTGAGGATCGATGGTCGTGGGGAGCAAGTAGCCGACCTAATACTACAGTCCAACCTCTGTCTTCTGAACGATGGTAGAGCGACTCGTGTAGATGATCGTACTGGTAACTTTTCGGCCATTGACTTATCTTTGGCCTCCCCTGGTATACATCAAGATCTCTCATGGGACCCTTACGACGACTCCTTGGGAAGTGATCATTTACCCATCTGTCTTTCTTATACACGCGACATCATTTCGGACCCTCCACCTCCAAAATTTAACTATAAGAAAGCAGATTGGGGATCCTTCTCAAGGATCGCCAATTTAGATATATCTGGGGAGACCATAGATGTCAAGGTCGAAAATATAACTACTTCCATATTACACGCAGCTGAGGCTGCTATTCCCAAGACTTCTACAGTTCATGCGAAGCATAGAGCACATTGGTGGACGCCGGATTGCCGACAAGCATTAAGAAAACGCAATAGGAGATACAGGATTTTTGATAGTCAGCCCACTGAGAAAAATTTTATTGCATACAAACAGGCACGGGCTGAGGCAAGGAGAATAATAAGAAGGGCCAAACGTGACTCCTGGCGGTCCTTTGTGTCCACGGTGACTCGTACAACACCATTACGTAAAGTCTGGTCCACTATAAGAATATTGAATAATATAGGCCCATATTTCCCCATTACCACCTTGCAAGTAAATAATAACATCTATGACGAGCCCGTGGACGTTGCTAACATCCTCGCCAGGAGTTTTTCTCATGTAAGTAGCTCAGCCAATTATGACCCGCGTTTCCAACATCATAAACGCACGGCTGAGCTACAGATATTAGACTTTGCCACAGAAGACGTAAACTCCCCGTACAACCAAGAGTTTACGTTAGATGAACTGCTCCTTGCCCTTAAATCCTGTAAAGACACCAGCCCTGGACCAGACACCATCACGTACGGTATGATCCAGCATCTTAATCAGGACAACCTGATTAAGATGTTAGCATTGTACAATGAGATTTGGGCGTCTCGAACGTTCCCAAACTCATGGCACTTTGCGCACGTCATACCGATACCCAAAGAGGCTGGTCGTCTTATGAACCCCACTTCATTTCGTCCTATTGTGTTGACTTCTTGTCTATGTAAGGTCATGGAACGAATGGTTAACAATAGGCTTCTTTTTGTTTTAGAGTCGAAGAATTTGTTAAATGATCAACAATGTGGCTTCCGTAAATACAGAAGTTCACTAGATCATTTAATGAATTTGGAGCATTGTATTGCAGAGGCATTTGCCAATAAAGAATTCATGATAGGGGTGTTCTTGGACATCCATAAAGCCTATGACATGACATGGCGACACGGTATATTAATGAAGCTCTATGCTAATGGTTTAAGAGGAAATTTGCCTGTTTTTATTTCAAATTTCTTAAGGGACAGAACTTTCTCTGTCAAATTGCCCCGTAACGTAACATCGGATATATTTATCCAGGAAAACGGGGTGCCGCAGGGAAGTGTGCTTAGTCCTACTTTATTTAGTATTATGATCAATGATATTCTGTCATCAGCTCTCATCCCGAGGAATCTTAAATACTCACTCTACGCTGACGATTGTGCAATATGGCACTCTTCCCGTAATGCACAATTTTCGGCTGGGCGGATTCAAGCAGCCCTTGACTCCGTCCACCAATGGGCCCTGCAGTGGGGATTTAAGTTTTCCGTACGTAAGTGTGCCGCTATAGTTTTCACTAATCGTAACGTACCTAATTTGTGCTTAACTTTGGATAATCAGGCGGTACTTTTTCAAAATTCTGTAAAATTTTTAGGAATACATTTTGATCGTAGAACGAATTTTAAACTTCACGTTAATACTTTGCTTGCTCGTTGTGATAGACCGTTAAATGTCCTCAAGTACCTAGCGGGTACTACCTGGGGTGCCGACAGAAAATCTTTATTAATGGTGTATAAGTCCCTTATTCGATCAAAGCTAGACTATGGCGCACAGGTGTATGGCTCGGCATCTGATGCCACGCTGAAAGGATTGGATGTGTTACAGAATAAATGCTTGCGAATGTGTCTTGGAGCTGTACGGTGTACCCGTGTGGCTCGTATGGAAGTGGAGGCGAATGTGCCTCCCCTCCGTATTCGCCGTGACCATCTGGCCTTGTCCTACGGCATAAGGACATTAAGAAAAAGTGATATCGGCAATGTGGCCTGTACCCCCCTGCGTCAATACCACCACCTTCTGCGGGGGGTGCGTCGGCCACTTGCCGCTCGCCTCCACTTACTGACTCAGGAGCTTGATGTGGACCCCAGTGACTGTGACAAGTTGGTGCTTAAAAATATAGCGCCTTGGGAGCCACCCGGCTTTACAGTCGATGTTACATGGCTCCCAGCACCAAAGGCCAAGGCGCCGAAGGCGGAGGTCCACCACTTGTTTCGTAACATCATTGTTCGTCACTTGGGGTCCCATCAATTGTACACCGACGGCTCCAAGTCGAGTGAATGTGTGGGTGCAAGTGTGTGGTCGACTGAATGTGCCCTCAGGTATCGGTTGCCGACTCATACATCTGTGTTTACTTCAGAACTTTTTGCTATTGACAAAGCCATAGACTATGCTCTCAATTCTAGACATGACTCATTTGTCATATTTTCAGATTCAAAATCAGCCCTTCAGGCAATTGCATCTTGCACTACGGACTCTCATGAGATCCAGGGCCGCATCGTTAATAAGTTGCATTCATGCAACAAGTCATTCACGCTGATCTGGGTGCCTGGTCATTGTCGTATCTACGGCAATGAGCAGGCTGACTTACTTGCAAAGTCGGCTGTGGAGCTCGAGGAGACTTGGGACGTTCCTCGTGATCTACGGTCGAGTCTATCTCTCGGAAAGAAATCAATAAATCTTCTGTGGCAAGGTCAGTGGACCAGACTAAATATTCCAACTTGTAAGCCGTACCTGGGCGACTGGGACGCTGCCAACCGTCCCAGTCGCCTAGAAGAAAAAGTGTTGGCACGGCTACGGCTGAATGCCAACGTTTTAACCCACATAAAACCATATATGGAAAGACGCTTCCCACCGCACTGTGACATCTGTAATGCGGTGTTATCTATCAGTCATATCATCCTGCGCTGTCGGCGATTTATTCGTGAACGCGCTTCACTTATGAATTACTGCGGCGCAGTAGACGTCCCCTTCACCCTTTCCACCATCCTGGGTGATGGGGACATTGTTATGACTGATAAATTGATGGCTTTCTTGAGAGAGACCGGACTGATCAGAGTGATGTGACTTTTTTACTGTGTGGTTATGGTTTTTATGAACAGTAAATATGTATATATTGTAATATTAATTAGGGTTGACAGTTGACATATTTTAAATAGTTCCTCCTCCCACCGATCTATTTCTAATATAGATGTCCCCTACATTAAGCCAAGTTCCTTGCCTGACAGTCACCAGCTGATGAGTGCAAGTGTGCAATATAGGAAGGTATTGGGCACTTGCAGTCGATGGTGGTCTGCTGGGCGAGGTTCTTCAATTTTTGTACAAATTATGTAAATACATTATATTATCTTGCTTAAGTTATTCTAATTAGGGACGACAGCTGACGTATATGGAAATGTTCCTGACTCGTCTGGTTCCCTTTCATATATTGATGTCCCCTATATTAGGTTGTGCCTCGACTGACAGTCACCAGGTGATGAGTGCAGGTATGTAATGTAGAAAAGCATTACATATCTGCAGTCGATGGTGTTCTCTTGGTCGAGGCTTTTTGAATATTAGTGTAGGCCTAGTTATTTGTCTCTTAGGATTTAGTATAGATTAGCGATTTGTCTGTTAGGTGGTTAGTTTTAAAGTCTTTAAATTAGGTATTTTGTTTATAAGTAATATAAGGTTAAAAATATAAAAAATAAATAAAAATAATAAAAATAAAACTACAAAAAATAATAAAATAAAAATTATTATATATATATGTACGTGTGCATGTAAGTGTGTATGTTCATATGCATGGATGTGTGTATGTATGTATGTATATATATATGTTTGTATATATATGTATGTGTCAATATATATACATATATATATATTTGCCTTAATGACCAGAGGCTTCGGCCTCAATTGTCGATAGGCAAAAAAAAAAAAAAAAAAAAAAAAAAAAAAAAAAAGAGAGAGAAAGCGGGTTTGCCCGCGCGGGTTACCGGCGCCGACATGCTTCAAGAATTGAACCATACAAACAAGTGGGGGTGTTCATAGAAGAAACAGGGTCGAGCGTGTCGGAGCAAGCAGCCTGCTTTAACCCGCTTTCCGGAATCCTCGGACCATTCTTGCCTGCTCAACCCGCACGGGTAGACGTGGGTAGAGGTGTACAGACTGGCAACGGCGCGAAATTGTGGAGATCGCGACACGCCAGTAATATGCAGAAATTATTATTTTTTTTTTTCGCCTTTTTTATCAGAATCGGTCATTGTGGACTCAGGATCGGTATGGAAACAAAGATAATGAAATGTAAACATTTTGCGATGGAAAGGCTATTGGTTATTCCAGCAATTTTTTTTGCAGGAATAACTAATATAACTCCTTTTAAATAACTCCTTTTTAAGATCGCAAAAAAGATGATGATATTCTCCAAGCTGTTCTCTCTTGCAGTTTATTTCATGTGTTGCTATTTTTTTCCTTTTTCTTTGGGTGAACACTGTCAAGCAACATGAACTCATCAGACGACGAGCTTGACATCTTCACTGTATGCCTGGTAGATCACATCTGACTGCGACCTTGTCCCTTTAACGTTTCCTCGTCCCTTTAACGTTGCACGGGTCGGAGCTGGTTGCCTGCTTCCTTTGTGAACACCTACCCGCACAGGTAACTAGCGCGGGTCGGTGCCGGAAACAAGCGCTCAGGCAACCTGCTTTCTCTGCGTACGCAGCCTTAGACACCCTTACCAAACCTTAATGTCAAATCTGTGGTGTTAAGGCTGTTTCTGGATCTCGCTGTGGAACAGCTCGAAAACCTTTCTGAATAGTAAAACATATGGAAACGTGATGATCCGCATATGTTACTAATATATCACCAAAGCAATCGAACATGAAAGGGAAATAAATAACTCTGAATGGGTAGGAATATACTGATCACAGACTACTGGAGGGTTATCACATCAGAGCAAAATAGTTCGAATCACTATCCAACTTTTCCATCATGACGAAAGGTGAGCCATGAGGCTTCAGGTACTACTCGATAGGAGACATTAAAACAATAATAATATCATATGGGATACGTAACAAGGGATATAATAATGGATATATATAATGTACATACAGGAGGAAACATTAATAACTCAGTTAAGCAAGAGGAATTTGAAGAGAAATAGGAAAGCGAATACCAACTTATCGACGCCCTCCGTCCAGCTGTTCAAAGGTTGTCGTACGATGTGGTATCTGATAATAACTTTTGTATTATGTTGTTTGAAAAACCACCCGTATTTAATGGTGTTAGACATTTCAAAGTTAACATGGCCAGTTACACCTTATCTGATATAATCTTCAGAAACCCACTTGTTTTATTGGAAACCATAACCATGGTCAATTATTACATGCCAACAATATCCGAAAACTGTATTACTCCAGTAGCGATATCGGCTACCAGCCCTAACAATGACTCGGCAGAAGCGTATCCATATGTTCTGTGATTCATAACAGGTTGCGAGCGAGATCCATGAGACTGACGTAACACCCCAGATTTCACATTTAATACGGCTTGGTGAGGGTGGCTGAGGCATGATTACTATACCTACGACAACCTTCATGATATATTTCTGTTTTGATTTTATATTAACATTCCTATTGGTATTATATATTAAACAATACATACTAACATTATTATCATTGGTTATGTGTCTATTACTCCCGTTTTTATTTACTATTATGACGTCTGGTTTAAACATCCGCCACTCACGTTTGTCTTTCTAGTATTAGTAGACTTAGGTACGACTTATCGTTCATTCATAGATACGCGTTTACGCTACTACTGCGACGGTGTCATATCTGACGGGAACTATTTTTAGGAGAAAGGAACTTTGGGAGGAAACTGTACGTACATCAGATACAGTAATATTCCTCTCTAAAAAGATTTTCGCCTTTTTTTTTTGGGGGGGGGGTGGAAGTTTCACTTTAATGTCCGGTACTTCAATTTAATCATTTGTTCCGGTTAACACTAGACGATTAAGCTTGCCAAAGGGAAACCTACCTCCTCCCAAATGATACTCTATTTATATCGTCTACGTATGGATGCATCACTAACCAGATGTGGGCTATAAGGGTTTGCATCCAAGGGTTATTTTTTTTATTTTATTTTATTTTTTTTGCTTAGTTAATACCACAGAGGGACGAGCGACTGGCCTCTTTCACATTAAATGTCTGGACTGATTATCCTAGACCCGTACCCCAACGCTCGTAATTGGTCAATATAAGCCCAGAAATGGATTGATGGTTGGATGGGTATGGTCTATCCTATTTTCACCTAACTTGAACCAGGTTTTCGCCTTTTTGTAGTTTATTTCATACAGCTCCGTGGCAAAAACTGATATTGCTACGACTCCACATCCTTGCCAGAGTGCTTTTTCTTGACCAGCACCATGGTCTAGTGTTCATCTACCGATATCACTACAGCTCAGTATTCAGGATAAAGAAATGGCACCTTCAGGCCATGTTAGGGTAAAAAGAGTATAGTTATGTTGTCTTAATTATAGGTAACATGGATGCGTCACCAAGACGTGCAGGTGTTGACGGCAGGGCTCTTCACGTACACGACAGACCAGCGCTTCTCTGCACTACACTCTGAGGGCTCTGATGACTGGATTCTGCGCCTCGCTCAAGCCAAGGTGTCAGATACAGGTACCTACGAGTGTCAGGTGTCAACAGAGCCGAAGATATCCAGGGCCTTCACTCTTCATGTTGTCGGTGAGTTGGACTGGGGAGTAAGGGAACGTTTTTTTTTTTTTTTTTTTTTCGCCAATTGTTCCCTGCCGACATTGTATCCTGTCCTCCATGTTTCTCATCCCACCCTGAACGTCAGATGGTATCCTTCCCTTTAATACTCTGTTGCGTACTTCATATTACTATCACATAAAAATACTGCATATAACAACTTCCATCGCCGTGACCAACAGGGAACCGTCGGAGAACTTTGCTTATGATTGTACCTCGGGATTATTCTACTCAGCTTCGGAAGTGTGTCTCATGTTGAAGGAGTCAATGAAGGATACATCTAAACGCTCCACTTGAAGTTTCCCTCAGTTTAGTATAATCGCTTGGATATACTACAGCCAAAATTAACAAGAAAAATGAAATACGTGAAGGAGTTAACTCTTTCAGTGCCACGGAGGCAGTTCAGTTTTTAATTTAGGTTATATTCCGGTCCTCCTTTTCGGGTTAGGATATTCTAGCATTCCAAGGATTAATGAAGACAGTTTTGGATCTCTCAACTACTAGAACAATTGTCTACTGGTCAAAGCTTTCTTGTAATAACCTGTGTAGAATAATGCAATACTGAGTTCAAAGAGGGCAAAAAGATCACTGTGGCCCCCTAACTGCTCTAAATCTTTATATTTCTTCATATAGCCTGTTCATATTATTATGTTGCATCTGGAATTTATGTCCATATCATAAAGTAACAAATAATATACACCAGAAGACTAAGGTGGAGTAAATTAAAAATCTAAGGAAGTTGTTGTACAGAGCCTTGTGCGCTGTCGAGAACACTGTCTTTTATTCTTCCTCATCGTGAATGTGTGTTCCATAAGAATGGGATTATTTTTTTTGTGTTCCCTTATCTAGGAGAATACCTGATCGTCAGTTCCCTGAGGCCAACCAATGCTCTTACCAGCTGTAGAACTTCATAGATCTCCGTGTGTAGGGTTGCTTAAGTAGGAAGTAAAAGGAACCAATTTTTTTTTTTCTTATGTGAAGAAGAAGGAACCAAAGGCCACGAGGCCGCAATAATTGTTCCTTCCAGAAGAAAAACAAAATACAAGAGAAAGCCAAATTCAAGATCCGTTCATTTCGAGATGCCTGGACACACTGCGTTTGAAAGACTGGAGATCATAGGAAGCAGGAAATACAGGCAAAGGGAGACAGTTCCATAGTTGATCTGTCGCATAAATGAAGGACTGGGAGTAACGGTTAACTCTTGCATTAGAGAGCTGAACAGAAAAGGGATGAGAGTTTGCTGCTAGATGGGTGCAATGCGTTCGTCGAAGAGGTGGAGGAATGGAAGCAGACAGTTCAGAGGAGCAGTGACCATTGAAGTAGCGACAGAAAAGAGATAAAGATTCAACAGTGCGGCAAAGAGACAGAGGTTGTAGGGAATCAGTAAGAGGAGGAGAGTTAATGAGACGAAAAGTCTTTGACTCCATCCTATTGAGAAGAGCTGTATGTGGGTAACCTCCCCACACATGAGAGTTGTACTGCACACAGGGGCGGATAAAACCCGTGTATAGAATCAACAATTGTGCAGGGGTAAAGAAGGAACAGAGTCGGCTTAGCACACCTAATCTCTTGGAAGCAGATTTTACAAGAGATGTAATATGATCTTTCCAAGACAAGTCACGAATAAATGAAACCCCAAGCATGTTCAAGGATGATGTAGGATTAAGCTGAATATTATTAAACATTAGTGGGTACACCTGTGGAATATTTTTTCGGGTTGATAGGTGTGAGAACTGAGTCTTAGATACATTGAAAACAACAAGATTATTTTTATCCCAGTCAGAGATACGAGCCAAGTCAGACATTAGGTGTGCCATAGCCTCATCCCTTGTTTTTTGAAGCAGCTGCTGAGATGGGCGTTGCAGGAACCGAATGGAAAGGTGAAGGGTGGAGTCATCAGCGTATGAGTGGATAGGGTTAGATGTACAGTTTAGAAGGTCATTGATGAATAAACGGAAGCGAGTTGGTGATAGGACAGAGCCCTGAGGAATACCACTGTTGATAGATCTAGAAGAAGAACGATAGCCGTCTACAACAGCGGCTATAGAACGATCAGAAAGGAAGGCACAGATAGAAGGATAGAAACCGTAAGAGGGCAGCTTGGATATTAAAGGTTAATTCTGGAGGGAAGTATGCTTAGAAAGAGAGAGAAAACATAATCTTTCCTTCCAGTCAGTAACATATATTATTGTCTGGCAAATCTAAACTGGCGGCTAGGGTGTGGCACGTACCTCAGTAGTGTTGCTATGTTTCCCAAACCCGCGATGTGAATTATATATGTAAAAGGCAGAACAAATAAGATAAACACATATGAATGCACTGTTAACGTGTGTATTATAATATATGAAAGAACAGTAAACTTATTATGCATAAAATATTCATACAGCAATACAGAAACGTGGCATAAATATTTTTCAGTGTTGCTAAAAAAATATAGGAACTTTTATTGGCATTTACCGTATTTCTGGGGTGGGTAATAATGTCACAATTATGATTATAAGATAATGCGCAGGAATATAAGTAAAAATATACAGATTTCATAGTAAAAAAAAAAATAATATATTAAACCCTCATGAGCGGCAACACTCACACCTTCTGAGTCTAACCCTGCCAGAGCATCTTGGTTCACTTTCCTTTGTGTCCTTGGCTCAGACAGGATGGCAGCTCAACCAGCCCCCAATAATAAATATTTTTAAATATAATTAGATATAATAAAAACAAAATAAAGAAATGAAAGCATAAGTTTATGTCACTCATAAAAGAAACAAAATTCCCCAGGGTGACACACATCTCCCCCCAGAAGAGAGAGAAAGACAGAGAGAGAGAGAGGGGGGGGGGGCATAGCTCGTATGGAAAACGTGGCGACACTGTACAGAGCTTCGCGCCCCACCCTAGCCGCCAGTTTAGATTTGTCAGACCATAGGAACCAGTTTATTCTTATCTTTCTCATTTCTATCAATGAGGTAAAGTAAAAGGCAGTTATACATTCTAATATATAGTGAGTCTGAACCAAAACTATCAAAAACTGTATATCTTTTCTTATTGTTTTACTGGGAATCTAGAGGGAAATGAGGTAAACATTGTCTTACTTCTTCGTGTAGGTGAGTTTGATCAGGTAACATTATTAACTAGGCCCATAGTTATTGTGTGAAGTGCACATCCATAAGTCCCTGATGTTGTACTGGGTTTAGTTATGAAGGACGGTTAGGGGTTACTCTGGTATATCGTTCAGTATATACTGATAATTGTTGATGGAAGGATGATGAGGTGAGTTATATGAGAGAGGGGGATATAAGCTGGAGGGCTTAGACAAATGGTAGGGGACAGGGCGTTGTGTCTGTGGCCATCTCTGAAGGGATCAATGCGTCTGGCTGTAGATAGATAGACGATATAGATAGACAGATAGATAGATAGATAGATATTTTGGCCACCTTAATTGGACGAGATTTTTTTCCTTTTTCGACATACAACTCCTAGTTCGGTGGCGGAAACAACACTGTGGTTTCTCATTCCCTCCATAGCACTTCTTCGTGACTAGCACCATACTCTAGTACAAACGTCTTGCAACAGCTCAATAATTAATGCTAAATACTGGTGTTCAGGTCGAAATAAAGTGGAACGTACATAAAACGAATACATAGGGTCGGCCATCTATAACTCTCCTCTTCCACTACGTCAGGCTATTCTCGTGTTTCTGGGACGGCTCAGTCAACGTTATAACTTTCTGTCCTGCATTATTAGTTCGTTTCTTACACAAACCGTCACACCCACGCCCACACCAGCAGACAGTGCCATTCCTTAACACAGCATTCCACCAGCTGAGTTTCGATCTGAGCGTTATTTATGGACCAATTTGTATAGAAAATAATAATGATAATAATAATAATAATAATAATAATAATAATAATATCATCATCATCATCATCACCATCACCATCACCATCACCATCATCATCATCCATCAATCATCATCAATCATCATCCCATGCGTTACCTAGTGTGTCCTGTAGATTCTGCAGCATGATACGGATAATAATATGTTGATGGTGAAGTTGATGTCGATAAAGATGTCAATAATGTCGGCGATGACGATGATGCTGATGACTAAAACGTTGCTGATGTTGTGTAGATGTTGATGATGATGCTAATGTTAAAGATAATGTTAGTGATGATTATTTCGACGCAGATTTTCATGTTCATATTGATGTTGGTGATGAAGATAACGATGATGATGATGGCGATAAGGACAGGGATGAGGATGAGTATAATATTGACGATGATGACGACGATGACGATGATGATGATGATGATGGGAGAGAATGTGAATTTCAGGGAGTCGCTCAGTTGCCTGTGTCCTCAATTAGCATCAACAGTGCAACACAATTTTCTCTCTGATTTGGAATTCCGGTCAGCGCTCACCGCAGTGAATATTCCTCTCCTAATTAGTGTCTCTTGTTTCTGATTCTCTCTCTCTCTCTCTCTCTGCTTTTCGCCTCCTTTTTTCCTTGCATTTAACCCTTCATTTCAGGTTCGTCTTTTTTACTTTATGTCTCTGGTTCCTATGACTCACTCTCAATTGAATAAAATCACCTGATGTTAACTGGAGCAGAATCCTAAAGTTTTCTCTACCATGAGGAGTTAATGCTACCCGGATCAACACTCTGAGGCTCCTACAACTCACTCTAAGCTTAATAGAATATATGAGGAAGCCAAGAATAGAGCACTAGAGATGTCCCGACCATGTAAAAGTTAAGACTATGAAGAGACGGTTTTACGTAACTTAGAAAGGGCGTATAGTTGTGAATGGTGTTAGTGAACGCCTTATCTAAGCACGTCTATTCTGCGAGCCCTTCCCAAAGAGTATAATATCACTGGGAAGAAGATAGAATGAAATATACCATCCCTCCAGTATAAATGGGTCAGTAATAGCCTTTGCTTGATCAGACTACTCAGAAATTAAGATGACAATAGGAAAATCATCTGTTTTTAGCATCCACAAAATTCAGCAACCCTTCTTTTTACTATAAGAATAATATCCTCTACTTCTGATCTCAGTTTCTTAGGCTGTATTATTGAGCTTGAAAGAACCAGCCATTTGCAGTGTAAGGGTTAAGAAGGATTCAGAAAAGTCCTCCTGCACGAAAAGCCTTTCCCAAGCTGAATGAATCACCCGACATTACAAGAAGAGAAGAGACCAAGGAAAATGGTCCTAAATCTTGGCGGCTAAGGAAGCTCCCGAACACTGCTTCCTTAGTGATTTATTTTTGGATATGGTTAGTTAATATTCATTAGTGTGCTATTTATGGAGAGTATGGCAATGTTAGAAGAATTTTTGTTACAAAATAGGGCAGTAAGGTGTAACAAGCTTAGGTAAAGGTGTTAGGGAGCTTCCTGAACCGATGGGGATAAGAGGAAGCGTCAGTGAACTGGAAGGAGTACAAGAATCCATAGCAGTGAAGAGGTTAGTCTATCTTAATATTCATCCCTGATTTTTGGGTTTTCCTTCAAGTATACAACATTATCCAGACATCTTGCATCATATACTTAATTCAGTACCTTTATTCCAGTGATCTACAGTACATTATTCTGATTATAGACCAGTTATCACTAAACGTTTGTTATATTTCACTTTGAAGAGATGTATGGCAGCAACGGGATTAATACAAAGAATCTTTCCTAAACTGTGTAAAAACGTCAGATTATAACAAGAATAGACAATAAATCCGCACTCCTCCTCCTGCCTCTCTCTCTCTCTCTCTGCCTCCTCCCTCCCAATCCCTCTCTTTTCTTTCCGCTCGCTCTCTTCTTTCCTCCTCCTCCTCCTCCTCCTCCTCCTACTCCTCCTCCTCCTCCTCCTCCTCCTCCTCCTCTTTATACCATCTCCTCTCTCTCGCCTCATCCCTCTGTTCCCCTTTCCCCTCCCTCTTATCCCCCTTCCCTCCTACTCATAATACATAACTCCTCCTGTTTCTCCGTATTCCTCTCTTCCCCTTTACCCTTCCACATCTCTCTTCTCTCTCCTATCCCCCTCTTTTTCTCTTTACTCATCCCCCTCTTCCGCTTTCCCCTCCCTAGCCCATATCCTCTCCCCTCTTCTCCTCCTCTCTCTTTTCATTTCCCCTTTCCCCTTCTCCCTCTCTTTTCCTCCTCCTCATCCCTCTCCACTCTCTCCCCTCTACTAAGCCCTCTCTTCCGCTGTTCCTTGATCCTCCTCATACCTCTTCCTTTCTCTCCTTATCCTTCTCCCTCTTTCCCCTCCTTCTCTTCCTCCCTCCTCCGCCCTCTTCATATCTCTCCTTATCCCCCTGTTCCCCTTCACCTTCCCTCTCATTCTTTCTTTTCTTCTCTTTTCCTCCTCATCTCACTTCCTCTCTCTCTTCTCTCTACTAATTTCTCTCTTCTCCTCTTCCTCATACTTCTTTATTTCTCATCCTTCTTCCCTTTTCCCTTCCCTCTCATCCCCTTTCCCCTCCCTCACTCCCTCCTCTCTCTTCCTCTCTCTTTTCGCTCGCCTCTTCCCCTTCCCTCTCCCCCTCCTCCTTTCTTTTTCTCCTCATTCTCCTTCCTCTACTTGCTACTAATCCCTGTCTTCCCCTCATACTTCTTCCTCTCTCTCCTCATCCCTCTCTTCCCCTTCCCTCTCTTCCCCTTCCCCTCGTCGTAACCCCACTCGTCTCATCCTCTCTTCACCTCCGCCTCCTCAGCAAAATTGGAGTGGACAAAAAATGGAACAAAGTGAAGAAAGACTGCAGAATATAAATGGGAAAAAAGCGAGGTGATTCATTAGAGGAGGTGTATTTATAGTGCACATGCAGACAAGAGGAGAGGGAGGGAGAGAGAGTGAGAGGAGGAGGAGAGAGGGGGAGAGAAGGAGGGAGAGAGAGAGAAAGAGGGAGGGAGACGGGGAGAGAGAAGAGAAGAGAGGGAAATGAGGATGGAGTGGAAAAGAACAGAAGGGGAAAAAGATGGAACAAAGGGGAATTGAGAGGAAAGGAGAGATGAGAGATAGGGGAAGGAAGAAAAATGAAGGGGAAAGGAGAGAAGATTAAAAAATAATCCAAGAGAGAGAAGGGGGAAGGAAGAGAGAGAGAGAGAGAGAGAGAGAGAGAGAGAGAGAGAGAGAGGAGGGGAAGGGTTAAGAATTAAAATGAAAGATAGATTTAAAGATACAGAAAGCGCATGAGAGGAAAATAACACAACTCACTGGAAATATATATATATATATATATATATATATATATATATATATATATATATATATATATATATATATATATATATAAATTACTGTCATTTAGACTGAATACATGGCATAAAGCTCAGTTGGTGGAGCTTATTAAAATAAAAGCTTATTATTTATTATGCACAATGTCATTACGTGGGAATATGAAAAGAGTATGCTGTATATGCGTAGTGGATGAAAAATAGTTAAATTAGTGCAATAATAAATTCAGTGACAGACAGGCAAATTGGCAGACAGACAGACAGACAAAAAAGAATGGTAAAAGGGTGGGCTGAGGTGAAAGGAAAGGAAGAAGGAGGGAGGGGTAGAAAAAGAAGAGAAGCGGAGGAAGGAGAGTAAAACAGAAGGTAATAATGAAACAGAGAAGTGAGTGGAAGAGAGGAGTATGGATAATAAGGTTCACGTGGTGGAGTGAGGGAAGAAAGAGACAACGGGGAGGATGGAGTAAAAAGAAAGAAGCGGAGAGGAAAAAAAAAAAAGAAGAGGAGAAAGAGGCGAAATGAAAGCTGAAAGAAAGCAGAGTGGAGGGAAGACAATAGAGAAGAAAGAAAGAAAGACAGAGGGAGAACATGTAAAGAAGGAAGGGAGGGATAGTATGAGGAAAATGAATAAAAGATAAAATATGTATGTATGTGTGACGTAGGAACTGACGACCATCATCCACTCACTTAACCTATATATATGTAGTGTTACCAACTTCTTCCTTCACCTTTATCGTTCTTTTTCTGCGTTTGCCCTCCTCTCTTCCTCTTTCTTCCATCTTTCCTGTCGCTTTTTTATTACTCTTCTTTCCTTTTCAGGTGGCATTACATTGAGTGACAAGCCTAGTGGTTTCCTGTAAGCCAGGAAACCATTTACAACGCTGGGTGGTAACCATGTAACCAACATATACGTGTTCCCTACGTATCAGCAAGTGGGATGGCGGAGGGTTGGTGCTGGTACAAACGGTCACCCCTTACTGGATTATGGCGTCTGGCTAAAGATAGAGATAGATGAGGTGAAACATGAAGAGGGTAGGATGAAATAGAAAGAGAGGAAGCACGAGGGAGAGAAGGGAAGGAGACGGAGAAGAAAGCGAAAGAAGAACACAAAGACGGGAAATAAAGAGGAAGGGAAAGAAAAAGTAATTTGTGATGGAGGTGTGAGAAGGGAAGGTAGCGTGAAGCGCCCATGTACAGTACTAAAATTGGACACTTAGTAGGAGAGATGTGGACGCGAAAGTAGCGATTTATTACTTCAGGAGCAAAGGAGATCAAGAAATATGTATACAGTATGGATGATGACAATGATGATGATGACATGTATGAGTCCACGCCTAACTTTCATTCTTACATTCAATTGCTTTTAGTTTCATAGGTATAAGGCTTGATATGGACTCAGAAATGGAGCCCAACATATTCCCAAATTCATATCTTACCATTACAATAGCTGTCTGTCATTGTAATATTCAGCGATAATAGGCCACCATCCATTTATTCATTATTGCAGCCTTCCAGATTACTTAAGAATTAAAAGCAGTCTCTCAAACTCATTATCTTCTCTTAACTTCCGCATAACCAGACGTCCTTTCCGAACAAAATAAAATTACCTTGTAGAACACACGCACACCCACCCACCCACACACACACACACACACACACACACACACACACACACACACATTTTTATGCTACCACACCTCAAAGTCACATCTGTCACTGCCACACAATACAAGGCCACACCTCATACTAACTTCCATCACTCTGTCACGCCTCCACCTACCAGACCTCATTCTACCACACCGCACAGTTACACCTTACACTGCCCTATTTTACAAGGCCACAACACACACACACACACACACACACACACACACACACACACACACACACACACACACACACACACACACACACAACCGCATCTCATAGTCACACACCTCAGAGTCACATCTCACCCTCCCATACTTTACTAGGCAACATCTCATACTGCCTCGCCTCACATTGCCACACATCGCACTATCACACGTCACACAAACAAACCTCACACTTACATTTCACACTGCCATATTTTACAAGGCCACACCTCACATTGCCACACCTCACAGTGCTACACCTCATACTGTGACTTGATACAGCGCCACACCTTACAGTTTAACACATCACAGTCACATCTCACATTGTCATTCATCACCGTCCACACTTCACACTGCCACAGCTCTCAGTCACGCCTCGCCCACACACCTCACACTGCCATACCTGGAAAATACATATAATTCTGCCGCACCTCGCAATGCCATAACTGACAGACACACCCCACACCACCACATCTCACAATAGCCTACCACTCCCCAGACAGCCAATCCTCACACTGCCACACATCACACTGCCACATTTTTCATGATCACACCTTAGTCACCTCATAATGTCACATTTCACACTACCACACTTCACAACGCCACACTTCAAAGTCACATATCACAGCCACACCTTACACTGCCTCACACCACGTTGTTACAGATCACACTGCTATACATCACATTGCAACAAATCACATCATCACAGCTCACAATGCCACACAGCACAGTATAACACCTCACACTCCCATAGGTCACACCTTACAGTGCCTCAGGCCACATTATGACACCTTATACTACCACACCATACTACCTCATACTATCACATACCACATTATTACACCTCATACTAGCACACCATACCACCTCATACTACCACAAACCACATTACCGCACTTCTCAATGGTAGCAGTACTCTACCACATCTCACAGTCACATGACACACTACCACATCTCACAGTCACATGACACACTACCACACCTCACACTGCCACATACTTCACGGTCACATGACACACTACCACATACCCCACGGTCACATCCCATGCCATCATACCTCACAGTTCCAAACCTTACGCTGCCACTTTTCACAGCCTCGCCTTCCACTGCTACACCTCACATTAGTACACAGAGATCTCTTTAACACCCAGTAACTACTTAATTTCCAAGTACTTCCCCAGATTTCTTGCAGTTTACATACAGAGGTGGCAGGGAGAATATATGGTCTACGGAAGGTGCACATGGTAAAAGGGAGCACCCAATTTTCACAATACAGCATATACTCTTATACATCTGCTTATAATTTCCTTACAGAGGCGGCAGCTAGGATATCGGGGCCAAAGGAGGTTCACATGGTAAGCGGTAGCAGCATCAACTTGACGTGTGAGGTTACGGGCAGCACAGAGCCTCCACAATACATCTACTGGTACCGAGGAAATACACTGGTGAACTACAGCTCCAGGGGCGGCATCAGCGTGGTGACTGACAAGCTCTCTCGCACTTCAAGGCTCATCCTCACCAGGTGCCATACTGAAGCTTTGTTGAGCTTTGAGCTGTGTCTGAAGTTGCTTCTCTTTGGCAAAATCGCAGCGTTTCTCCGGTAGCCTGTGTTTACTTTTATCTTCACCAATCACACTTACATACGTTCTTGAGCATCCTTGATTATAGTTTTCGCCTCACCAACAATATTCACATTTTTTTGAGTTTCAGTTTTTGTGATGTTGGTTGTTGTTGCCATTATCATAGGTCTTTTCTTTATTGCCTTAGTTTGGTTTCCCTATTGCATTGCGTTATTTATTTACTTTGTGTTTGTGTCTGACTTTGGGCATATAGTAACAGTCCGTTCTCTGAGGCCTAGTTGTCCTCCTACGTGCTACACACCTTCACATATTGTTATTATTATTATTATTATTATTATTATTATTATTAATACTTCTGCGCATAATTTGTGTATGAAGTTGATAGCTGGAACTTTTTGCTTCTATTTTACACGTACCAGGCTTTTTTTTTTTTTTTTTTTTTTTAGCTTTTATTCTGCATGATTTTGGTTTTAAGTCATATGCACAAACTTCCTTGACTTTACGTTGTGAAGGAGAAAGCATTTTTTTTTTATTCCATTCCTACAGCTATCAAACATTATTAAACTAAGTGAACATTAAAGAGAGGAACATATACAGTGACTCATAACAACAAATATTGCTACCGGGAAAAGTGCATAAAAAAAGAAAACTCCTCAATTCGCTGATGTCTTGTTTTTTTTTTTTTTTATTATTATTTAGAGAGAGAGAGAGAGAGAGAGAGAGAGAGAGAGAGAGAGAGAGAGAGAGAGAATATTCTTATTTGAGCAATGAACATCTCATCTGTCGACGAGATTATCCTGATCCTCCAGCTCGATAAGTGACCCCCTAGCTACGGAAAATCGTCTGACCTGAGCAAGATCAAAATATTAGAGGTTATCGTGTTGAAAAGGTCGGGTTCTGAATGAGATTGTTTACACTTTCATCATATCAAGCATTTTGTAGGAATAATTTGTCTTTCAGCCCCTTAGATCATCTGAAACATGAATTTGGTAGGCAGCAGGCTTAAGTTCCCATTCTCCTTCAGCCCACCATTCTCCTTCAGCCCACCATTCTCCTTCAGCCCACCATTCTCCTTCAGTCCTCCATTCTCCTTCAGCCCACCATTCTCCTTCAGTCCACCATTCTCCTTCAGCCCACCATTCTCCTTCAGCCCACCATTCTCCTTCAGTCCATCATTCTCCTTCAGTCCACCATTCTCTTTCAGCCCACCATATTCCTTCAGTCCACCATTCTCCCTCAACCCAGCATTCTCCTTCAGTCCACCATTCTCCTTCAGTCCACCATTCTCCCTCAACCCAGCATTCTCCTTCAGTCCACCATTCTCCTTCAGTCCACCATTCTCCCTCAACCCAGCATTCTCCTTCAGTCCACCATTCTCCTTCAGCCCACCATTCTCCCTCAACCCAGCATTCTCCTTCAGTCCACCATTCTTCTTCAGTCCTCCATTCTCCTTCAGTCTACCATTCTCCTTCAGCTCACCATTCTCCTTCAGTCCACCATTCTCCTTCAGCCCACCATTCTCCTTTCGGGGGACAAGAAAAGAGTTGAGGGATATTTGTAGAGCCAGGCAGTTCAGTCACCCAACTATATCGGTGTCACCACATGAAGGCGTCCCTCTCCAACACCATGAAACACTATTGCAACCAAACTATCAACGTAAAGAAATCGACTACAGAAACTGAATTCTGCTTTTCACTAACTGCCACGAACACTTGTCTGTCATTAAAAAAAATATCTGTTTGATGAAGTCTGTATTTTATTAGTCATTGCAAACTGTTTATTTGTGTTATTTTTATCTAGTTATTTATTTATTTATTTATTCATTTTGCTCTCCCATCGACGAGGGTTTACTTAGATACAGTTTTACCCTCCATTTAAAAAAGTCTCCCCTGTGAGAATTAAACATTCTAGAGATGGCAAAGAGAGAGAGAGAGAGAGAAAATCTCATTGAATCAGGCAGAGAGGTAAAGTGTTTTTGGAGATTACTATCAGCCATATGTTAACGTCAAATATGGGACGAAAAATTGATCCACGGGAACATTGAAAAGCAGGGAGACTAGATTATCCTCATTACTAATTAAACCTTTTTATTCCACCGACGCCATGTTATTTGTATTCCTGTTATTTTCCAGACTATTATATTTAGTTTTCGGGAGACTTCACGAACTAGAGAGGTTAGATATGTAGCCTTAATAATCCCCTTCAGTTATGAGGCTGTATGAAATCGCTAAATAAAATCGTCTGTTGATAATGTAGTTAGAATGAGTAATAGGCGATGGCAATTTAAGCTGACTTATTTCTCCACTCCAGACGATTTTTTTCCCATTTAGAGCAGACTACTAGACTCTTTTCGCTCTCGCATGGCCTTAACTTGTCATCTCCCCATCTTGAAGTCCGAGTTGTAACAAGAGATTAATAATAGAATGTGCTGCTATTGCGAAGAAGTGGTATGAAGTGAAAGTAGAGCTGTAGCATTATCTCATTCTGTCACCGAGCTAGATGAAATAAGCTGTGAAAGAACGAAAATCTGGGCCAAGATAAGGTATAATAAGTATAACAGTGAAAGAGTTAAAGAAGGCTGTATTTTTTTTTTTTTTTTACCCAATACGTTAGGTCCCTCTTTAAGGCAAACAATATCGTCTGAATGTTATGCAAATACAATAAAAAATAGACTATCGAAGTGAAGGAGTTCTTTCCTTAACTTTCTATTTATCTGTTTATACCCAGACTCCATAATCCTGTATTGGGTGGCCACAAACAAATCGCCCCCTTATCGCCTTGCCCTTTGCCATTTTCCTGTCCTCCTCTCATCACCCACTTTTGTTATATATTTCTTCATCCCTCCATCTCATCTTTGGTCTCCCACTTCACCTCACTCACACACTTTCTCCTACCCAATCTCTCCTTCTTCATCCTCTCCACAGGGCCAAACCATCTCAGAGCTTTACCAGTTTCAATCGCATCCACATCAACACCAATACCCTCCTTTACTTCCCCATGTGTTTGACTGTTTCTCCATGTAACAGTCCTTCTAAATCACTCTCCACCAGGGCCACCATTGCTGACTCGGGTAACTACACGTGTTCGCCGGCCAATGCTGAGTCTGCTTCAGTCAGCGTGTATATTCTCAATGGTAAGGTCAACTAGGAGCCGATGTTCTTTTGTGTTGACCTATTCAATGTGTTTTTCTCGAGTTCATTGTACAGCTGCTGCTGCTGCTGCTACTACTACTACTACTACTACTGCTACTAACTACAACTACTGCTACCACTACTAGAGATGGAATTTGTTTTATTATTATTATTATTATTATTATTTATTATTATTATTATTGTTGTCGTTGTTGTTGCTGTTGTTGTTGCTGTTGTTTGCGGATGAAACTGTTGTTAAGTGAAGACGAAGGGGAGCTGCAAGGCTTGGTGGATGAGTATGGAACAGTGTGTAAGAAACGGAATCTAAGGTTGAATACAGGGAAGAGTAAAGTTATGGTCTTCGGGAGAAGTGAAGTCATTGAATGTACAGTGAGGTTGGATGAGGAGGAAATGGAATATGTGAGTGCGTTTAAGTACTTGAGTAGTGTGATGAGTGAGGACGGAAGTTTGGAGGGTGAGATGCTTGAAAGGGTACAACAAGGAAGAACGGTTGCTTTTCTCTTGATGGCAGTGATAAGATACAGGTAAATGAGCATGGAAGTGAAAAAGTTGCTACATGACAGTATTGTGATATCACCTCTAACGTATGGAAGTGAAGCTTGGACCTTGTTGGAGGGACAGAAGTCAAGAGTGAAAGCAGTGGAAATGAGTTATTTGAGAGGAGCATGTGGAGTCACATGGAGACAGACTGACAAATGAGGATGTGAAGGAGCGTTGTGGTGTGGACGTGGATGTGATAGGAAGCGTTAGGAGAAACACACTGAGGTGGTTTGGCCATGTGGAGAGGACGGAGAGTGAGAGACTTACGAGAAGAGTGTATGTGAGTGAGGTGGAGGAGGGGAAAGGGAGGGGGAGGCCAAGGATGAGATGGAGGGATGGAGTGGAGATATATATGAGAGAGGGTGGTGTGAGCTAGGAGCAGGGCAGTGATATGGCTGGGGACAGGGCGACATGGAGGCGATTTGTTTGTGGCCACCCCTTACGGGATTAAGGCGTCTGGGAATAGATAGATAGATGGATTATTATTTTAATTATTATTATTATTATTACTAGTATGGTGGCGACTTTCATCCACTCACTTGATGTGCTGCCAACTTCTTTCACCCTTATCATTATTTTCCTGTGTCTGCCGTCCCCTCTCCCTATTTCTCCCATCTTTCCTGTGACTTTTTATTACTCTTCTTTCCTTTTCAGGTAGCTTTACATTGAGTGACAAGTCTAATATTTTCCTGTAAGCCAGGAAACTATTTACAACGTCGGGTAGTAACCATATAGCCAACCTACACGTGTTCCCTATGTATCAACAAGTAGGTTAGCGGAGGATTAGTGTCCCTCCCCGTAAAACCACTAACTCAAGAGACAAATGGCTACCCCTTACGGGATGATGGCCTATTGCTATAGACAGATAGAGAGATTATTATTATTACTGTTGTTATTATTAACAGTAGTAGCAGCAGTAGTAGTAGCAGTAGTAGAAATAATAGTAGTAATGGCAGTAGCAGGAGCAGCAACTCTGACCTTGTGGTGGTGTGTGTCGAGATTACTATGTTATGTAAGAGGGTAAGTAACTCTCCTTTGAGGTTTCTTAATACGCTATGCTGGGGAAATCACAGTTTACTTCCTGCTGTAGTGCATTAGTTGTGACGGAGAGGTTGTGATGTGATGTCTTGGCAGTGATGGTTTGGTGATGAGAGTGATGGTGTGGAAGTGCTGGTGGTTTTGTTTTGTTGGTATGGTGATGATATTTTGTGGAGGTGGTGGTGTGTTTTGCTGGTGCGGTGATGAGAATGACTGTGTGGTTGTGGTGGTGGTATGTTTCTTTTTATTGGGCTGGTGATGATAGTGACTGGGTGGTGGTGGAAGTCTGGTGTGGCGCTGTAGATACTCGGTGGTAGTGCTGGTGATGGTGGTGGTAGCTTGTGGTGTGATGATGTGGTTTTGGTGATGTGGTGATAGTGGTAGTGGTGGTATGAAGACGCTGGTGTATCGGTTGGTGGTAGCAGTGCGGATGTGTTGGAAATGCACTGATGATCGTGGTGATGTTGTCTCATGTTGAAGTATGGCAGTGATGGTCGTGATGTGTTGTTGGAAAAATACGGACAATGGTGGAAGCGTAGTCGTTCTGGTGATGCTGGTGGTGGTGGTGGTAGTCCAGAAGCTGTGTGGTGTTGTGATTTTAATGGCGTGATGATGTGGGGTAGTGTAGTAATTTTTGTTAGCTTTGTGATGATGGTGGGTGTGTATGGTGATGACTGTGTGGTTCTAGAGAAAGTAAATGATGGAAGATATTGTGTGATGTCATGATAACTGATAATGTGGTGACAATGGTGTGGTGATAGTGGATGGTGGTCGTGGCTATGAATTTAAGTGATTACTGTTGATTGGTGATGGAGCGTGAGGTAGCGGTAGAGTGATGATAGTAGAGTTTTGGTGATGATGGAGATAGTGGTGATAGTAGTGTGGTGCTGGTATGGTGTGTTTCGGCGACTGTTGAGGTCATATGATGTTTTGATGTGATTTTGTTGATGTGATGAAGGCGGTGGGTGGCTGTGGTGTTAACAGTGTAAACAAGGTAGGTGGTGGTGATGGTGGTCGTGGTGGCGGTGATGTTGTGGTAGTAGTGGTGTGATGATGGTAATGTGGTAGTGCTGTGATGATGGTAGGTATGTAGTGGTGGTGTGTGTGGATGAGTGGTGGTATGTGATGATGGTCTGTGTGAGGTGGTGTGGTGTGGTGATGGCGGGTGTGAGGTGTGATGAGTGATTGTGGTTATGGTGGAGGTAAAGTAGTGGTAATTCAGAAATGTGAGTTTGTATTTAGGTGATGTGCCGACGGTCGTCAAGGTATTGTGTGTGTGTGTGTGTGTGTGTGTGTGTGTGTGTGTGTGTGTGTGTGTGTGTGTGTGTGTGTGTGTGTGTGTGTGTGTGTGTGTGTGTGTGTGTGTGTGTGTGTGTGTGTGTGTGTGTGTGTGTGTGTGTGTGTGTGTGTGTGTGTGTGTGTGTGTGTGTGTGTGTGTGTGTGTGTGTGTGTGTGTGTGTGTGTGTGTGTGTGTGTGTGTGTGTGTGTGTGTGTGTGTGTGTGTGTGTGTGTGTGTGTGTGTGTGTGTGTGTGTGTGTGTGTGTGTGTGTGTGTGTGTGTGTGTGTGTGTGTGTGTGTGTGTGTGTGTGTGTGTGTGTGTGTGTGTGTGTGTGTGTGTGTGTGTGTGTGTGTGTGTGTGTGTGTGTGTGTGTGTGTGTGTGTGTGTGTGTGTGTGTGTGTGTGTGTGTGTGTGTGTGTGTGTGTGTGTGTGTGTGTGTGTGTGTGTGTGTGTGTGTGTGTGTGTGTGTGTGTGTGTGTGTGTGTGTGTGTGTGTGTGTGTGTGTGTGTGTGTGTGTGTGTGTGTGTGTGTGTGTGTGTGTGTGTGTGTGTGTGTGTGTGTGTGTGTGTGTGTGTGTGTGTGTGGTGTGTGTGTGTGTGTGTGTGTGTGTGTGTGTGTGTGTGTGTGTGTGTGTGTGTGTGTGTGTGTGTGTGTGTGTGTGTGTGTGTGTGTGTGTGTGTGTGTGTGTGTGTGTGTGTGTGTGTGTGTGTGTGTGTAGTAATGGTGCAAATAAGCGATGGTAGTAGTGTGATGAAGTCTGGTAAGGTTGTAACTGTGGCTCTTCTGGTGGTGTGATGTTAGTATGGTAATGAAGGAACAAACTAACTGTGGTTCTGTGATGAGAGTGGTGCTGACGTGGGAGTGTTTGCGTGGTGTTGTGATGTGTGATTATGGCGGTGTAGTGATGAAGGTATTATCATGGCCGTAATGTGGTTATAATGCTTGAGGTAGTGGTGACGTGCTGTGGTGATTCTGGTGTTATGGTGATGATAGTATGGTGCTGGTGAGTGTGTTGTGGTAGTAAATGTAATATATGGTCGTGACAGATAGTGTGGTGATAGCGGTGGTAGTGTGGTGGTGATGCATGTGATGTCCTGGTGCTATCAAGGTGTGGTAGTCTGGTCAGCGTGGTACATATCCGATGTGTTGGTGGCGGTAAGGTAGTGACAGTGGATATGGAATGCTGGTGATGGTATTATGGTATGAAGGAGTTATCTCTATGCAAGATAAGCAATTCTTTGGCAGTGTATATAATTTCATATTTAGGTAAGACTGTTGCTGACACCTTTACTCTAACCGGTGTAGTAAGCTGACGTCTTATTGTGCTTTGAATAGCGACTGACAATTTTATGCAACTTGTATTTCATTCTTCTTTATGAAGAAGGTTAAAACTCTTCACTAACATCTCTATTACCATGATGTCTTATATTCTAAGTATTGCCAGACCATTTAACTGAACTCAATAGATTTTTTGGTCCTAAGTGAAGCATTAACACAGTTCTCTATACCCTACAGGCGAGCACCCTGCAGCGGTCCAGGGCGGTGGGAGTACCCGCGTCCACTGCCATTCCCTGCTGGCCCTCCTATTGCTGGGGACTGCCCTGTCCTCCCTTACACACAGATAGTTACCCTCACCCTCGCACACACAAACTCACAAAAATTACACACACACACACACACACACACACACACACACACACACATACACAGTAGATGGTCACCTTCACTCATCATAATCACACACACACTCACACAAAATTACAAACACACATACACACGGACACAGTGGACATGCACTACCATGGACATAAAAACAATCCCAAGCACAAAGAAGACCAAGTGATTGATTAAAAACACAAATACATACACCATAATACGCACATATGTCTAAACACACACACACACACACACACACACACACACACACACACACACACACACACACACACAACCTTGTATACCTTATCTTAACCACCCAGTCCTATTGTAGTATATTGACCTAAACCGAGAGTGATAACCCCGCACTACTTAACCTGCAGTATCAGAAATAAGTAGTGTCACTTTGTACTTTTGTGTATGTGTGGGAGTGTACAGGTGACCAAGGGTACATCACACTGCCGTGCAACTTATCTATGTTTGTAATTGTAATGGTTACTCTTTGTAATGAAAACAAGTTTTACTAAATAAATAATTAAATGGGAAGAATATCAAGATAATAATGATGATGATTACTGTTTATGAACTATAACCAAACACCAAGTTTTTATTCAGCTACACTTAACACTTACAATGAATGAGTTAACTCTGAATAACATCGCCACTGCTGATGAATATTACGTCCATGGGGGTTTGTTGTAATTACGAACATAAAGAGTACGAACAGCAATGACTACAGAAAAGTAAGTAATTTTAGATACCACATACCCAGAGAAGCACTGCGGTCCACTAAACAACTGGCGAAGTAACCTCTGAGGGAAACAGTGTGATGTTCCCTTTTCAAATACAGGGTGTTAGAAAAGTATCTGTGCCGTAGGGGACGGGAAATGTGGCACTGGATGGCGGGGTGCTGCGTGGTGTGGCGGTGTGTGGTGTGGCAGCGTGTGGTGTGATAGTGTGGGGTGTGGCAGTGTGATGAGACAGTGTGTGGTGTGATAGTGTGCTGTGTGATACTGTGTAGTGTGGCAGTGTGTGGTGTAATAGTGCGTGGCGTAGCAGCGTGTGCTGTGGTAGCGTGTGGCGTGGCAGCCTGTGGTGTGGTACTGTGCTTTGTAGTTGCTTGTGTTGTGGTACGTTACGCGTGATAGTGTATTCTATGGCTGTGTAAGTGTGCCAGTGTGCAGTGGCAGTATAAGGTAAAGCAATGTAAAATATGGCAATGTAGTGTGGCAGTATGAAGAATAGTAGTGCGAGGTGTGGCAGTATGAAGTATGTCAGTGTGAGGTGAGAAAGGTGTATTAGTATCATCTATCGCACAGTTACAGTTCTACCCCCCTGTACACCAGCGTGTAACTCTTACGTCTGGCTGTGCACAAACTCTTCACTAGGCCTGTGTTTCGATGTACGTAAGTTTAATGTGAATCGTTGTACTATTGTTTATAAAGTTAGTGTATGATATCGTACACGCTTTCACACGCCACTACTCTACGATTGTGTATGAAAATGTAACAGTCTATGTGCAAGTCATCAGAAATAAAGGATGGTGTATGGATTTGAAGGCTGTAGGCTAATAAAGAACTATTTTTCCCAGATTTTATTGAACACATTGAGGAAAAGTCGAGCCTTTCCTAGAGACATGGTGTAGAGTTAACATTGTCATTATTGTTCAACTGATGCAAATATATCTTAAAGAAAACTTGCAAGAAAGAGGTTTCTTAGACTGTAACTATGGTCCATACAGAACAGACACTCATGATTTTTAATATGACAAGAGTTTATAGAGAAAAATATGAAAGTAATGTGAGAAATGCACGACAAAAGAAATGCATGTTAGATTGCTTTCTAGTATGCAAGATGGTTCACTGATAACAAATGGAAAGGGTTGATGAGTCTGTAGCCTGGCTGGAAAAATACCTAGTTTCTCTTAGAACTGACTGCTGTTCTTGGCGAAGGAAATGTAAGTAGGAACGTAAGTAGGAAAAGCCAAGCAAGATTAACATTACTTCATCTCGAGTAAATTGTATGAAATCATTTATAAAACGTCAACGAAAAAAGTTCATTCAGTTCAGGAAATGTCTCTATGGTTAATTACTGGAAAAATACTGATGCTACTAAGAAATTTAGTTATCAGAAGTCATCATAGAGAGCTCACTGAATTAAGGCTCGTGTCTGTGGTGAGTTAATGGCACAATATTATCACAATTACCTTGACCATCTTGATGTTATACCTCGAGGAAACCACAATTCCATCATCAGGGGAAAATAATATCTCCAGCTAGGATGTTGAACCAAATTTATTAACTCTTTCAGTCCAATGGCGTGTATTATCCTTCCTGTGTTCAGATGATTTTAGTCAACTCAGAAAAGTCTCTACCGGGCTATGTAAAATTTTATAGACAGCAAAAAATATATGTAAATAGAACGTCACTGTGTTGAAAGGGGGTAATGTAAAATACAGCACAACACATATCCTTTTTGCTGCACGAGAATTTAAAAAAAAATTAAAACAGAGTATATTACATACTCTCATTCGGTATTGTGAGCATTTATTTTTTAATGATAACTATGATTTCCGGGTTTCTGTTTTACCTTTTTTTTTTTGTTTTTTTCTACATCAGATGCTCAGAGAAAATCAGTGTTCTATAATAGTCATGGTGTTTCTTCCGGTGAACTCAGAAATAGACGGTATTGTCATGACGATATGTGAGTTTTTTTTTTTTTTTTCTAATACATTAATTTTAGTTGTGATCTTTTAGTAATTATTTATCTTTTTTATCAGTTTTTCCAAGGAACCATTACAATCCATCATGGATGAGGGGAAAATCTATAGAAATGAAGAAAATATTTGCGAAGTACTAAACAAAAATTTCCAGTCAATTTTTACTAAAAAAAAAAAAGTAGATTTGCGAGAGATGAAACCGAACAAGGATGCCCACACATATTAACAAATACACGTATAACAAAACAAGAGGTCCAAGAACGAATGAGGAAATTAGACAACGGAAAAGCCAATGGCACAGACGAGATTTTGTGTTGGGTATTACAGGAATGTGCAAAAGAGCTAGGCAGTTCATTACATTTAATATTCAGAGAATCCATAAGACAAGGAAAACTACCAGATATTTGGAAGAAAGCAAACATTGTGTCCTTTTTCTAAAAAAGGAAATAGACAAAATCCACGTAAGTACCGACCAGTATCACTGACCAGCGTCGTAAGCATGATGTTAGAAAGACTGATACAAAGAATTTGGGTAAATCACTTGGAGAAACACAATATGATATCAGAAAGACAATTTGGATTTAGAAAGGGAAAATCACGTGTCGCCAACCTATTTAGTTATTATGACAGAGTTACAAAAATAATACAGAAAAGAGATGGCTGGGTAAACAGCATATATTTGGATTTCAAGAAGGCATCTGACAGAGCACCACACAAAAGACTTTTATGGAAACTATACAATCAAGGGGGAAACCAAGGTAAACTGTACTATTGGATGCAAGATTTTCTCAGTAAAACGGAAATGAGAACAGTGTTAAATGGAAATTGCTCATCATGGAAAGAAGTGACAGGTGGGGTTCCACAGGGCTCGGTGCTGGCACCAATTATGATTTTAGTGTATGTAAAGAATATAGACAGCAACACTGGAAATGGAAGCTACCTAAATATGTTTGTTGATGATGCAAAAAACAAAGGGAAATTACAAACACAGACTCTTGCATAGAGCTACAAGAGGAATTAAATAAGCTTCATGAATGGAGGAAGAGATGACAAATGGGATTCACTGTGGACAAATGTCATGTAATAAAATTGGTAAGGTGAAAAAAGACCAGACTGGGACTATAAATTGTGAAGTTCAATCCCTACACACATCAGAAAGGGAAAAGAATTTAAGTTTGATTATCAATAACAGATTATCACCGACTAACCACATAAATGAAAAAGTAAGGTACATGTACGCACTGCTTGCTAATATGAGGGTAGCATTTACATGTATAAATGAAGACATGCTTAGAAAGATATCATTCATTAGACCAACTTTGGAGTATGCATCAGTAATCTGGAATTCACATCTCAAAAAACACATTGATAAGATTGAAAAGATACAAAGGGCCACTGTAAGATGGGCACCAAGTTTAAGGGACCTAAGCTAAGAAGAAAGACTAGAAAAATTAAACCTACCAACATTACCGGAGAGAAGGAAAAGAGGAGCCATGATTATGATATATAAGTGTATCACAGGAAAAGGGAAAATAGACGTACATGAGTATATAACCTATTGGGAAGCAACATTAAGAGGACACTGTGGATAACTGTACAAAAAGAGAGGTGATAAAGACTTAAGGAAATTCAGTTTCCCCGCTTATGAATGAAATACTGTGTGCCAAAACAATTCATAAATATCAAGACATGTATGATAAATATGGTTTAAAATACGGGACAGTACGAGCTTGACTCATTCCTGTAAACATAGTTAAGTATGAATTAGGTAAGAACACACACACACGCACACACACACACATGAGCGCGCGCTGGGCACAACCCGTTGCCGAAAATGATACCAACCTGCATTGCATGATTGATAATGATTATAATAATAACTACAATTCTGAAACTGCTGAAGCAAGATTGAAGGAACTCCATATTTCAGATGATAATTCCATATTCCAGATTAGAATGACAAAAATTCCACACTTGAAATCAGATACTGTGTTCAGTCTTTGAAATATACACAGTATTTTGATGGTAGGGCCAAAAATCATCAAAAAAACATTAAGAAAATATTGATTTGTCATAACCGCTGTTATGAAATCTTAAAAAGTAGACACACTTAGGAATCTGAAGATACTTTTGTCACTGGCCTAATATTAATGGACGTTTGGCATGACTCAGAATTTGTTGCGGATTTGGACCTGTGACCTTGAGATCAAGGTCGTCATTATTACTAAGCAGATCATGTTCGCTCATGACCCACTACATTTCCACCGAGTTTGGTCAAAATCGGCCAAACTCTTTCCAAATTAGAACTGTCAGGCATGAAGCAGCCATTGTGATTTTCCTGATTATCGCAAAAAGGATTGGTTGGATCTCACTATCAATACGCAGGTGCACTAGTATATAGTATGTTGACGACTCCATACTAGAATATATGCTGCATGGGAGAAAAAAAAAAAAAAAAAAAACAGACGGCGCAAGTCCTAGGAAAGCAATTATTGTACAAAAAGAAACCTGCAACCAAGATACATCGCCCCTGAAAATTTCAAGTTTCTATCTCGATCGCTCTTGGAATGCCAGCCTTCTAGATCTTCCTTCCCCTCCCACAAAAAAAATAAATAAATAAATAAATAAAATAAAAAGACGATCTCTACAACATCAATAAGAACTCCACAGAATGTGGAGTTCTTAATAATAATAATAATAATAATAATAGTAATAATAATAATAATAATAATAGTAATAATAATAATAATAATAATAATAGATACAAACAGTTCAGTACATTATTCTTGTTCTGGAGTCTCTTCTCAAGGGTAACATATGTTCATTCAACATTCTCCAGGGCAAATTCAAGTGGGTTATTATAGTAGGTAGTAGTCAAGGTTAAGCCAGTTTAGTTATATCGTTACAAATATTTCCTTGGGGAACTTCTCATGTTAAAGTCAAGAAGGAATGAAAGCATTCAAACCTCTGTTCGAACACAGCAAACTTCCATAACTTTCCTGACAACACTGACTCAGCAGACATTTACGAAGTTTTTCTCATAAAATGCTAGCATCATATTGTCATCTATCCTTACTAAAGTAACTCAAACACACCGTCGAAGTCATATACTGCAGACTTACACGTGATTCCCAACCTATCACTAAACCCTCCTCTGCCCCCAATCCCCCGCCTCCCCCTCCTCCACACTCACAGTTACCAGACACATGAGGTCTGACTGCCTCATCACATTCACATGTCTCACACCAGTGCTTCGGGAGGTGGGTAATGCGGAACTTTCCCTGACTGTACATGGTCCATTATCTGCTCTCCAGCACCTCTACTAGGGACTGGTAACTGCTCCCCTCCTCCACTGACATTTGACCAAGGACCTCCATTGCGGCACACTTGAGGCTAGTAGCAAACGGCAATGCATTCTGCCTATCATCCCAACCATTCTAATCAGCATGTCACTCAGATTGCACAAGGGTACGGGAGAGCGGTGATGGTTTGGACACTTAAAAAAAAAAATTCTAATAATTCAGATTTAGGCAGTAGTGTAGTCGTGTTTATTTTAAAATGTTGCCTCATCATTTGGGTCTTCAGTCTAATAATAACAAACCTGTAGCTCTTTTTAGTTTTAAAATATAGTTAACGAAAAACAAGTTTCTAAATAGTCAGAACCATCCCTACCAATAATGATGGCTAGGACAGAAGGGTGGGATGGTTTGGCTACATGTGTTACTTGGCACATTCCTAAATTATGTGACTTCGATTGGCTAAAAACCAAAATTTATCAATTCAAACTAATTTTATTAACGTAAAGTACAAAATTAAACTTCAGAATCCCATTGAACCTCATTATATGTGGTAAAAATAATTTTTTAAACTGAAATGAGCTTCACGAGAATTATGGATAATGAAATTAGCCTCTTTGTTTTTTTGTTCGTATTTTTAGTTAGTAAGAGTGAGAGCAGTGGAAATGAGATATCTGAGAGGAGCATGTGGAGTCACACGGAGAGACAGACTGAAAAATAAGAAAGTGAAGGAGGGTTGTGGTGTGGATGTGGATGTACTAGGAAGCGATAGGAGAAACACACTGAGGTCTTTTGGACACGTGGAGAGGATGGAGAGTGAGAGACTGACAAGGAGAGTGTATGTGAGTGAGGTGGAGGGGGGGAGAGGGAGGGGGAGGCCAAGGATGAGATGGAGGTATGGAGTGGAGAGGTATATCAGAGAGAAGGGTGTGAGCTGAGAGACAGGGCAATGGAATGGCGGGGGACAGGGCGACATGGAGGCGATTTGTTTATGGCCATCCCTTACGGAAATAAGGCGTTTGGCAGTAGATAGACAGACTTTCTGCTTTAAAATTTTGCATAATTGCAACTCCCCCCCCCCTCTCTCTCTCTCTCTCTCTCTCACACACACACACACAAATAAATTTTATTCCAACATCCAAAATAATTTCTTCATAATTGTTCGAAAACATATTTTGTTTAAAGTGAAATTCATCAAAATTATGGATAACCTCTTACTCTGCTTACAAGGATGCATAATTGGCCTCATCTCTCTCTCTCTCTTTCTGGAATATTGACTACACTTCTCACTTTCCAGGCCTCTATTTCAGATTGCAAAAGAAACAATCTCTCGTTTTTATCTATTTATTTCCCTGTTTCTGACTAACTGACTGACTGACATAAGACTTTATAACGCATATTGTAGCCAGGAATAGTTTGGACACTGATGAACCATCCCCCTCCTCAACTGATTCCCCACCTCTATTGTCCGAATCATCCCAAATCTATATAATTAACTGAAGGGTACCCCTAAATTTCGCACAAGGGAGTTTAACATTGTTTTTCGATATTCACCGTAACAATGCATATTCGCTGCTTGACACATTCATGGAATTAGAGCTTACCATATGCACTGAAATTATAACATAGGAGGTGAAAAGAAAATATATATATATATATATATATATATATATATATATATATATATATATATATATATATATATATATATATATATATATGACCTGCATCAAAAACTCTGGTGTGTGTAGCTTGGAGGTTCCGTGTGGCAGAAACAAACTCTTCCTCTTTCACGCAAGACCTCGCTGCCATGGGTCCCATACCTTTCTCATGAAATGCCCAGTTCAAACCATCTCACCGTCTGAACCATCACCGCTCTCCCCAGAGTTTCCCAAAGATACTTTACCATCAAATTCCTGAGATATCTTTTTAATTGGACCCCCATTATAGCCATGCACTTAACTGGTTTGGGACCTAAAAACTGGGGCATCATAATTAAGTCCAGGATTCAGAACATTCTGATTATTCAACCCTGTAAAGCTACTTTTAGATGCTTGGGATTCGTCAAGATCCACCATACAGTGTCCATTTATTTATTTATTTATTTATTTATTTATTTTTTCATATGCTCTCTGTACACTAACCTGAGGCTCAACAGCGCAAGATTTCTCTACCTCCTCAAATCTTGCACTAATTATCTTCAATCGGTTGTCTACATGCTGTCTGCTCTCTATTATGTCATTGCTCACCTCGTGCTTCTGTTGCTGTAGCACAGCACATACTCCCTCCTTCATTTGTTCCTATTCTTCGTTCATTTCCCTGATGAAAACGTCCAGCTGTCCCTGCATCCTCAGTTGCAACTCTTGTTGCTCCTGTAATGCCTCTTGAAGCCATTCATATCGTTCTCTCTGTTCTTCATCTTGTGCTTGTAGTTGTTCACTTTGTGCTGGTAGTTGTTTTCTGAGTTCTTTCTGTCCTTCACTTTGTGCTTGTAGTTATTCACTGAGTTCTTTCTGTGTCACTTTATGCTTGTAGCTGTTCACTGAGTTCATTCATTAACTCTATCTATCCTTCACTTTATGCTTGTTGTTCACTTTGTGCTTGTAGTTGTTCACTTTGTGCTGCTGGATGGTCACTTGTGCTTGTAGAAGCTTCATGATTGCAGTCAGAGATGCCTGCTCCTGCCTGGTTTGGCTATTTCCAACTCCATGTCGAAGATTTGACTCATTGCAGCACTTTTCTATCCCAACCCCTGGCACCACTGTTACGTCTACATCCCACACTGCCACAGGTTCCAACAGCAGTAGTTCAGTATATGAAAGACATCGCCCAGTGAACCATTCTTCGTTGGGTCAGCCCTTCAATGTACTCGTACACAAGATCAACTCAGGCGTCATAACAACACAGGCTTCTCATGTTCGTTGTCTTTATTACCTCCACCAAGGTGGTTGGAGGTTATGTCTTACCCTGTGTTTGTTGGTCTGTCTGTTAAAAAGATTACTCAAAAAGTTATGAATGGATTTTGATGAAATTTAATGGAAGTGTACGACATGGGCAATGCAAGAAATTATTAAATTTTGGTCCAGATCTGGAGTATCCCACACAGTATCTCCAAAAGTTTCCAATTAATTCAAATAAATTTTGTGGAAAGGTGGGCCATGGACCAAGAAACAGTTGGTTAAATTTTAGGATGGATCTGGATCCGGATTCTATATCCATGGATCTGCTAGCAGGATTACTCAAAAAGTTATGAACGGATTTTACTGAGACTTTGTGAATGGGTGGGCCATGGGCCAAGGAAAAAATAATTAAGTTTGGGGATGGATCCAGATCCGGATCCAGTGTAACCTGCACATTATCTTCAGAAGTTCTCAATGAATTTCAATGAAACTTTTGCGGAAAGGTGGGCTATGGACGAAGAAAGAATTTATTAAATTGGGGGGCAGAGCCGGATCCAGATCTGGATCCTATATCAACGGATCCGGATCCGGATTCTTTTTAATGAAAATGGCATTGGCGGGCGTATGCACTTTCTGAGCGCTATCTAGTTTTCCAAGTAATTACACTTTCCGCTTCACAACTCCAGAGCTACACTAACTTCACAAGGCCACAAATAAAACTAAAACTGAAACTCCTCTGTTCCTTCCCTCATCCTTTTATAATCTTCCTCGCTTCTTGATTGTTCTAGGTGCTCCTTGTGACAACAGTTCTAAGCCAGAGGCATCCACAATACTCGTATACCAGAGGTTTCTTACAATACCGTATGTAGCACTCTAAATGCTTTAGCGTACAAACTGAAATTAAATATGGATATTACATCCAAATAAAACACTATAGAGAAAATGAATAAAAATTAATGCATAACTTTTAAAAATACCTTCGCTCACAACAGCAAGCTATCTGGCAACTCTGACTAGTAACTGAAAAGGGTGCAAACCATCAGGAATTTTCCACCCAGCTAGCGCTCCTGCTTCTTAACACTAATTTAGATGTTTTCCCTGATTCTTTCTTGGTGTAGGATTGATGTTTTGTTAATATTAGCTTATCATATAAGGTGGTAACACAGGTTATTCAACAGAGAAGATGAGGTAATTGATAAGAAATCAGTCCCCTTATCTTCAGACTCATATTCTGATAACCCGTTATCGACCTCACTTGCCGACAGCATTACTTCTTTGTCATATTGTTGATAGGAGAAAACTAAGTTTCCTGTTTCTCATATTTCTCTTGAAAAAAAAAAAAATCCTATAACACAAAAGGATGTAATATACCAATTACCCACCTAGCACAGCTTGGAACTGTCATTTATATCATACATCAAAATAGTCACTTATCTTGTGATTACACAGCCAAATGATATGAAACGAACGTTAATAGCCTTATTATGATGTTGCTTTCACTCTTCCATGCCCATTTTGTAATAAAAATGGAGGAAAGCTGAGAAACAGAGGCATTAAATTCCCATACATGTGATCAGCTGGCTTTTGCTTATGTTACATAGTTTGCTTATAGCCACGTAAGTACAGCACGAATCGTTGTGTTGTACGGTTATGAACACTAATAAGGAGACAGTGTAGTCTACCACTAGACGGCAGGTTAATCGCACGCGTCCAACCTCCAACTCCCCTTGCCCCATCAATACATAAATTTGTTAGGCGGATGGATCGTAGATCTGAGGCTTCACTCACTCTCACTTCTTGCCGCATGTAATATTACTTTCAATTCTACTATTAGATGTATTATTACGAGCATAGA